>NC_081555.1:104114841-104469841 GCF_963082655.1 Stomoxys calcitrans | reverse complement strand
CATCTGCTTTCACAAGTACCCATGCTTCAGAACCATATAACAGCACGGGTAGTATCAGTGTCTTGTAAAGTGTAGTCTTCGTGTGTCGAGAGATGACCTTGTTTCCAAACTGCTTACTTAGTCCAAAGTAGCATCTGTTTGCCAGTATTATTCTTCGCTTTATCTCAAAACTGGTGTCATTCGTTTCGGTTACGGCGGTGCCAAGCTAGATAAAGTTTCTGACTATCTCAAAGTTGTGATTCCCAACTTTCTCCATGTTCTTTATCTGCTCGGTTGTACAAGGCTTTTTGGGAGTGGAGATCATCCAATTCGTCTTATCTCCATTTACTGCCAGACCCATTTTCACTGACTTTCTTTCGATTCTTTCAAAGGCTGCAGTTACTACTTCCGGTGACCGACCTATGATATCGATATCGTCGGCATAGGCAAGTAGCATGTGCTCTCTTGTGATCAGTGTGCCATATCTATTCACTTCTGCATCTCGTATAATCTTCTCCAGCAGGATATAAAAGAGATCACACGATAGGCTGTCTCCTTGTCTGAAACCTCGTTTGGTATTAAATGGTTCGGAGAGATTCTTTCCTATTCTTACTGAGGAACGCGTATCAGCAAGTGTCATCCTGAAGAGTCTTATAAATTTTGCAGGGATACCAAACTCAGACATGGCTTGAATATGAACCGATTTTATCCAATTTCAATAGACTACGTCTCTAGGCTGAAAAACATGCCTTTACTAAATTTGAAGGACGATCGGATGAAAATTGCGACTTGTACTTTGTACAAAAATTAACATGCACAGACGGACAGACAGACAGACAGACATTGCTAAATCAAATCAGAAAGAGATTCTGAGTATAGAGAGAAAGAGAATCGGTACACTAACCAATGAGTCTATCTCTCTTTCTTTTGGGGGTTATAATAAAATAATATTTTAACAAAACAGCACGATTGCGAAATTTGGTACAGTTTTTTGGGAGATCGGTCAATGCGGCAGCTATATCAAATATGAACCGATCCGGACTCTTTCAATTTCCACTCAAAGTTCATATACATATGTGTTACTAATGACATTTAGTTTAATTTTGTTTCATAAGTTTTCGTTTATAAAATATTGTCCCTTCCAATCCATGTTTACCCTTGCAATGTGTGTGTGTGTGTTCAATGTGCAGGTTGATACTGCGATTTTTGTATGTATTCCCCTTTGAGGATTTTATTGAAATTGTCTTCTTTCACTTTTGAGTGGCTGTCGAGCTGATGTTTGTGTTGGTTTCCGCCATCGTTCATGGTGTTAGAACCGACACTCATCCGTCAAAAGTCAGTTTAAATCTTAACTGATTCACATTTCTTGTTTCTGCCTGGCAACTTCCTAAAGTTGGTGCTGTTGATCTATTTACAGCTTCAGTTTATCTTATTTTTTGTTTGCAGAAGCAAGTTTTTGAGGGAGGGCTCCTTGCACAGGACATTCCAGCCTCCACCTCCCTACCTTCCTCCCTCGAAGCCTTGGCTTTTGCATTTGTGTTGCCATAGGTTTTCTTTTTTCATTTCGTTGGTGTCTTGTCAACATAAAGTGTTGGCGGTTTTTGTGGTCTGAGAGTTGTTAACAAATTTATACCGATAAAGTTTTTTTGGTTTTTCCATTTTATTATTTTTTTTTGTTTTTGTTAGAAGGATGGATTGTTGGTTGGCTGATTCTTTGTGTTTTGGTCTTCTCCTTCATTCTTTTTAATCTCTGCTGTCGACTTCGGTTTGTCAATATTTGCGGTTTTGCGCCATCTCCACACTTCAATCGTAACTAACGCTGCAAACTATGAAAAAAGAAGGGTTGTCCACCGCAAAAGTAAGGGGGGGGTGAAAACAGAAAACCAAGTATTGTTTGCTGCTGCTGCTGTTGTTGTTGCTGTTATATTTGGCTTTGTTTGCCTTTTTCATTTCTGGGTCTTGAAAAAAGTTTTCAAGATATAATATTTTGCTACATTGGCTTTGGTATTGCGGTGAAAGACATAATGAATGGGATTTTCACAAACGAATTCATAGACAGTTTTCTTTAATTTGGTTTAAACTTAAATTACTTTTACAACATTGACTTTTGAAGGACATTGGTGCTATGGGTGTTGAACTGTTGAAGGCTTTCAATAAGGCAACAAAAAATTTAAGAACCAATTATTTCATATTTGTATGACAAATCCCTGCAGGTCACCATAGTACAGAGGTAAGCATGTCCGCCTATGACGCTGAACGTCTATGAAGCTGAACGTCTATGACGCTGAACGTCTATGACGCTGAACGTCTATGACGCTGAAGGATTATGACGCTGAACGTCTATGACGCTGAACGTCTATGACGCTGAACGTCTATGACGTTAAACGTCTATGGTGCTGAACGTCTATGACGCTGAACGTCTATGACGCTGAACGTCTATGACGCTGAACGTCTATGACGCTGAACGTCTATGACGCTGAACGTCTATGACGCTGAGCGTCTATGGCGCTGAACGTCTATGACGCTGAACGTCTATGGCGCTGAACGTCTATGACGCTGAACGTCTATGACGCTGAACGTCTATGACGCTGAACGTTTATGACGCTGAACGTCTATGACGCTGAACGTCTATGACGCTGAACGCCTATGACGCTGATCGCCTATGATGCTGAATGCATATGACACTGAACGCCTATTACGCTGAACGCCTGGTTCCGAATCCTGGCGAGAACATCAAAAAAAATTTTTAGGGGTGGTTATCCCCTCCTAATGTTGGTGACATGTAAAAGCTTCTCCGCAATGAGATTTCGCACTGAGGCACGCCGTTCGGACTCGGCTATAAAAAGGACACCACTTATCATTGAGCTAAAAATTAGAGTCGAACAGCACTCATTGCAATGTGAAAAGTTTTTCTCTGTCCCTTAACGGAATGATCATTTGCCAATCTGCACTTGCACTCCCTGAAAGTCGTGTGCAGGGTTATGGCTTCTTTCGACGCTTTAATAGTTACGTCACCCTGCCGAACAGTGTCTGAACCAGCAGTTCGTGTCATTGTCAGAATGGTATGAATAGAAAGACAGGCCTTGATGCGCATTTGGATATATGACGCTAGACTGAAATCCCACCTTTAGAGGTTTTTTGACAAGCCAAGCCTTTAGGCTCATTCTTTAGACATCGAAACTTCTGCAAGTGTCTATACTGAGTAGCCAAACTCAGCACTCTGCATTTACGTAGTCAGTTTTGTCGAGAAGATAATACTGATATAAGAATACAAGGGCATCGACAAGGGAAGCCATTCTAGAAATTTGTTTGTCCATACTCTTTAAGTTAATACCAAAACATTATAACAAATGCTATTTTCAATTAATTATCCAGGGAGATCATGTCTTGAGTGAAACATGTTACGGTGATCCAGATAGCCAACACCTCCCCCTTTCCCTCTGACATAGAAACCGCTGAAGCCGCGAAAACGCTTCGGTACCATCCGCCAACAACCACAACCCCGTGATTTAGAGCCATACTCATACCGTTAGTGAACCACGTCTCGATGATCTACATAGCCAGCTCCTTGTCCTTGTCCCTCAGGTATAGAAGCCACCAGGCCCACGAACATGCATCTGTGCCTACGACCACTACCTCCTGTTTTAGTGCCGTTCTAACTCCGTGAGTGAATCACGTCTCGTAAAAAAAACCACATAGCAGATTTAGTGCCGTTCAAACTCCGTGAGTTAATGACGTCTCGGAGAACCACATAGCAAGCCCTTCGCTCTTTGCCCTTCGCCCTTATCCGTCTCACATAGGATCCCCTAAGTCCAAGAATCGGCGGCCACGCTATCTGCCTTCGATCGCCACGCCATGATTTAGAGCTGTTCTTACGCCGTTAGTGAATCACGTCTCGGAGAACCACATAAAAAGTCCTTCGAACTTGTCTCTCTGACATAGAATCCGCTGAGAATCGGTGGCCACGCCATCAGCCTATGATCGCCACCACGTGATTTAGAGTGAGCAGTGATTAACATAGCTTATCCCTCTGAGGTAATAGACGCTGATTTCACGACCGTGCTATCTGCCAACGACCGCATCCAAGTAATTTAGTGTCGTACGCATGCCATGAGTGGATTACGTCACAGTGATTAAGCATAGCCAGCATTTCGCCCTTTCGAGCCGTTGAGCCCGAGATTCCGCGGCCACATCATCTGCCTACCTTCGCACCCCGGTGATTTAGCGCTGTGAGTGAATCACGTCGCAGTGATTAACCATCACGTTTCGGTGATTATATTGTCCATCATTTCTTTCTTGTCCAGCAAACATAGCAGCGGCTGAGTTCGTGAACACGCAACTGTGTGATCTACCTATGACAGCATCCCAGACCGACGACCACGCCGCGAGTAGACCATGGCAACTTAACCGCACCATTCAGTGGCCTAGAACTTAAGTCAGACCCTATGCCGTCTAGGTCAATTGAAACTTGCTCAATAAAATATATCAGATACGAACATACCTAGACTTTTCTCACTCTGTCACTGACAACCAGCGTTAAACTCGTCGATACATTATCAGGCGGTTTTAATATGTCAGTTCTATCAGTACCAGCATTACGTACTTGAGCCCGATTGCGCTGCCGTTGCATACTCATCTGTCATTTTCGTCGAGCCCCAGATTGCTTTCTCGGTCTTCTTGTGAGCTTAGCAAAGCCTTAACTGCCATCAACCCGCTGTCCTCATCTCTCCATTCGGCTGCGACGACTGTTTTATTGACACTTTCGCTACCTTAATCGGAAACACCACCTTTACTTAAATGCTGGGGACGAACTGCCCTCTGGTTTATCCGTCTCTGCTACAGGTGCCAAGGCATTCACGCCTATAGGAGGTGCGCACAACATGATACGGTCCAATGCCACCACCTCCAGCTGTTGTATTTTTGGAGTCCATTTTGAGCCTACTACTGAAAGGCTTTACAATTTTTACTTAAAAGGTAGTACCTATTCCATGCCCGGCACGTGATTGCTGTGGGCAGAACACATACTGAGTGCCAATGATGCTCGATATGCCAATGCGTGTTATCAGCGCCTTTAAATAAGCAATGGCATCCATGTTACCGCGGCGATCGACCTTATGGACCGGAACGAGCTTGGCAAGGATCGCCATCTCTACATGGAAATGTGGCTACAACAACAACATGTATTAAAATTAAAATCAAACCACAAATGGCTTCTTTAGTCACAAAATACGAAGCCTGCCTCGACCAAACATCAACAAAAAAAAAATAAATAAAAATAAAAATCAAAAATCCGTAAGGACAGGGAAGATATGTAGACATCAAATGTTTTTTAAATGAATTTTTAGGCACTATCCTGCAAAAGAAAATTTGAAAATCGTAACACTGATGAAGATTTAGCAGCCCAAAAAAATTTAGTAAATGCCGAGGTGACCAAATCCAGCAGTTCGCTTGATATCCTCTTCTTTATCATGGTATACACAATACGTTCCATGGTTTTGAGTAGAAAGGACGTAAGGCTAATAGGTCTGTAGGTCTTTCCCCTTGCTGGGCTTGGGTATGAATATCACCCTTGAAGTATGTGCAAGTCTTAGGCACGTTGTAAAAATTGAGACCAGATGGAGCGGCAAATATTCGGCATACTTCTGTAATAACGCCGGATATGTTCCATCTAGTCCGGGTGACTTAAATGGTTTGAAGCTTCTTAAGGCTTCCTTTAACATAAACACTATAATGATAAGCCTTCAATCAACTTCATTATTTCAGGATTCCGGTGTCTCCGTGAGTCCCATCGTATCATGTGGAAAATGTTTTTTTATCAAAAGCCTCAGCATGTCCTCCGTTGTCTCTGCCTTCACTCCCATGTCCTACTAAACTTTCAGTTTGAACATGGGTTTTTGAGAAAAACTACTTCATCGTGGCGGCGTCATTAAGGCATCGCCCTGTTCGCAGAAAAGCTTTCAGGAGGCACGTTTTGCCGCTCTGGTAATATTATTGTAGTCCTTGAGCCGTGTGTAATATACATCCCAATAATCTTCCGCTTTTTTACGATGTGCTCTGTTAAAAAGTGTGAGGACCTCTTTCCCAATATTACGAATCTCCCCGGTCATCCAGGGTTCTTCTTGGGCTGATTTTCTTTCCCGAAGAGGACAACTATCATCGAAGGATCCCACCAGTGCAGTCGTAATCCTGTTGACATTGTCGTCAATGTTTTCTATGCTTGGACAATCTAAATTATCTTGCCCAACTCTTCTTCTAAGCAGTCTTCCGAATTTTGGCCAATTGGTATTCAGTGTCCGTAATAACGCTTTTTGGATTCGGCGCTGGCCATCCTATTCTTAACCTAATGTAGCGTTGGTCTGAGAAGGAACACTCCATGGAGACCCTCCCATCCTGAACCTCATCGATTAGATTTTCCGAACATATCGTCACATCTAAAACCTCCTTCCCAATCCTATTAACAAAAGGCAGCAGTATTACCAATATTAAATGTTCTTAGGTCGTTAACTTTTCGTGTTAATTTTCTTTTAGTTTTAAGCAAAAATTGTATTGATCGAAAAACCATTCATATTTCGTTTCTTCACCCACTTATAAACACATAAACACTCAAAAAGTCCTTTACACTCTGCATTCAGCATTACTTGTATTTCTACTTTACAGACAAGACCAATCTTTCAATGGGCTTACACACATGTATGTATGCGTGTGATTATTTATACTTTCTTCTATGGTAATGCCTAAATGATGGCAGAGTGTTAAGGAATGCATACAAAGTATGTTTGTGGTGTACACTCACACATAGAAATGCAATAAAATTGAAAAATATAACCACGCAGTCTAAGAGTTAAGTATGGCGGAACATTACGGCATGTACGCTCTTCTCCTTATAAATATCCATCAAGCAAGCATTCTGTACTTGCTGTTGTTGTTGTAAAATAATGTCGTTGTTCTGTTGCATCACACTTTAGCTTCTCACGTAAGTGTTCAACATGTTGGTGTGTGGCTGTGTGTGTGTGTGTGTGTGTGAATGTCTTCACAAGCAATACTGTAGTATTGTGCTCTTTGGCGGCTTTCAATGAATTCATGGCGGCCATCATAACACATTACATGGCATTGCAGCAGCAACATTGAGTTGCCTTGACTCAAGTTGTAGTGTAACGGGAAGGGGACGGTGCATTGAAAATACTGGGTGGTGTGGAATGCTACAATGTCCCCTTTGGTCCTTACTCCTGCTTAACTGGAATGTGTTTAAAGCCTTGGAATTATCCATAATGTCTACAACAACAGACACTTTCTTCAGTTCGTTCGCTTCTGATTGCTGTGCATCTGTACTGCTCACGTGGTGAGCTGTGGTGTGGCTTATATCGCTATGACTGCATTTTGTCGCTGTTGTTGTACGCTAAAGTGCTTTGAGGGCTATCACATGCTGATGCTCGGATGAATATGATGATGACGATGATGATGCTGCGGTTTGATAACGACGTTATTTGTGAATAGTAGTTTGTCATGAAAGCGCGAGAATTAAAGCTAGGAGGAACCACAAATTTTCCCAAGAATTGTTTATAATGGGCGATTAGATTATAAGGAAAGTAGTTTGGGTCTCGAAGAATTGAAAGGATTAATGAATAAGGGTTTATAAGAAATAGATATCAGAAACACAAGTTCAAGATCAAAAATGAAACTTTGATAAAACTTGGAAACGGAAATTTAGAAATGAAAGGATAGGCAAAAAAGGAAAAGGAGGAGATGAAACGGTTGGAAGTACAGAAAATGATAAAAGACGAAGATGTTTTCCTGCGAGTGGAGAAACAATAGGTAGAAATATGTAAGAAGTATTGGATGAAATGAAGTATGAAAGAAGGATAATTAGGCAAAGAAATGTTGGAAGTAACAACAAGTAAAAGCGTGCTAAGTTCGGTCGGGCCAAATCTTATATATTGGGTTGCCCAAAAAGTAATTGCGGATTTTTCATATAGTCGGCGTTGACAAATTTTTTCACAGTTTGTGACTCTGTAATTGCATTCTTTCTTCTGTCAGTTATCAGCTGTTACTTTTAGCTTGCTTTAGAAAAAAAGTGTAAAAAAAGTATATTTGATTAAAGTTTTATTAAAAATGCATTTACTTTTTTTTTTAAAAAAATCCGCAATTACTTTTTGGGCAACCAATACCTTCCAATATGAATCACATTTGTCAAGTTCTTGGAATGACTTTTTCAAATATATATGAGCTATATCAAGTTATTGACCGATATGGACCGTGCTTATCATGCCGTACAGGTCATATAAAATATCACCTTCAAAATTTCAGGCTAATCGAGTAATAATTGCGCCTTCAAGAGGCTCAGAAAATTAATTGGACGCATGAAAAAAGGACGGAAGGAGGAAAAGGCATAGCGATGGGAGCGATGAAAAGGAAATAAATGAAGGATGATTAGATGCCACCACGATCAAGTGGATTGGTAAGCGAAAGTAGAACAAACGAAAGAGGGGTGGGGAGAGGAATAGACATAATCATGTACAGAAGGGCAGATGAAAGGATATAAGAATGAGATGGAGAATAATGGCTT
Source organism: Stomoxys calcitrans (assembly GCF_963082655.1). Lineage (NCBI taxonomy): Eukaryota > Metazoa > Arthropoda > Insecta > Diptera > Muscidae > Stomoxys > Stomoxys calcitrans. The sequence continues at coordinate 104,461,299 of NC_081555.1, read as the reverse complement.
AAAAACATTGCCAGGTAGACTGATTAGCGAAAAGAGGACGAACGAGGTCAAAAGGACAAATAGACGAAGCGATTGAAACTTCGTGATGGGACTAGAGGAGAATGGGAACCAAATGTGTAAGGGGGACAAACAAAATTATTAAAACTTTTAAGAAATTAAGGCAGAAAAATGCCTCGTCGAAAATAAGGATACAAGGGCGTACGCAAGACTTTCGCGCACGCCATCTCTGTGCCTATTAACCGAGGTCTCAACCAGATCAAGCCTAAGAGATTTGATGCAGTCAGTCATGCCATGCCATTAGGGCTCCGCAAAGCCTCAAATGTTGGATCGCTAATTATTTTTATAGTTGCCAGTCTGATTTAGATCGAATTTTGGCAGAAGAAGTCTAGGCCCGTAGAGTCAAAAAGGGAGTTTCTATTCCATACCCTCTGGTCGCTATTGAGATCGTATCGCACGACGGTTGCACGATCAAGAAAAGATTTAGCCATTGACTCTTTTAGCTGAATATGAGAGTCAATGGCGTAACGATGCCCATCACTAATTATCCAAAAATACTTGGTGAAACATTTGATAGTTTCTCCGCACTTCCATAAGATCTTCAAGTCATTTGCTGGCAGCATTTGGGCTGCTGAAAAATAAATTCACTGCTCAGTAACGGATTGTCAAGTCAGTTTTTAAAGAGACCACTTGCATAAGTAGATGTTCAGAACTTATCCTGGCCCTTTTCCTCGCATTTACGAGGCAACGACACAACAGTTGCTCAAGCATTATCAATTCCTCCTCGCCATTGTATTGGGTTGCCCAAAAAGTAATTGCGGATTTTTCATATAGTCGGCGTTGACAAAATTTTTCACAGCTTGTGACTCTGTAATTGCATTCTTTCTTCTGTCAGTTATCAGCTGTTACTTTTAGCTTGCTTTAGGAAAAAAGTGTAAAAAAAGTATATTTGATTAAAGTTCATTCTAAGTTTTATTAAAAATGCATTTACTTTCTTTTAAAAAATCCGCAATTACTTTTTGGGCAACCCAATACATTCTGCAGAAATATGTCGTTTTTTTTGCGCCCAGCGTGACCTCAAAGAAGTGATGTAGCAATGATCTGTCAGAACTTCTCTCAGCAGTCGTAAGTCATGGTTTCTAAGCCTCAGGATAAGCGACGTCCTGTTTCGCGAAAATTCCGCTGCAAGGAATTTGACACACCACAATCGACAGCACGAGGCCACGCTTTATTGGTGTGTTCATTCTAGAAGGCGTCGACTCTACCAAGAAGATCACACAGTGGATGGTTTCCTGATACCGTAGCAAGATCTGCGTCAATCAGCGATCCATTCCTGGCCCGCTCTTCGGCAGCTTCGTTTCCCTCTACACTTTGATGGCCTGGGTCCCAGCTGAGCCTCACAGGCCTTCCCATGGTTGGAAGAAGCTCCTTTGCATTTTCTAATCAGTTTCGACCTCACATGGCCCGACCCCAGATCCTTCAGCTGGACTGTCCACGTATATAATGACAGTTTGATCGGGCCGTCACTCACGTATCAACGTCGTCTTCAGCGCATTCAGGCGTCCTGCTCCCGAAAGACGCTGCACCCGTCCAGGGTACTTTATTTAATTAGGGAATCTGATTCCAAGTATATAAATGGAGAATCCTGCTCCAGTGTCCCTCACCCCATAAATCCTTTTTCGAGATAACAACGTCCAACCCGTCAACAAGAAATGACTCCCCTGGTATATAATCAATCTCGTGAACGGAAGAATGCCCTAAGTTCGAGGAGTTCCAGGTACCTGACTTCTTCGGTCGTATGGCGATCTTTTATGCCACACACATAGCATATAGGTGTACAGGCACTTCTTTCGAAGCACTTTTACTTGCCACAGAGATCATCACTTTCGCAGTATCCTATACCTTCTGGAATATCGACCGAAGAGGGTCAGTTGCCCAGAGCCTTGTGTCACATCAGACATCCATAGGTGACAATTGGCCGAACGACCGCCTAAACATACAGTGAATCGTTCCCGGCCTAAGCTCTCAACTCCTTCCTAACGAGTTCCAACAACTTCTCCCCAACAAGTTACGATCACCTTTTGAAGTTTCTTCTCCAATTAGGCTCTGGTCAAGAATCACCACAAATACTTGGTCTTCGAAGAGAGCGGCGCCTCCAATCCATCCATGATAGGTCCCATAAAAACATCCAACTTCCTCCTCCTGGTGAAAAGTACCAGTTCAGTCTTTCTGGGATTTATGCCAAGCCCGATGGCCCTCTCACATTCGTACAGCTTCCTTAAAGCTCCCTGCACAACAGCCATAAATCAGAGAGGAAATGGCCACCCACCATAATAAAAAAGTTGTCGGCGTAGGCGACGACCTTCGTCTCCCTCTCGCAAAACCTCAGAGTCCCGTTGATTGCCAGAAGCCGCAATAGAGGAGATATAACCATTCTTCCAGGAGTTCGTCTGGTCACAATCTTCGTTATCGTACCCTCTGCCAGTTGATAATGCCGCCTTTCAGCATCGTACAAACCCAATCCATCAAATGAGGGGGGACCTCTTAATTTCCACCAATGCGCCTTGTATAGACTCCAACTCCAAGTTATTAAAAGCAGCTACTATGTTCAAGAAAGCCGCTAAAATAAAGTCGCTCACATCCAAATTTCTCACGAAGGACACTGTCAACCAATCGAGCCTTAGTGTACGCATGCTTATAGCCGAATGCTAGTGAAGAGTCGAGTCTGACTTCAAGACATATGTCAATTAGTCTCTCCAAAGTCTTCAAAACGATGAGTGAGAGATTGATTGGCTTGTAGTGCTTGGGTAGAGAATGACTCGGTGTCCCTTTTGGCATAAAAACCATCCTAAAGTAGTCCAGCAAAATTCAGCCCTTAAACACATTTCAGGGATCGAAAGACAAACGGCACTGCATTGGACCCTTAAATGTCATTCTAAACCCATTTCTTAACCTCTGTCAAATTTAAGTCTCCTATATTTCAGATCTTAAGAACCATTTCAAGGTATCGCATGACAAATGTCCTCTGTTTTTCTAAACCCATTTCCTAGGCTCTGCCAAATTTTATTCTCCTGTATTTCTTTAAAACTTTCCTACACTCAATAGACCATTGCCTTCAATAACTCACTAACCATACATCTTTCCTTGCAGTCCTTCACATAGGCTTTTGTGTATGCGAAATGTTTTGCTTTTGTTGTCATCGTCATTCGCAGCATCAACGAAACAACGCAACGCCAATGTCATTGTTAATGCAGCAACGCAGAAGTTAGTGCTGATGGTGCTGCACTTTGTTGTTGTAGAGTCAAGTTGTTGTTTGCCATGGCAAAAGGGATATTCTGCCATGCCGAATGCCAGCCGAATAAGCACTGCATTTTTCTGTGTGGCGGCATGAATTCTCATTTGTTAACAGTACTCAATAGGAGGGCTTTGTTTGTTGGCGGCTGGCATGTTTGTTATCTTTTGGGTACCAATTTGAATGGCATTTTTATTAATGCTTCTATGGGGGGAGTATGTGCGTGGGAAAGGAGACATGGCACATGCACGTGTGTGTGTGTGTGTGTGTGCGTGGATAAATGGTGAGACAAGAATGCATCATGCATGGCGCCAAATTTTATATGCACTTGTGTAAGAATTGAAAAGTGGATATGGAGGCATATGTACGCACATACCTATGTGCAGTCCCAATGCCGAAAGCATATAGGCTCACATACAGATATTTACTCATGTATTGTTGTTTGTTCAAATCATTTGGTCAACACCGACAATCCTACACATGCATTTATTATATGCCGATACAGAGTGGGTTATATAAAACCATAACAATATGCAAATACTCTCATGGCATCTTCACACGCTCCTGCATACGTGCATATTTGGCTCAATTTAAAAGGGACTCTAGAATTCATAGACAATACTGTAAAACTATTTGCAAATTTGCCCGAATAGGAAAGGTGGAGTGAGACATAAATTTTGTCAGTAATAATGATGGGATAATCACTGTAGACAATTTTGTCTAATATTCTCGCCAGGACTCAAACCATAGCGTTCAACGTCGCAGGCTGACTGGCGCCTATACTCCACAGTGGCCTACAAATATGCCTTTTATTTCTCTAGATTTATGTGAAAACTGTTATTCTGTTCCTCTTCGATAGAAAGACCGACACAAATTTCGTCTTTTTCACAATTTTTGTTTGTTTCTGTTTCGAGACGAGCTCAATGATCGGAGATTTTCTTTGCAAATGGAAAAGGAAAGCCAGAGATTGCAACATACCAGCCACTATGGGACGCGTTTCGTCTTTGGTTGGAAGACTTTTCCAATCATATTAGGCGTGATGACTTCAAGGGCCGTGTGTTGGTATGTTGTATTTGAATCGAATTTATAAAGAAAACGCCTCTATGATACAATTACCACATTAACCACGCTCGACAACCTCGTCTCCTAGCTATACTTTTTCCCAATGCATGTGTTTTCATGTAATGACAGAGTTTTTTTCTGCGACAATTACTCAACTTCCAGGATGCATATGATTCTGTACATCTGTTGGAATTTTTTTTTTTTTTCTTCTCTGGCAGTACATTGGCCCATTTTATCAGTTGCAGGAAAATATCTGCATCTAGGAATAGGTACTAACTATTACGAAAAATTTTAAATCCTTTTTGGAATAGGCTAGAAATGGACTTCAAAGATCCAACAGCTGCGGTGGTGGCATCGGACTGTAGCATGCTGTCCTCCTTTTGCATAGGTGTAGGTGCCTTAGCACCAGTCGAGAGATAGAGAGAGATGCTTTAAGCGCACAACCACTCGTCAGACTAATTATTGAGGAAGAGAGAGATAAACCAGAGGGATGCACAGTTCGTCCCCAGCTATTAAGTAAAGGAGGTGCTTCCGACTCGGATTCAGACAGCGACAGTGTCAATGAAACAGTCATCGCAGCCGAATCGAGAGATGTGGTCAGCGGGATGATGGCAGAAGTGGGCGAAAGCTTTGCTGAGCTAACATGTAGACCGAGAAAGCGATCCGGAGCACAACGAAGGAGACAGAGGAGTATTTACCGGCAGCGCAATTGGGTGAAAGTGCAGGATGAGGATGAGAATTGACATTCCAAGCACTTCTACGAAAGCTAGAAAGAGAATCGGTTCTCCCGAAAAGCATAACACGCCTAAAATGCTGAAGATGAAAAAGAGCTCCCCTCTTTCAAGTAAATGCAAATTTTACCCATGAACATTCCACTAAGGAACAGGGGTAAACTTCTCACATATCTATGAGTGCAGTCCTATTCAAGTTTAAGCTCAATGATAAGGGGCCTCCTTTTTATAGCCGAGTCCGAACGGCGCGCCGCAGTGCGACATCTCTTTGAAGAGAAGTTTTACATGGCATAGGCGGAGGGAAAAACCACCGCTGGAAAATTTTTCTGATGGTCTCGCCAGGATTCGAACCCATCCGTTCAGCGTCATAATCGGACATGCTAACCTCTGCGCTACGGGGTAAACTTCTCACGCATCAATGAGTGCAGTACGATTCAAGTTTAAGCTCAATGATAAGTGGCCTCCTTTTTATAGCCGAGTCCGAACGGCGCGCCGCAGTGCGACATCTCTTTGAAGAGAAGTTTTACATGGCATAGGCGGAGGGAAAAACCAATGCCGAAAAATTTTTCTGATGGTCTCGCCAGAATTCGAACCCATGCGTTCAGCGCCATAGGCGGACATGCTAACCTCTGCGCTACGGTGGCCTCCCCCCTCTTTCAATTACTCTGGGAAAACCAAGCCATCGCTCCCGCAATGGAGACCCCTGCGGAAGTTGACAAAGTCGGAACAGGAATGAAGGAAGTGCGCAAAGCCCCTGAGTCTTCAAGGAGGACCGTCGCTTCAAAAAAGATGTCGCAGCCATCACGGAAGGGGAAGATGGTCGCGCCCTCTTACGCCGGAGGAAACACAACAGAGATGAGATGACTTATGCAGTCAGATCGTCGGTCCCTGGTGAAGCATTTGGTAAAAGAACAGGTTATCGAACATGTGTTGAACTCTGAAGGAGATCCACCCATACGAATTATGAGCTGCGAGCTTAGAGGGGACATCTTAGCGCTGCGTTTCGAAGATTTCAAGGTCAAGGATGTGGGTGGCGAAATCGAGACGGATTTTTTAGTATCAGGATCTTTGCTTATCTTAGTCTACTCAATATTGAGAAAGTCGATGATTGTCTCGTCGTTGGCCCCTGTTCGTTAGGCGTTATCGAGTGTCCCACCACTGCACCGTATGATGGCTCATGAAGATATTTGCCTATCCTAGTCTTTTCAAACTTGGAAAAGACGGTCATTGCCCCGTAGTATGCTATGCCTTTAGCCTTAGCCAAATTTATAACGAAGACTTGATCAATGCCTAGCACAAGGAGAGTTCTTTCCTCCTTATCCATCCTGTGGAAAACCTCCCATTTCTCCACGACCAACTCTTGATTTTGCTTGTTTAAGATATGCATTATGCAGTCTTGAAGAAGGAGGAAGGAATTTTCTTTGTGGTGGCCATTGATCAAGTCTCCGTGACAAGTTTGGCTAAGACTAAAGGCCGTCTTTTTCAAGATTGGAAAGACAAGGATAGGCAAATTTGCTCATATTGAGCCATCAGGTGGTGCAGTGGTGGGACACTCGATAACGCCTAACGGACAGAAACAACTAGACAATCACCGACTCTCTCAATATTTGGCAAAGATCCTAATACTAAAATCTCAGGCAATGCAGGGGCGAGAGACCCAACACAACCTAACGAACAGGGAGCCAACGACGAAACGATCACCGATTCTCTCAATATTGGGAAGACTAGGATTAGCAAAGATCCTAATACTAAACCCACAGGCAATGCAGGGACGAGAGACCCAACACAACCTAACGAACAGGGACCCAACGAAGGAACCATCAACGACATTCTCGAGATTAGCAAGACTAGGATGGATAAAAATCCTTATGCTGAAACATCCGGCAGTGCAGTGACAGAGAATTCAATGCCGCCTAACGCACAGGGGGCAGACCATGGGACCATGAACTACTCCCAAGAAGCCCATTTACTCAAGATTTGGAAGACCAGCACATGCAAAGATCCTAATGCTGAAACATTAGGCAGTGGAGTGGCAGAGAATTCAATGCCGCGTAAAGCACAGGGAGCAGACGATGAGACCATGAACTACTCATAAGAAGACCATTTACTCAAGATTTGGAAGACTAGCAAAGATCCCAATATTGGAACATCAGGCACCTTAGGGATGGTAGACTAGCCATAAGAGCAATAACAATGATGACGATAAGACAACGAACAATCTTGGAATGTATGAAGGAGATTATCGCCTTCTTTGACAATGGCACAATCCGCATAGTTTGGCTGCCGGAATGAAAGGGCAGACGAGGAATGAAAGGGCAGACGAGGAATGAGAGGACAGACGATTTGGCGGTGAAGGCCAGAGGACTGTCGTCAATTAACTTGGTTAACCCGAAGCCTTTCGGGACGACGCAGTCCCAGTTAAGGGAGTGGGCGACGAATGCGCATGTAACACTGTGGAACAGCAAAACAGTCGGTAGGACGGCGAAAGCCGTATGGGGTGATCCGGATCGTGAGAGGACGAGGCTATTACTGAAAGGAAGTAAGAATCAGGTTATTTATGGAAAATCGGTGCGGCAAGTGATAGCATGTCTGTGGCATCTGGGGAAGATGATGAGACGATGTAGCTTTTCCTATGTCATTGCCCGGCTTTCGCGGCTAAAAGCCACCAGTACTTGGGTGGGGACACAATACCGGACATGAACAAACTTAGGGGTATGGCATGGAAAACAATTAGGGATTTTGTAAGTAGCACCGAGTTTACTTTTTTAGTCTTTCATACTATAACCCCATAGTTCTGCTCTCCATTTATAGGTCGTTATCTTGACTCATATGCTATTTAAAATTTCTTTCAATAAAAATAAAAAACATAAAAAATAATTCCCCATCGCATTTAAAACGCCATCACAACACTTTTGAGGAAAATCCATTACCATTATACAATAACTACAGCTTAAGTCCCCCTCCATCATAACAAGTTGAAGAGGAGAGGAGAGAAAAAAGTGTATTAAATTAAAACTACGTGCATAATGATAATGAGTAGATATATTCATATGCAATAATGCTTGTGTATAACTTACCACCAATACTGGCATTGTATGCAACACCTACACCACAGTAATTATTGAAAGCCACACCGGCCACTTCACCAGCACATCTGGTGCCATGCTTGTTATCGCCATTATCTTGTGGCGTTGGATCAGAATCATTGCCGTTAATGTCAAATGATGCATCGGGATCCTGTGGAATATAGGAGAGCAAAGCAAACAAATAAACAAACATTGATAATATTGCAAAATATCTGCACTCATACATACATACATATGTATGTATGTGTATACAAAAGGAAATATATAAAATTTATAGAGTGACACTAGGATGATCCTAAGGTGGTATGGTAGTAGCAAACTAAATATTGCTGAAGAGAAGATATCAACAAAGTATCAGCCCTTTAGGAGGGTTGCTTTATAAATTTCTGGCCTAAGCAACACTAAATGTGCAGTTGTGCCATTCAAGAAAATTATTTCCTACCAAAATTTAAGAAAAATCCTACCAAACCTACCAAATACTACGCTACATATATGTTTTTATAACCACCACCGAACAGTTGGCCATTTTGCAATTCCATTTGGAACACATCAAATTATAAAATTTCAACGCTATGAAATACTAGGTCATCGTTATTCATATAAAATCTAGACATATCTGTCCGTCTGTTTGTTGAAATCACTCTATATCCTATCAATGAGTGCAGTCCGATTCAAGTTTAAGCTCAATGATAAGAGCCTCCATTTTATAGCCGAGTCCGAACGGCGTGCCGCAGTGCGACACCTCTTTGGAGAGAAGTTTTACATGGCATATTACCTCATAAATGTTGCCAGCATTAGGAGGGGAAAGCCACCGCTGAAAATTTTTTTCTGATGGTCTCGCCAGGATTCGAACCCAGGCGTTCAGCTTCATAGGCGGATATGCTAACCTCTACGCTACGGTGGCCTCCTCTTGATATAGCACCCTTTATACCTATCTCCCGATAAGAAATTTGGAGTTCAAAAATTCGTATTTTTGCCCTGTTTTCAGTGAACAATCGTGCCGAGTTTGGATAAAGCCATCTGCCGATTTAAATGTTTGAGCCCAGAAATGCGCTTTTACTAATCATTTTACAGTGAGTTGCACGGACGTCTCAACGTCGGAGTATGGTTCAGATCTGACCATATTTTTATGCAGCTGCGACACAAAAGCTGCATTTCCTACCTAAAATTTACAAAATTTGGAAGAGATGCCTTAACATTCGTACCTGTAAGAGTCAAGATAAAAACTTATGGTCCTTTTACTGAAATTTAAAGCAGTACGACTCCTTGTAGCAGTATTAGGTCTTTCGACATGCATGGTTTTGCTCCGCACTTTTCCCGAATACACAGAAACGAGTTCTGAGTCATCCGGCATTGGAAAAACCTATCAAAAACTAAGGTCATCCTACCAAACTGCCAGCAGAAACAAAAAACTTCCAATTTTGGTAGAAACCCCCCGAAAACGGCAACACTTCATATGTGTAATCAGTTATTGGAAGTTGTAGAGGAACACCACTTTCAAAATTTCAGCGAAATCGGATAATAATTGCGAATTTTAGGGGATCGAGATCTCAAACTGGGATATCGAATTTTGAGTTAACCCTGGCGTTGGAAAAACCTACCAAAAATTCAGTTCAGACTACCAACTTACCAACAGAAAAAAAACCTATCAATTTTGGTAGGAATCCAGGAAATCCAGGAATCTAGGAAAATGGCAACACTTCCTATGTCTAATCTACAATATGTACCAAATTCCTGCTAAATCAAACAAGAGTGGACACTTCTCGGTAGGTTTAAATTTCAATTTCACTTGGCACAGTTATTGGAAGTTGTAGAGTAACACCACATTCAAAATTTCAGCGAAATCGGATAATAATTGCGAATTCTGGGGGATCGAGATCTCAAATAGGGATATCGGTTCATGGGAATATGGATATGGGAACTAAATCAGGTAATACGCCGATTAAGACCGTACTTCTTGCGGATTTTGAAAATCGTAACGAAATTCCACATGTAAAGTTTCATTCAAATCGGATAACAATTGCAGCTTCCAGGGGCTCCAGATCTCAAATCGGGAGGTCAGTTTATTTGGGGGCTATATCAGGTTATAGACCGATTTTGACAATACTTGGCATGGCATGATCACATCCCCCAAAATTAGACAGGTTCACAAAGAAATAAGAACCTAAAGTGGAACTCCTTCTAACTACTAGAGCGGGACACACACAAAAGGTGATATCTCCACCCGCTCTCATACGTCATATTTTTTGATTGTCTCGACGTTCCGAGTCGATATAGCCATGCCCGTCCGTCCGTCTGTCAAAATCACGATAGCGGTCGAACGCGTAAAGCTAGCCAGTTGAAATTTTGCATAGATACTTAATATTGATGTAGGTCGAAGGGGATCGCAAATGGTTAGAGATTAGCGATGGGTAAATACCCAAAAGGTATTTACCCGGTAAATTGGGTAAATACCTGGGTACTTACCCATTTGTACCCAGAAGCTGGGTATTTATAATTTTGCAGATATCTTGGGTATAAAAATATTTCCAAACAATTTTTGCTGATTTCGTATTCTTTGTATATAAACCTGATCTTTGGATCTCATAAAATCGGTTTGTAGTTATATATAGCCGCTATATAGACCGATCTCCAGATTTAAAGTCTTGAGGCCATAAATTGGTCGTCTTTCATCCGATTTCGATGAAATTTGGCACAGTGAGTTCTGGTAGACCCCTGTGATTCAGAGCGGACTATACTTGGATATAGTTGACCTTAGACTGACCGCCCGATCTCACGATATATGATATTGAGACCATAAAAGATCCATTTTTTACTCGAATTCGTTGAAATTTGGCACAGTTGTCCGATTTGGTTGAAATTTGAAACTGTGCGTTTTGGTACCCCTCTAAATCTTTTTGTTGAATATCATACAGATCGGACTATATTTGGATGTAGCTGCCATATAGACCGATCTCCCGATATGGAGTATTGAACTCATAAAAGGAGCATTTTTCATCCAATTTTGATGAAATTTAAAACAGTGCGTTTTGGTACCCTTCTAAATCTTTTAGTTGAATGTCAAAGCTAACTGTTTTATGTTTCATCCAAATCGGATGAAAAATGCTCCTTTTATGATCTCCATACTCCATATCGGGAGATCGGACTATATGGCAGCTACATCCAAATATAGTCCGATCTGTATGATATTCAACAAAAAGGTTTAGAGGGGTACCAAAACGCACTGTTTCAAATTTCATACAAATCGGATGAAAGAATGCTCCTTTTCTGGGCTCAATACTCTATAGCGGGAGATCGGTCTACTATATCCAAATATAGTCTGAACTTGCCGATATTTAACAAAAAGGTTAAGAGGGGTACCAAAACTCACTGTGCCGAATATCATTAAAATCGGATGAATAATGCTCATTTTATAGGCTCATTACATTGTATTGGGAGATCGGTCTATATGACTGCTATATCCAAATATATCGGTCCACGTTCTGATAACCTGCCATTTAAACAGATCTGCCATCTTGACTTCTTGAATAGCTAGAGGGCACAATTCTTATCCAATTTGGCTTAAATTTTGCATGAGGTGTTTTATTATGACTTTCAACAACTGTGCTAAGTATGGTTCAAATCGGTCAATAACCTGATATAGCTGCCATATAAACCGATCTCGGGTCTTGACTTCTTGAACCCCTAGAAGACGCAAATATTATCCGATTTGGCTGAAATTTTGCATGAGGTGTTTTGTTAAGACTTTCAACAACTGTGCTAAGAATAGTTCAAATCGGTCCATAACCTAATGAAGCTGCCATATAAACCGATCTCCGGTCTTGACTTCTTGAGCCTCTAGAGGGCACATTTCTTAGCCAATTTGACTGAAATTATGCATGAGGTTTTTATTATGACTTCCAATAACTGCGCTAAGTATGGTTCAAATCGGTCCATAACCTGATATAGCTGCCATATAAACCGATCTGCCATCTTGGCTTCTTGAATCGCTTGAGGGCACAATTCTTATCTAATTTGGCTGAACTTTTGCATGAGGTGTTTTGTTAAGACTTGCAACAACTATGCTAAGAATAGTTCAAATCGGTCCATAACCTGATATAGCTGCCATATAAACCGATCTGGGGTCTTGACTTCTTGAGCCTCTAGAGGACGCATTTATTATCCGATTTGGGTGAAATTTTGCATGAGGTGTTTTGTTAAGACTTTCAACAACTATGCTAAGAATAGTTCAAATTGGTCGATAACCTAATATAGCTGCCATATAAACCGTTCTGAGGTCTTGACTTCTTGAGCCCCTACAGGGAGCAATTCCATCCGATTTGGCTGAAATATTGCATGACGTCTTTTGTTATGACTTCCAACAACTGTATTAAGAATGGTTCAACCCGGTCCATAACCTGATTTAGCTGCCATATAAATCGATGTGGGGTCTTGACCTCTTGAGCCACTAGAGGGCGCAATTATTATCCGATTTGGCTGAAATTTTGTACAACGGCTTCTCTCATGACGTATGTTAATACGTGTCGAAAATGGCATGAATCGGTTTATAGTCTAATGCAGCTCCCCTATAAGCCGATCTCCCTATTTTACCTCTTCAGGCTCTAAAGTGCGCAATTCTTACTAGATTTGGCCGAAATTTTACACAATGACTTCTACTATGGTCTCCAATATTCAGTTCAATTATGATCCGAAATTAACCATTACTTGATATTGTTGCAATGACATTGCAATTTTTTTTTACCCTTTGTTTGCCCAAAAAGAGATGATGGAGGGTATATAAAATTCAGCCCGGCCGAACTTGGCACGCTTTTACTTGTTTTTTTTTTCTCCCACCGTGCCGTGTGCCACAGTATGACACCTCTTTGGGGAAAAGTTTCTACAAGGAAAAGTACCTCACACATGTCACCAGCTTTAGGAGAAACGTCAAATGAAAAAAGATATCCGTTTGAAATTTTGCACAGATACTTCTTATTTATGTAGGTCGTTGGGGATTGCAAATGGGCCATATAGCTTTAGAATTGGATGAAGCTTTCATATAAAAAGGTCCTTTATATAGCTCCCATACAAATCCTTAGCTCTCTTGAGCCCCTGTGAGCCTCAATTGTTATCCGATTTGGTTAGAACTTTGCACTTAGTGTTCTGCTACGACTTTCAACTACTATGCCTAGTATGTCTATATCGGTCTATAGTCTGATATAGAACCCATACAAACCGATCCCTCGATTAGCCTTGAATGGCTCCAAAAAGCATAAAATTTTGCCTGGTTTGGCAGAAATTCGGAAAAAAGAAATTATTTAGATATTTACTGAGTGATTTTATTAAATTTTTTACCATAATCCATGCTAGTGGATACCCAAAGATGCAGCCCGGTCACTTTTTTGTTGTTGTCACACCCTTATACATATGAATATACATTCCTGAGAGACTGTATTTATGGTATAATTTTCATGTTTGCATACTCATCCATATTATTGAGCGTGTATGCGTCCAATGAGTGAGACGACAAAATGTGTGTGAGTGCCCATATGGATTTTTGTTTACATATGTTAATGGCCATACTATAAAATGTCATATAATTAATAAAAATTAAACTTTTTCACAAAAACCCAAACGTAAGCATTGTACAAAAGCGTGAAGACAAAAAAAAACTACCAGTGTTTAATAACACATTAAATATATGAATATTTAATGTGAATTTAATCAACGAAATTGGAGCACACATTTTTTTCTATACTTTCTCTCGCTCGCTCGCTCGCCGCCCATACTTGTGGGTGTTTGTCTGTGAATGAAATAAGCCACAGGCTATACTTAACAACTTTGGGGAAAAATGAAAAACTGTGTAAGTTCATGGAAATTTAAGCAGCTGTTGGGAACTTTTAGCACAACTCATTCGTTTTCAATGGAGGGAATGAAACGGAAACAAAAATACCCAAAATATGCATTCAAGAAATTGGATTACTTAGAATTGCGCAGTGGGAAATCTTCAAGGCCATTTCTAGCAAAGAGTTGAACGGAACGGAATTAATGTTGTGTAATTATGCAGGAAATTTAACATAATTACTGAAGAGAAAATGAAATTAATTCAATTAATTTAAATTTTTAATGATTACATAGCTGATATCAATGAGAGTAAGAAACATGCGAAGCTGTCTCGAAGATTTTGGAGGTGTATTTTGATGTTAGATATTTAAATACCTTAAATTTAGGCATCGTTACTTCAGTTCAAAGAGTGTATGCTTAAACACCAAATCGGACCATACTTATCATGGATTTTTAGCCATATTAAAAATGATGAACGCTGAAAAATGTACGCGAGATTTGTTATTGACAGATCTCGGAAAATCCAAGCAAAGATGCTAATTGATGTCACTATCAAAATGCCATACATTTTATTGGGTTGCCCTAAAAGTAATTGCGGATTTTTTAAAAGAAAGTAAATGCATTTTTAATAAAACTTAGAATGAACTTTAATGAAATATACTTTTTTTACATTTTTTTTCTAAAGCAAGCTAAAAGTAACAGCTGATAACTGACAGAAGAAAGAATGCAATTACAGAGTCACAAGCTGCGAAAAAATTTGTCAACGCCGACTATATGAAAAATCCGCAATTACTTTTTGGGCAACCCAATACTATCCATAACTTTAAACGCTTTCAATAGAGACTGAAAGCGAGTATGAAATTCTCCTTTCCATATAAATCCAAATTCATTTAACGTTTATTGATGTATAAACCTTCAGTACAGACCATCTATAATGAACCCTATTTGACCACACAATGAATAACTTATCTCTATGTGCCCCACTAGGACTCCCTCCGTTGTGAACAAAAAAATTCCCCCATAATACTTACAGACGACATACAAACCTAATATGTACTCCCATACATGAACAATAATTCTGTACCATACCACCACCCCCTTACAAAAATTTCCAATAATCGAAATTGAATTTTCATTTGTTTTCAATTTATCATCACAGTACCACTACCAACCGCGCACACACACTCATAGACAACCTATAAGCTTGTTTTGATTCTTTCGAACTTTCCCCCATAGCAGACCTCTATAACATCTACAGATGAGAATTGAGTTGGCCCAGTTTTGCCAAAAAGCACCAGGTTGCACCAGGCAACCAAGCAGACAGACAGACAGAAATATAGATAAACAATTTGCCAAAAATGAACCCATAACAAAGATGACGGTGTAACGAAATTTGACAGGAGGCGCTAGAAGATGGGACATTCATGCAACTGAAAGTAGGTAGACTCCAAGCGAAACATGTGAAAAAGATAACGCCCAAACGTAATGTAGTTATAAAAATTGTTATTTGTCTGCTAAATGTATGCCAAAGAGCATTCGTTTCGATTATTGGCAGAGGAAAAATCTAGCATGCATGAAAAGGTTATGAAATTGGGAATATCAATAGCGTGATTATTAAAAACCGACTAAAATCTAGTCAATGATTGAAAATTTTTTCAATTTGCTAAAATTCAGCAAAATGAGTTGCATTCGTACCGAAAATGGTCCAGACCGAACTTTATTTAGATATAGCTGCCATATGTACCGATTTTCTGATTTAAGGTTTAGGGCCCACAAAAGCTGCCTTGTAGCTCGATTTAGCTAAAATTTGTTACAGTGAGTGGTAAGCCCTCCCGACATTTGTGCTGCGTATGATCTAGATCAGCCAACCAAGAGCAGAGGCTTGGATGTCCGCCTATGATGATGGACTCAAAGGTTCGAATACTGACGAGGACATCAGAAAAAATTTTCAATGGTGATTATCCGCTCATAATGCAGGCGAAATTTGTGAGGCACTATGCCATGTAAAACTTCTCTTCAAAGAGGTGTTGCACTGCGGCATGCCGTTCAAACTTGGCTATAAAAAGGAGGCCCCTTATAATTGAGCTTAAACTTGAATCGGACTGCACTCATTGATATGTGAGAAGTTTGCCCCTGTTCCTTAGTGGAATAGTTATGGGCAAATAATCATTACCGATTGTGGTGCAGATCAGACCATATTTGGATATAACTACCATACACACCCATCTTACGATTTGCTGTCTTGAACCAATATATGACCCACTAAATGCCTGATTTTGTTCTAATTCGGTACAATGAGTTGTGTTGGACCCATTGGCGTAGACAGGGGAGGTGCTAAGCACCCTCAGGGAATCTGTAGCACTCCCCAGAATTTTTTTGTTGGTATTAACTATGTCCATAGGCAGGCTAATTACGACAATATCTACATTGGTCTATGTCTTGATATAGCTCCCATATAGGTCGATCTACCGATTAAGCGCATTAGGCTCGTAAAAGCCCCCACATCTGTACCGTATATAGTCCAAATCGGGCAATATCTAAATGTAGCCCCACATAGACCAATTTTCTGATTTAAGGTTTTAGGCCCACAAAATCTGAATTTGAATGTGAAAATAGTGATCCTCGTCAAGCTTAAAAGCCCTTCCGGTCCATAGAACCGATCGCGGCGGAAAGATTATGCCTACTGGTTATTTGAAGGCGCCGTTAACTCGCCTTCTCATATCAAGTATCACAGACACTGAGTTTTTAAGCCGGTGCCGCCCGGCTTTTCATGCTCATAGAAATCGCGTACATGATTTTACGAAGTGATGTTTACAAATACCCAAGGTGGTAGGTATCCAATGTTCGGCCCGGCCGGTTTTAATGCTTTTCGAATTTTTTTTAAATTTCTGCTGTTGCTTTTTATTTTAGTTTGGGCTGTAGCAGACCCCAGGAAAAATGCCTAGCTACACCAAAGGTTGGACCCGTCGAATTTTTGGTAGCGTGCTTGGATTATCAGTGGAGGGGTCGTGGGTTCGCTTCCCGCCAGAAGCCTTGGTCTGTCGCCACTGTGGTATCACAATGGACTTAAAATTGTCTAAGTGAGTCTGTAAAAGCCACTCATACCTAACCTAACCATAAGATAGGAGGTATATTCATTAAATCCTTCCGTTTGCAACACATCGCAAAAATTACCCGACTTCGCTGAAATTTTAAATGGTGAGTTGCTCTAAGCCTTCCGACCCAAATATGGTTCAGATCGGACTATATTTAGAACTGCAATATAGATCGATCAGCCGATTTAGGGTCTTAAGCCCATAAAAGCAGCAATTTTTACCCTATATCGCTAATATTTGAAAAATTTAGTTGTTTTACGTCTTCGGGCGTCCGACTCAAATACGATTCAGATCGGGCTGTATATAGCTGCTATATAGACCGTTGTGCTGATTTAGGGTCTTTAAAACCGCAATTATTACCCGATTTCTCTGAAATTTGAAATTGTGTGTTGTTCCAAGCCTCCCAACATCCGACTGAAATCTGACTATATATTTAGATATAGCTGCCATATAGAACGATCTGCCGATTAAGGGTCTTAAGCCCATAAAAGCTGCATTCATAACCTGATTTCGCTGGAATTTAATACAGTAACTTGTATTAAGCCTCTTGTCATCGGCCAGCATATGGTCCAGATCAGACTACATTAAGATACAGCTGCCATATAGACCGATCTTTTAATGAAGAGTCTTTATCTCATAAAGAGTTCTCGGAACCAGAATGAAATATGATCCATACCAACTACCATTTGCATATTATTATGAATATGATAATGGAGTTGTTATAAAAGGGGATGATTAATTTATCCATGGTGGTGGGTATTCTAAGTTCGACACGGCCCAATTTAACAGGTTTTTAGTTTTCATGCCCACCTCCATAGTATGGGGGTATACTAATCAAGGCATTCCAACAGCTCGAAAGATACCATAAAGTATTTATATTCTTGATCGTCTCAACGTTCTAAATCGATCCAGCCATGTCCGTCCTTCCGACCGTCCGTCCGTCTGTCGAAATCACGATAGCGGTCGCACGCGTAGAGCTAGCCGCTTGAAATTTTACACAGATACTAACCATTATTGTAGGTCGTTGGGAACTGCAAATGGACCATATCGGTTAAGATTTAGATAAAGCTCCCATACAAACCGGCCGCGCGGTGTGATTTATTGAACCCCTGGAAGCTGTAAGTTTTGTCCAGTTTGGCCGAAATTTCGCATGCAGTGGTCCGTTAGAACTTCAACAGCTGTGCCGAGTACGGTCTAAATCGGTTTATAACTTGATACAGCTCCCATATAAACCGATCTCCAGATTTGACTTCTTAATACCTTACAAGCCGAAACTCTTTTCGAACTTGGCTGAAATTTTTCATGTGGTGTTCTTTTATGACTTTCAAAAACTTGGCCAAGTACATTCCAAATCGGTCGATAACCTGTTATAGCTCCATATAAACCGATCTCCCGATTTGACTCCTTGAGCCCTCACAAGCCGCAATTTTTGTCCAATTTGGCTGAAATTTTGCATGTGGAGTTCTGTTATGACTTTCAACAACTGAACTAAGTACGGTCCAAATCGGTCTATACCCTGATATAGCTCCCATATAAACCTATCGCCCAATTTAGCTTCTTGAGTCCTTACAAGTCGAAATTTTTGTCCGATTTGGCTGAAATTGAGCATGTAGTATTTTTTTATTACTTTCAACAACTGTGTCAACTACGGTGCAAATCGGTCTATAACCTGATATAGCTCCCATATAAACCAATCGTCCGATTTGGCTTCTTTAGTCCTTACAAGCCGCAATTTTTGTCCGATTTGGCTGAAATTTTGCATGTAGTCTATTACGATTTCCCACAACTGTACCACGTACGGTCCCATTCGGTCTATAACCTGCAATAGCTCCCATATAAACCCATCTCTCAAATACCCTTGTTCCCTTCCTAAAAGCTTTAATTTTTGCGTGGTTTTGCAGAAATTTGGTATGTAGAGCTAAATTATGCCCTTCAACTATTTTTTTTTTTTTTTTTTGTATACATTTTTAACGGAATCCATGGTGGTGGGTTCCCAAAATTTGGCGCGACCGAACTTGCCACGTTTTTATTCCTTTTATTTCCATATCAATAATTTTGTGCATAACTTCAGACAGGGTGGCGTATGACGTACACTGCTTGTAATTTACGGCAATCATACGCCATGCAGGCCCAACTTTAAAACGCATTCGTTATCAATCGTCTTTCTTTAAGCTGCTACTATACGACATGTTGTTGTTATATGACATGAAATTTTTTGTATTCACATGTAGTTTTGAAATGTTTGTAAAAATTTTCAAATTACATACGATTCATCACTTTTGCTAACACACCTGTATTTTATTTTCGTATGAGATAACCCAAAACTGTGGGCAAACCTTCTTTTTGTGTAAAAATTGTAAAAGTTGAGAGAAAGGTGGTTAAATTATAACACTAATCTATCCATTCCGTTTGTATCATCTAGAAATATTGATTTGCGACCCCATAAAGTAGCCTTGTCCGTCCTTCTAGCTTTGTCCGTACGTCAAACATTGTCCATCTGTTCGACAAGGTTACGTTGAAAACAGGGTGCAGATAATAATCCGCCCCATGCCAATATGGGCGTACACCTAAGCCAGTAATCGGCTTGTTGTGCGCCCTAAAAACAATAAAGTAACCTCTAAAAAGAAACATTTTCAAGTTTTTGCCTGTTAGGGCGAGATCATTAAATTTACAATTTTTGTTTGTTTCTCTTTCGAGACGAGCTGGATGATCGGAGATGCAAATGGAAAAAGAAAGCCAAAGAAGACTATTCAACCATATTAGGTGTGATGGCTTCAAAGACCGTGTGTTGGTATGTTGAATCGTATTAATAGCGAAAACGCATCTATGATACAACTACCACATTAACCAAGCTCGACAACCCTGCATATTAGCTGAACTTTTCCCGATGCTTGTATTTTTGTGTAATGACAGACATTCTATCTGTGTCAAATTAAAACTCTTCCGTACTACTCATGATTTTGTTCATCTGTTGGAAGTTGTGTTGATGGCTTCGAACGCAAAGATAACGGCAATGGCTCTCACTGTTGTTCCGTGTGCCCAGGTTCGAATCCTGGCCGGGCTCTGCCAAATATTTAATTTTTCAAGTTTTTGCCTGTTAGGGCGAGATCATTAAATTTTACAATTTTTGTTTGTTTCTCTTTCGAGACGAGCTGGATGATCGGAGATGCAAATGGAAAAGCAATGCCAAAGATAGCAACACACACCAACCACTATCGGACGCGTCTCTCACTATAGGACAGGTTCTCAAGTGTCGTCTCAGGTAACCAATCGGAAATCTCTTCCCTTCCTTCCAGGTTTCCTATCGTCGTCTCGATTATACCGTGATGGTATGACCTGTCCCTATCCTTAATCCATTCTCCCGTCGCCTTAAGTCTCAGAGCCGCAGTGGCTGCCTCACACTTAATCTGTATGTCAATGGGTCGGATATCTAGAATAGTCTCCAGCGCCCCGGTGGGCGTGGTCTTTATCGCTAGGCCAATGCCAAGACAACATGTTCTCTCAACCTATTGTATGGCCTTATGTTGCACTTTTTATACCCTACACCACTACAGTGGTACAGGGTATTATAACTTAGTGAATTAGTTTGTAACACCCAAAACGAAGAGAGACAGACCCATTGATAAGAATACCGATCGACTCAGAATCACTTACTGATTCGATTTAGTTATGTCCGTCTGTCTGTCTGTCCGTCTGTCTGTCCGTCTGTCTGTCCGTCCGTCTGTCTGTCCATGTTAATTTGTGTACAAAGTACAGGTCGCAGTTTTCATCCCATCGTCTTCAAATATGGTGCAGGCATGTTTTTCGGCCTAGAGACCAAGTCTTTTGAAACTGGAAAAAATTGGTTTAGATCTGGATATAGTTCCCATATATATAATCGTCCGATTTTCAATAATAATGCAATAAAATTGACATTTGTTAACCGATTCTCTCTAAATTTGGCAGGAAGGATTTTCTCTTGACTCTCGATAATAAAGATGAATTTCATGTAAATCGGTTCAGATTTAGATATAGCTCTCATATATATATATCGCCCGATGTTTACTCCTAGAGCTACTGCAAGCGCATTTATTGACCAAACTTCTCAAAATTTCGTACAACGCTTACCTCGACGACTGTCACAGTATCTACGAAGTTTGCTCGAAATCGGTTCAGATTTAGATATAGCTCCCAAACATATGTTCGTCCGATTTTCAGTAATAATGCAATAAAATTATGATTTGTTAACCGATTCGATTCTCTCGAAATTTGGCAGGAAGGATTTGTTTATGACTGCTGACATTACTGGTGAATTTGATGGAAATCGTTTAAGATTTAGATATAGCTCTCATATGTATATATCGCCCGATTTTCACTCCTAGAGCCACTGCAAGCACATTTATTGACCAATCTAGCCAACATCTTGAAAAACGCTTTCCTCGATGACTATCACAATATACATAGAGTTTGGTCAAAATCGGTTCAGATTTAGATATAGCTCCCATAAATACCTTCGTCAGATTTGGGGTTATTTTCCATAATGTTGCCATTTGTCAACCGTAGTTTTTACAGTTTAAACATATTTGCTCGCCGAGGTCCATCAAAATTGGTTCAGAATTGGATATAGGTCACACATTGTACTTATAGGGTAGGTGTAGCGTATTATATAGTCGGCACCGCCCGACTTTTGCCCTTCCCTACTGGTTATCAATTGTCGATCAGACGACAAACTTTTGCACAAATACTTTTTATTATTCTCGTGAGCCCATCAGTCCTTCGGTTAAACTGCTTGATTTCCTAGAAATCCAAATGGTTATGTGATAGGTAGTGCTCCTTTACCACTTTCAATATCCATGCCAAGTATGGTCAAAATCGGTGTGAAACCTGATATAGCTCCAATTCAAACCGATCTGCCGTTTTGATTTCTTTACCTCCTGTGGCCGCAATTTTTTTCCGATTTAGCTAACATTTTGCAAAAAGTGTTTTATTATGACTTTCAACATGCATGGTTAGTATTGTCCAAATCAGTGTATGTCCCGACAAAATTCCACTATAAATAGACTAGTTTACATTTACATGGTGGTGGGTTCTGAAGATTAGGCCCAGCCGAACTAAGCACATTGGTAATTAAGGCCTCTAGAGGCTCAAGAAGTCAAAAGTGAAAATCATTTTATATGTCGGGGCTATGTCTAAATCTGAACCGAGATATCGCTTTTGCAATCCCCAAAGACCTACACCGATAAGAAGTATTTGTTCAAAATTTATATCGGCTAGCTTTACGCTTTCCACAGACGAACGGTCATTACTAGATCGACCTAGAATGTCAAGACTATAACCTTTTATTAGTATCTGCAATCGATTCTTTCTTTGGTTTTTAGACAAAAAGCAAAACAAAGAAACGGCTTCCAAATAAAACAAAGATGCTATTGTTTTTATGATATCCCATAGCTTTAAGAGTGTATGACCGTAAACAAAAAGCTGCTTCTTATATTTCAATTGTATTTCATTTTGTTTATTTCTACTCCTGCATGAAATGAATCGAAATGATACATGACGTACCGTAAAAATATTTCATATTTTTAAAAATAAGCTGAGGCAATGGCAAAAGGGAGTAAAAAAATATCGATGTAGAAGAAGAATGGCTATAATTTCAATTTAAAATACCAACAAAATTTATGGAAATTTCATATTTTCGTATTGCTTGGTATACAAACGCACACATACATGCATTCACATACACAAAAATATGGCATATAGCAATTTGTAGCACATGTGCTCAGTTGTGTTGCAATCTTCATGCCATGGCAGCAGATTTTCATATAAACCAACCAACTTAAGATATGAGGGTATAGACACATTGTCCTTTCATATGTAACACATGAAATATTGCAAATGCAAATTTTGCCCATGAACATTCCACTAAGGAACAGGAACAAACTTCTCACATATCAATGAGTGCAGTCCGATTCAAGTTTAAGCTCAATGATGAGAGGCCTCCTTTTTATAGCCGAGTCCGATCGGCGTGCCGCAGTGCGACACCTCTTTGGAGAGAAGTTTTAAATGGCATAATACCTCACAAATGTTGCCAGCATTAGGAGGGGAAAACCACTGTTTTTCTGGTAGTCTCGTCAGGATTGGAACCCAGGCTTTCAGCGTCATAGGCGGGTATACTAACTTCTGCACTACCGTGGCATTAGGAGGGGAAAACCACTGTTTTTCTGATAGCCTCGTCAGGATTCGAACCCAGGCGTTCAGCGTCATAGGCGGATATACTAACCTCTGCGCTACCGTGGCCTCCATGAAAATATTAAAATGAAATTTTTTGTATGCTTTGGCTCATGTGATATGTCTTAGAAATTTCCATAACATTTTAAAGTCCGAAAAGTGGCCTAAATCAGGATGCCACCATATCGCAGAGGTTAGCATATGCGCCTATGACGATGAACGCCTGGGATCGAATCCTGGCGTGAACATCAGACATTTTTTTTCTGCGGTGGTTATCCCATAAATCCGTGGGTATAAATCCATGCAAGACAGAAGTAGTTCTTTTCAGCAGCAGATACACGGAACGGAGAGAATGTTTCATTTACAGAAAGGGTGTTTTGCTGAACAGGAAATTGAACTTCAAATCCAACATTTTGGATAGGGCAAGAACGGCCACTCTTGCCTTATACACCTGCAAGAGAGCCATTGGAAAAAGGTGGGGATTTAGACCGCGTGTCATGCATTGGGTATATACAGGGTGGCTGATGAAAGCCGCTACCAAAAAAAAATGTAATAACTTTTTTTCTATTTAATAATAATAATTTAATAATTAATTTAATTAATTAATTAATTAATTTAATTAATAATAATTTAATAATTAATTTAATAATTTAATTTAACATGAATAAAAGAAAAATGTATTCCATACACCGAAAAAAAAATGTAGCAATATTCATCATTGTAGCAATATTCATCAGCCACCCTGTACTGCAGTTGTCAGACCTGTAATGTTATATGGTGTTGTGGTCTGGTGGACGGCGCTTCAAAAATTCATCTACTGATCAATGCTTAACCGGATCCAAAGGATGGCTGTTTTGTACATCACAGCCGCATTGAGGACGACACTATCTGATGCACTGAATTTAATGCTACATCTTATGCCTCTGGACATTGTGGCTACCCAAATTGCAGTGACCACTGCCGTGAGGTTAAGGGAGCTTTCTCATTAGTCATGTGGCGGCTACGGACACTTTGTTATCCTTGATACATTATCCAATGTTCCAGGCAGTGTGGATTACACCCTACCTGAGCCGATTTTTGATAAAAATAACTGTATCACTATTCCTGACAGAACCGATTGGAACTACGATATCCCTGGTAACAGAAGTGACATAGACTTCTATACGGATGGTTCCAAATTAAACGACCAGATGGACTTTGGGGTATACTCCAAAGATCTAGAACTGGTCATGTCGAAAAGGTTACCCGACCACTGCCGTGTGTATCAAGCAGAGATCCTTGCAATTAAAGAAGTGGTGGTAGTTCTAAGATATAATGTCCTTACGACGATTGGCATAAATATTTACTCAGACAGCCAGGCAGCCATTAAAGCCCTGGACAACGTATTTCTTAACACAAAAACCGCCCTCGACTCACGCAGATCTCTTAACGAGCTGCCTGAATAGTTCAAAATTCACCTGTTCTGGGTGGCGGGCCACAGAGATATCCCAGGGAATTCTAACACAGACGAGCTTGCGAGACTAGGAACTACCTAACACACTCCAGGTACACTGGAATCTGAGCGTATACCTCTAGCGAAATGTAAGCTCACTTTTCAGAACCCGGCCCGAAGGACAACGAATGATAGATGGTCACAAAGAGGGGGCTGTGAGCAATCCAAAACAATGTGGCCTCAACTAGACTTGAAGAGGTTTACTGCTTTGCTGTCATTGGCTAGAACAGATGGCTCAGTCATTGTGTCCGTCATGACATGAGAGGGCTGTGAGCATTCCAAAACTATGTGGCCTAATCTAGACTTGAAGTGGTCTACCGCTTTGCTGT
The DNA here is from genome assembly GCF_963082655.1 of Stomoxys calcitrans. Taxonomy (NCBI): domain Eukaryota; kingdom Metazoa; phylum Arthropoda; class Insecta; order Diptera; family Muscidae; genus Stomoxys; species Stomoxys calcitrans. The sequence continues at coordinate 104,436,191 of NC_081555.1, read as the reverse complement.
CATTGGCTAGAATATACGTCTCAGTCATGGTGTTCGTCGTGACATGAGGGGGCTGTGAGCATTCCAAAACCATGTGGCCTTATCTAGACTTGAAGAGCTCTACTGCTTTGCTGTCATTGGATAGAACACACGTCTCAGTCATTTTGTTCGTCATGACAGGTCACAGTCTAATCGGAAAACATGCTGACAGACTGAAGGTTGCCAGCAACGACTTTTGCAGAACCTGCGAGGACATCGAAGAAGAAGAAACTATAGAACACCTTCAGTGTGTGTGTGTCCCGCACTAGCAGTTAGAAGGAGTTCCACTTTAGGTTTTCATTTCTTTGAGAAACTGTCTTATTTAGCGGATGTGAACATTCGCAAGTTATTGGGCTTTTAAAAGCGAGCTGAATGGTGAAACGGTTGTAACTAGAAGGCTTCTTTCTTCTTCTGTTCCTGTGGTAGCACAATGGACGAAAACGTCTACGACTGCCACTTAAACCTATCCCAATCTATCCTTCCTAACGCTGGCGACATTTGTGAGGTACTTTGCCATGTAAAAACTTCTTCCCAAAGAGGTGTCGCACTACGGCATGCCTTGCGGCCTCGGCTATAAAAAGGAGACCCCTTATCATTGAGCTTAGACTTGAATCGGACAGCACTCATTGATCTGTTAGAAGATTGCCGCTGTTCTTTAATGTAATGTTCATGGGCAAATTTGCATTTGCAAATCAGGACTTACAAACATGTCATTCGTCAATGAGACATCCAGTGTGAGTTGGGCTGCCCAGAAGCTCAAGCTTACTAGCCACTATGTTGTAACCATATAAGACTATGGTGATATATTCTCCTAAGTTCAAACCAGGCCACCATAGCGCAGAGATCAGCATGTCCGCCTATAACGCTGAACGCCTGGGTTTGAATCCTGGCGAGACCATCAGAAAAAAATTTCCAGCGGTGGTTTTCCCCTCCTAATACTGGCAACATTTGTGAGGTATTATGCCATGTAAAGCTTCTCTCCAAAGAGGTGTCGCACTGCGGCACGCAGTTCGAACTCGGCTAAAAAAGGAGGCCCCTTATCATGGAGCTTAAACTTGATCCGGACTGCACTCATTGATATGTGAGGAGTTTGCCCCGGTTCCTTAGTGGAATGTTCATGGGCAAAATTTGCATTTGTCCATTTCTTATAGCCATTGCATGCTAGCTCTCAAGTTGAGTTTCCATATCTTTGCTGATGTTGATGGGTATACAAAGTTCGTTGCGACTCAACTCTGGTTTGTTATTCCTGTCCTTTTTTTGGCAACAATAAAAGTTATCCTACATACGAGTTTGGAGGAAAAAAATATGATGATCATCATGATGAATAATGATAATAATATGGTAGAGGGAGGCAGAAAAAAAAGAAGAAACTTTGTTGGCGGCATCAGCATTGTCGGCGTTGTTGGCGATGACATAATAATACTGCTTGAATGTTAATAATTTCATTTCATGGCGCAAAGTTTTATAAACTAATTTTCATGCTCATATGTCTCAACAAAAAAAACAACAAAAACTAGGGAAAACTCTGAATTGTTGTTACAAACAACAACAACAAAAACTGAGGAGAGGGGGCCATACGCTAGAGTCATAGCTGTAGCATAAAACTTTTCCTTTTTCGTCTTAGTCATGCAATTTTTGCTACTGGGACAAAACAGACATTTCTCCTTCCTTGCTTGGGTTTGCTTCTCGGAAACCATTACATTGCCATTTCTTGGTATTGTTTTACATCAACAACTCCTGCCAAAAGGCAAAAGGAAAAAAGAAAAACAGCAAGGAACTTTAATGAATTAATGGCAAAATGAAACAGTTTCAAAAGACTGAACTTCTATGAACTGTTAAAACTCAAATGGAAATGTTTTCTAGGCCATCATAGTGTCTATGACAATAGCAAAACAAAGCAAAAATATAGGGAAAGGGCAATGCTGTCTTCAAACTGAAGCAATGATTCTATCTGGGAGCCTAATTGTACTATGATATGTCATATCAGATGAAAGTAAATCAAGTTTTCTAAAGGAGGAATATTATCAAACCTATTCTTATAATAGATGAGGATTGTGGGAAATGAATTGTTAGGGATAATTCGAGGTTTAAATAAATCTTGGATTGAATTGCATAAAGAAACCAAACTGTCTTCTGAACCAATAAATAGATACCATGTCATAATGGAAATTTGTCCATGAACATTGCCCTAAGGAACTGGGTTAAACTCCTCACATATCACTGAGTGCTGTTCAATTCAAATTTTAAGCTCAATGATAAGGGGCCTCCTTTTTATTGCCGAGTCTAAACGACGAAGTGAAGTGCGACACCTCTTTGGGGAGAAGTTTTCACACGGCATAGTACCCTACAAATGTCGTCAGCATTAGGAGGGGATAAACACCGTCAACATTTTTTCTGGTATTCTCGCCAGGATTCGAACCCAGACATTCAGCGTCATAGGCAGACATGCTAACCTCTGCGCTAGGGTGGCCTCCATGGCATAATACCAGGTATAACAAGTAAAAATGCATAAATTTCGACCGAGTTTCGGACCGAACTTTGGCATACCTAACACCTGGTATATACCTATTAACCAAATTTCGTCAAGTACAGTGAAAAATACACCATTTTTGGTAACTTTAGCAACTATATTAAAATATGGTCCGATCTGGGCCAAACTTGCCAGGAACGTCGAGAGGTCTAACATAATTCACCATCTTAGGCCATAAAATGGACAAGATTGGTATATATGCAAATAAAGTTCGATTTACACCACATTTAGGATGTGTAGGCGCCTAAAAAAAGCCATTGTACCAAAATTCAGCAAAATAATGTAGTTAATCCACCTTTTATGGCACCTTGACCGCAAATTTGTATGTACGGCAAAAACATCCAAATATACACCGATCCGAACCACAATGGGCATGGTGGAACTTCGAAGGGCCTAACACCAAATGCACCTTAATGCGAATATCGATAATATGACAACAATATCCAAATATAGACCGATCTAGATCACAAAGGGCAGGGTACGAACAAGGAAGAGTCTAATACAGCGCATTGTACCAAATTCCAGCGAAATCATATAAAAAATGTCCCTTTTATTAAACCAAGAACTTAAATCGGAGAATGTGTAGGGGTCTAATAAAGTCATTGTCCCAAAATTCAGCAAAATTGTGTAATAAATCCGAATCTTATGGCACCTAGACCTCAAATCAGGATATCGGTATATTTGATCACAATAACCAAATATGGACCGATCTGGACCACAACGGGTAAGGTACGAACGTAACCCAACACTCATTGTGCCAAATTTCGGAGAAATCTGCCTTTAATGGGCTCAATAACTTAAATCGATAAAGACCGATCTGGATCACAAAACGTAGAGTTCGAACGTCGAAGAGCCTAATACAACACATTGTACAAAATTCCACCGAAATCAGATAAAAACATGTCCCTTTTATCAATCCAAGACCTATATCTAAATATAGCCCGATCTAGACCTTAATCAGTACAAACCTCGAGGAGCCTAACACAGCACTTTGTACCAAGATCTTCAATCGGAACGATGTGTAGGTGTCTAATACTATTATTGTTCCAAAATTCAGCAAAATTGTGTAATAAATCCGTCTTTTATAGCACCTATAAACCTTAAATCGGGATATCGGTATATATGACCACAATAACCAAATATGGACCGATATGGACCACAAAAGCAAGATGAGAACGCAACCCAACACTCATTGCGCCAAATTTCAAAGAAATCGGTTAATCAATGTGCCTTTTATGGGCCCAAGAACTTAAATCGATAGAGACCGATCTGGATCACAGATGACAGGGTACGAATGTCGAGGAGCCTAGAACAGCACATTGTACCAAATTCCAGTGAAATCCGGTAAAAAAAAAAACAAGCAAAAAGGCGTTAAGTTCGGCCGGGCTAAACTTTGGATACCCACCACCTCGGGTATATATGTAAACCACCTTACATCAAAATCCGGTGAAAATTTCATACTATATGTCCCATAGCAACAAGCCATTGTTGAATTGTGTATAACAAAAAATTGGTCTTTTTAGTAGCTATATCTAAAAATAAACCGATCTGAACCATGTACAACACGGATGTCGGAAATCCTAGCATAAGTCATTGTGTCAAATTGAAGTTAAATCGGATTATAAATGCGCCTTTTATGGGGCCAAGACTTTAAATCGAGATATCGGTCTATATGGTAGCTATATCTAAATCTGGACCGATCTGAACCAAACTGAAGAAGGATGTCGAAGGGCCTAACACAACTCACTTTCCCAAACTGCAGCGACATCGGACAATAAATGCGCTTTTTATAGCCCCAAAACCTAAAACCGAGCGATTAGTTTATATGGCAGCTATATCCAAATCTGGACCGATCTGTGCCATAATGCAGAAGTTTCGGCAACATCGGACAATAAAAGCGCCTATTATGGGCCAAAAACCTTAAATCGAGAGATCGGTCTATATGGCAGCTATACCCAAATCTGCACCGATCTGGGCCAAATTGGCGAAGGATGTCGAAGGGCCAAACATAACTCACTGTCCAAAATATCAGCAAAATCGGATAATAAATGTGGCTTTTATGGGCCTAAGACCCCAATTCGGAGGATCGATCTATATAACAGCTATATCCAAATCTGGACCGATCTGAGCCAAATTGACTAAGGATGTCGAAGGGCCTTATACAACTCACTGCCCCAAATTTCAGCAAAATCGGATAATAAATACGGCTTTTATGGTCCTAAGACCCTAGATCGGAGGATCGGTTTACATGGCAGCTATATCCAAATCTCGACCGATCTGAGCCAAATTGCCGAAGGATGTCGAAGGGCCTAACACAACTCACTGTCACAAATTTCGGCGAAATTGAACAATAAATGTGGCTTTTATGGGCCTAAAACCCTATATCATGTTATGGACCGATCTACATCAAATTTGGCACAGTTGTTTGGTGTCATAACAAAACACGTCATTCAAATTTTCAGCCAAATCGGATAAGAATTGGGCCATCTAGTGGCTTAAGATATCAAGATTCAAGATCGGTTTATATAGCAGCTATATCAGGTTATGGACCGATTTGAACCATATATAGCACAGTAGTTGGAAGTCATGACGAAACAAGCCATGCAAAATTTCAGCCAAATCGGATAATAGTTGCGCCCTCTAGAGGCTCAAGAAGTCAAGACCCCAGATCGGTCTATATGACAGTTATATCAGGTTATGGATCGATTTCAACTATACCCAGCACAGTTGTAGGAAGCCATAACAAAATACCTCATGCAAAATTTCAGCTAAATCGGAAGAGAATTTCGCTCTATAGTGGCTCAAGAAGTCAAGATCCAAATTTTTTGCCAAATCAGATAAGAATTGTCCCAACTAGTGGCTTAAGAAATCAAGATTCTTGATCGGTATATATAGCAGCTATATCAGGTTATGGACCGATTTGGACCATACAAGTCATGCAAAATTTCAGCCAAATCGGATAATAGTTGCGCCCTCTAGAGGCTCAAGAAGTCAAGACCTCAGATCGGTTTATATGAGAGTTATATCAGGTTATGGAGCGATTTGAACTATATCTAGCACAGTTGTTGGAAGCCATAACAAAATACCTCATGCAAAATTTCAGCCAAATCGGATGAGAATTTCGCTTTCTAGTGGCTCAAGAAGTCAAGATCCAATATCGGTTTATATGGCAGCTAAATCATAACATGGAACGATATGACCCATTTACAATCCAAAAGTTCAAAGCGGACGGACTGACGTATGGATATAGCTCGATCGACTTTAAATGTCATGACGATTAAGAATATATGAACTTTAAGGGGTCTTAGACAAATGTTTCGAGGGGTTACAAGCAGAATGACGAAATTACTCCCATCCTATGGTGGAGGGTATAAAAAAAATAGTTTTTAATCGAATTTCTTGAACGCTTTGGAAAATATCCCAATATTGAGCACTTTCCGACAAACAAAAAATTTCTAGAATCGGACCTAAAATGCGCTTTTGGCAGCCCAAACAAAATTTTGTAGGGCCGAGGTGCCCAACTTTCAAGGCCAAATAATGGGCCCCCGTCCTTCAAAGGCCCTGAAATTCCGTATGTCAACTAACTTACGTCTCAGCTATAATCACCTTAGGTTTCGTGATGATATTTTTATACGTTCAAAAATGGCACACTTATTTCCACTATTTCTTTTTTCCATCCCACGGTGCGTCGTCGGACATTATCAGCTGGGAAAAAATGTTCTTTCTATATCCCAAGCACACTATCTGCAGCAGTTACCAGCCTTCCTTCTTTGACTCGGCAGAATGATGTGCCTGCACCAAAGCCATCGGTTTGATGTTTTATTCTTTAGTAAAACTTTCGGACTTCATTTTGACTCCTGTACATCTCAATTCGCTCACACTCACGTCTTTCCATTTCCTTTTTCTTTGTGCGGAATAGACGTTTCTCGTCCCTCTTTTTCCCCCGATACCTCTCCATCATCTGGCGCGTTGCTACTGATTGCAGGGTTGCTCTATATGCCGCATTTTTGGCTTCAGTAGCATCTCGACACTCTTGGTCGTACCATGGGTTTCTTGGAGGAGGCTTCCAGTACCCAAATACGGATTTCGCGGTATTTTCCATGGAGTGGGCAATAGTTTGCCACTGCGCCATTATATCATCGGAACAAGGAGTGCTTTCATCAATCAGTTGGGTCAGTCGAGTGAAGCATGCAGCGGCCTTTTGTTATGTTTGCAGCTTTTCAATGGCCAGTTTCCGTGCAGTCTCAGATCGTACTTTCCTCGCCATGTTCAAACGGGTGCGAACCTTTGCTGCAACTAGGCAATGACCCGAATCTATATTCGCTCCCCGGATCGATCGTATATTTAACACGCTGGATAAATGCCTTCTGATGCCTTTTGATCGGGTGACAGCCATGTGGCTTTGTGAATATTTTTATGTTGAAATCTGGTGCTACTAACTACCACGTTTTTTGCCGCGGCGAAATCTATCAGCCTCAACCCATTACTGGACGTTATCTCGTGGAGTCTAAACATTCCGACTGTTGGACCAAAAAATTTCTTTCTTCCCTATCTTCGCGTTAAAATCTCCCAGAACAATTTTAATATCATGGGCGGGGCAGCGGTCATATTCTCTCTCTAGGCGCTCGTAGAAAATATCCTTGATCTGTTCGTCTTTGTCTTCCGTCGGGGCATGGGCACAATTAAGGCTGATGTTGAAAATTTGGCTTTTATGCGGATTGTGGCTAGCCTCTCATCCACCGGAGTAAAGCTGGAGACAAGGTGTTTCACAATCCACAGCCAAATTCATGCCTCGTGTTATGGCAGCTTGAGTACAGTTCGTCACCGTTTGGTGTTGTAGTGACGCCACGCCCATCGCACTTCCTGTAAGACGGTAATATCTGCCTTGTACTTCTCTAGTATATCTGTCAACGCGTGTACTGCACCTTCTCTATAAAGAGTGTGGACATTCCAGGTGCAGATCCGCAAATCATGGTCCTTTTTATACCCTCCAGTCATTCTGTTTGTAACTACTCGAAATATTCGTCTGAGACCCCATAAAGTATATATATTCTTGATCGTCGTGACATTTTATGTCGATCTAGCCATGTCCGTCCGTCTGTCCGTCCGTCCGTCTGTCTGTCGAAAGCACGCTAACTTCCAAAGGAGTAGAGCTAGCCGCTTGAAATTTTGCACAAATACTTCTTATTAGTGTAGGTCGGTTGGTATTGTAAATGGGCCATATCGGTCCATGTTTTGATATAGCTGCCATATAAACCGATCTTGGGTCTTGACTTCTTGAGCCTCTAGCGTGCGCAATTCTTACCCGATTAGATTGAAATTTTGCACGACGTGTTTTGTTATGATATGCAACAACTATGCCAAGTATGGTTTAAATAGGTCCATAACCTGATATAGCTGCCATATAAACCGATCTTGGGTCTTGACTTCTTGAGCCTCTAGAGGGCACAATTCTTATCCGATTTGAACGAAGTATTTCGTTATGATATCCAACAACAGTGCCAAAGATGGTTCAAATCGGTTCATAACTTGATATAGCTGCCATATAAACCGATCTGGGATCTTGACTTCTTGACCCCTAGAGGTCGCAATTATTATCCGATATGCCTGAAATTTTGTACAACGGATACTCTCATGACCATCAACAAAAGTGTTTATTATGGTCCGAATCGGTCTATAGCCCGATACAGCTCCCATATAAATCGTTCTCTCTATTTTACTTCGTGAGCCCCAATGGGCGCAATTCTTATACGAATTGGCTGAAATTTTACACAGGTCTCCAACATATAATTTAATTGTGGTCCGAACCGGACCATATCTTGTTTCATTTGCGTGGGTTGTCAACGTTGGTGGGGGAGGGTCCGTTTTTACTATTCCTTTGTTTCTCATAGTAGTTCTCATAGTTTTCAGGGGGAGGGTTACTGGCCCAGCGTCCCAACCGCATGGGTTTTGTGGGATTGCACACGTATCCCTCGTTCTGGCGAGCCGTTTGCTCCAAAATCCCCTGGCAACAGACGCTGATTTTGGTCATTGGTTATTTGAAGGCGCCAATAGCTAGCCTTGCCATCTCGAGTATCATTGGCAGTCAGTATTTAATTAAGAGCCAGTGCCACCTGACTCCTCACCACCTGACGGCCGCATCTGCAGCTACTCCGCATAAAAACGAAGCTTTCCACCATCCGCAATCTGTGGATGCGCCCGGTAGCTTTCAGCTAAGCTTCCCGTGATAACGATGGGCACCACACAAGTCGGAGCTCAAAGTTCCAGCCTGTGTGGTGCTCATAATAATCCCTTATCGGCCGGCATTAAAATCGCCCAAAACGATTTTAAAATCATGGGCAGGGCAGCTGCCGTGTTCTCTCTCTCTCTCTCTCTCTGTGCGCAAATAGAAAACATACTGCCCGTCTTTGCCTTTTGTAGGGGCTTGGGAACAATCGAGGCTGATGTTGAAAATTTGGCTTTTAAGAGGATAGTGGCTAGCCTCTCTTACGCCAGAGTAAAGCTGGAGACAAAGTGATTCAGTCAACGACTAAACACAAATCCACAGCGAAATTCATGCCTCGTGTTATGGCAGATATAGCATAGTGCATCACCGTTTGGTGATGGTGTTACACACCCTTCTCGGTCCATCCCACCTTCTCGGTCCATCCCATCTTCTCGGTCCATCCCACCTTCTCGGTCCATCCCACCTTATCGGTCCATCCCACCTTCTCGGACCATCCCACCTTCTCGGTCCATCCCACCTTATCGGTCCATCCCACCTTCTCGGTCCATCCCACCTTATCGGTCCATCCCACCTTCTCGGTCCATCCCACCTTCTCGGTCCATTGCACCTCCTGTAAGGCGGTTATATTTGCCTATATTTGCCAGTTGCAGATCAGCAAATCATGGTCGTTTTTATGTTTGCGTGGGCCATCAATGTTGGGGGAGTCCGTTTTTACTATTCTTTTGTTTTCCGGGCAAAAAATATTTACTTGGCATTAAAAATTAATGTCATGTGTTTTTTACTCCCCTTAAACTTTTTCTCTCATTCTGTTCCGTTAGACCGCAAAAACTACAACCATCATATCACTGCCCACTTTCCACAGCTAATTCAAAAATAAAAGAATGCGACATGTATGGATAAAATGGCAAAAAACATTCATCATTCAGGGCCATCTCAAAAAAGTGTACCCTGGGGCATTTACTTTTAGCAAAAAAAAAAAAAAAAAAAAATAAATAAAATAAAAATGAAAATAAAACGTAAATGAATACCAAAACAGATACTCGTACATTGCGACAATATTTGTGAGCTCACGTGGGAATAGCTGTTATTGTCAAGTGTAATTCAGCAATGGTTTTAGACTCGTTATATGGTAAACAAAGTTCTTAGCCCTCAAAGTCCTCGGTTGTGTACACCAAAGAGGGAGAGTGAGTGAGTGTGTGAGTGAGCGAATGCCTGTGCATGTGATTTGTGTCAATAAAATTGTTTGTACTTAAATTGTCGTACATCTTTTGTGTTCACAGTTCTAAGGATACACAAGCCTCTGTGTGAGAAAAGCAATGAAGGTAGAGTAGAAGACAAACAAGAAACATAAGTATAGACAGTTTGCAATGGGGGGTTTTTTTTATAGCTCCTGTTATTACCCAAAGCCCATAGGAAGGTCGAGTGTTTACAATGAAAAAATGCCATTGTTTACAATGAAAAATGAAAATATCTCAAATAGTGTCTTGAGAATAGTGAGCATTATTGGTCTTTGCAGCAACAAAGCAGGGCATTATAAGACATTTTCATACAGTTATTTTTAGAGTTCTTCTCTCGAATATGTTTCCTTTTTTTTTGCTTGCTTTTGGTTACTTGATGCGATTACATTACAAGTTTGTGGCAAATTCTAAACTCAACTGGCACACTAGAATACACAGTTTGAAGGATGACAAAAAATTCCTCAAGTTGTTTGCCATACTTATGGTATTTATGCTTACGGCTCTGTGGGTATTTTTGTTACATTGTTCTCTCACAGATACTCTTACCAATGTGGGATAGGAGCTATTTTAAGCCAAGGCGATTGTGTAATGGTTTATATTGCAACATAAATACGGGTGGTTTTTGGGGTCTTCTAGTGACATTGTTAGAGTGGGAAAATCATATAATGTTGCTAATTAATAACGAGGCAAATAGGAAAACATCAATACAACTAGGCTCTATTCACATTCATTAAGGATAGACTGATGAAGACGTCCCTTCACGTAGTGATAGATGAGTTAGAGACGTCTCTCGGTTTGAAAGAGTAGGCCAAGGCGTCTTTTTCAAAAAAAAAAACGAGAGGATATATATAATAAGGTGGGCATAAATTCGATGGTCCACGCCATGGCCGGGAGAAACGAATACTGAATACGCATTATGCGGCAGAATTATCAACACAAACCTGGAAAATAGTGTAGACAGACCCCTCATGACAATGGAAAGCACTCAAAAAAGGGTGTTCTAGCAGATTCTCTGGAACTTCGTGATGATAAAGGAAGTCCTACTGAATCGCAGCAAAAATGACGCAAATTAACCGCATATGCGGACGTGTGTCGATCTGCTTATCTCGAAGATACTTTTGTAGAAGTTCTGCAAGATGATGGTCACGGTGGAGCCTATCGAGATGGTCACGAGAAAGAAGTTGAGGACAAATCAAAAGAAGACCTAGCTGGTGCGTTACACTCGAAGATTTAAGATATTGGATTTTGGACCTATTGGGTTGCCCAAAAAGTAATTGCGGATTTTTCATATAGTCGGCGTTGACAATTTTTTTCACAGCTTGTGACTCTGTAATTGCATTCTTTCTTCTGTCAGTTATCAGCTGTTACTTTAAGCTTGCTTTAGAAAAAAAGTGTAAAAAAGTATATTTGATTAAAGTTCATTCTAAGTTTTATTAAAAATGCGTTTACTTTCTATTAAAAAATCCGCAATTACTTTTTGGGCAACCCAATAGTTATATACGTGAGCCTAACTAGTTACCGATTTTGATTATCCTGGAAAAGAAAAGTCCGACAAGAAATGTGAGTTTTTCGTTCGGTGGGAAGTGGGAAGTTAGCCCGTAGAGGATTTAGTAGATGTACGTGGCCATTGTGAGACCGCTGCTAACAAATGAATCACTGGTATGATGGAAGACTGGGTTTGGGAGAATGGATTTGGGAGAATCAAGGGCTGGCCTGCGTTGGTATCACGGAAGCGTTGAAGTCTACAGGCAGGTATGGAAGCAATGCTGAATATGTGACCGGCGGAGGTCTCAAGTTGGAACTGTACTGATAAGAATGCGCTTAGGACGAGGAAGAACGACATGGGTCTTTCTTAAACCCATTCTGGATAAAAAAAAGATGCGAAGAGAAGACGGGGTAAGATCTTTGATTACACAGTCTGAATTAAAATAGAATTCTCAAGATTCGCTTTCCCGAAAGAGAGGATTGTGTTCGATGAGAGCTCGGTCTACAGATGGCACAAGATGATGCCGTAAATGGTATTTTGGGTTATTTCGTACGTCATTGGAACTGTCGAAAGAGTGCGATGTCTTTCTGGTAGCCCATAGACCGGATTGACGAATTACTAGAACTACTGGCCTACTGTCAACCGGAGAAAGACGTAAGAGTTTGCTGGGATAAGAAGCACTGATATAGGTATGTTGATGAACTAGTGCCGAGGGATCCAGTCACTGGCAAGGACCGTGGATCTAGGAACCTAGCACCATGGATTCCGCTAAAAATTTTCCCCTTATTTACAGTCAGATGGCAGTAAAGGCTCTGGCGTCAGACCATATAAAGTGGAGACTGCGCAGAAGATGCAACGAAAGAACTTCTTCCAAACAAGGGAAAGGCTATCAAACTCTGATGGGTCCCGAGCCATCAAGGAGTAGTGAAGGATGAAGCGGCCGACCAGCTGGCCCAAAATGGATCACTGATTGGTGCGAGCTTCTTGGTAGGGTGGGTTTCGTCTACGATGACCACACGATTAATATTCGTGATGTGGATTGCAGAGTGGCAAAGACCCTGTGGTCGAGTATTTCGCGGTACAGGACGATGCTTATCATGGGGCTGAGGAACAATTGCTTCGAATTGCAGGTAGGTCACTAAAATTTCAGGTCTTTGATATCGCGTTCTACACATGCGGGGATTGACTTTTGCAGATTGTGTCATGGCGATAAGGAGCGGTTACAGCACCTTATCTGTCACTGACCCCGCCATTCAAAGGAAAGACACGAGATAATGGGTCAACATTTCTTTCCACGTCTTGATTCCCTCTAGATATTTAGTCCTCTTGTTATTCTGCAGTTCATTAAGGAATAGGAACAAACTTCTCACATATCAATGAGTGCTGACCGATTCAAGTTCTAAGTTTAATAAAAAGGGGCCGAACGGCGTGTCGCAGTGCGACACTTCTTTGGACAGAAGTTTTTACATGGCTTAGTAACTCACAAATGTCGCTAGCATTGCGAAGAGATTTCCGCCGATGAACATTTTTCTGATGTTCTCGCGTACAGGATTTCGATATAAATTCGGGAAATGAGAAGTCGGAAGAATATGCCTCAAAATGTTCCAGTCGCCAGTCTTGCATTCGTCTCATTTTCCTAGCTATGTTATGAGGATGATCAGGCAAAATCCATGGCGAGGTGGGAATCCGTACAAGGATGGCGGACCTCCAATTCTCACTGGAATACAAAAGGAAGAAGAATGCGTTGCAGTCTTTCGATAAAAAGTTACAAGGCACTTGATGGGAGCCTTTATAGGGCTGTACACTTAGATGCCCCGCAAATTTTTCTGTAGAAGCCTTCAGATGGAGAATGACTATGAGGACACGATCAATTACTTGCTTTGTTGATATCTACAGGGCACAGTCTTTCGATCTTAGGGGGCGGCTGTACTCCGAACTGGGTGAACTCAAAAATTTAGAGAAAAGGGATTATTCCGACAGGAGATACAATGAGATTCTAAACGCAGTCATGCAAAGTGCGAACACTTAAATGAGCTTGAACATTAAGGTGGGTAATATTTTTGGGGTTGTCATTATTTCAATCTTTCAAAATAATCTAAAATAAAAATCACGCTTCCGGTTTTCTACGATAAAATAGGAAGTTTGATTAAAATGAACCAAAAACAAGAGTTTGTCGTTAAAACCTAAAAGCCTGATTTTGTAGACCCATGATTTTTAGAGAAAAATTTTCTTAGAATTTGTAGTTGATTACAATTTTGACAACCGCTTGGTGAATGTGTTTTAACTCTAACAATTTGACCCACTCTAGTGTATATGTGGGTGTGCTGGAAAGGCACTTAATCCTTATTGTCCTCAGTCCGACCTGGGGACACACCCCTTTTCACTTTCATACCTGCACTTCTTTTCTCGGTAGGGTATCACAATAGCTTTCTGAGTAATCTATCCATATTGATGTTTAGGAGCGCTCCAGTTGATATTTATGAGCGCCCTAGCAATCATCAGATGACAAGTTCGAATGTTGTGGGTTCGAGTCCCAGCAGTATTTTTTAATTATGATCATAATTTTACAATTTGTTTATCTTTCGAGACGAGCTTAATGATCGGAGATTTTTGCAATGGAAAAGGAAAGACTGAGATCACAACACACACCAACCACTATGGGATGCGTTTCGTCATTTGGTTTGAATAACTCATCGGCATACTAGGTGTGGAGGCTTAGAGGGCCATACATTGGTAGGCCGTACTTACATATATCAAATATACCGCGAACATGCTAAAAATTATTTTTATTTTTTTTATTTTTACACGATTTTTTTTTAATTCTTACAGTTTCCAGATTTTGATATTTTTGCCTAAATTTTTAAAATTTAATTTTTTTTTTAATTTTTCTAAATTGTTGTTCCAAGTTATGGTTTTAATACACATTAGGCTATTATTTTATTTTCTATACCAAATTTTTTTGATTATAATTTTGACAAGTGTACAAACTTTCGATTAAATACAGCGAAAATTAAGTTTCGCTGTTCTCATCTCGCGTTTTCAACACTACAATCACAAACCCCCACCATAGCCATCATGCCCCAAGACGATAAATATATTGAAAATTCATTTGAAAATACTTACATAGTTTTGTGCAAGGTCAGGATGATTTTTCTGTATGCCATCGTCCAATATTGAGACAACCACACCCTTGCCAGTGTAACCTTTTTGCCATGCGGGGCCAATATTCATATCCAAGCCATCTTTGGCGCCTCCATTCTGTTGATGTGAGTGTGTTTTTCGGCATAGCCAAAAACCAACACCAACGCCAGCAATAACAACAACAGATTGAGAATGAAGAAAATTGGAGAAAATGTTGATTGGAGTTTGATGTTGTTGGTAATTTTGTTATTGGTCGTTTGGTTGGCATTATTTCGCATCGTTTCAATGTTTGAGTTCGCAGACACACAGCAAGGCAAATATGCAGACGCACAGCCACACACACACATGAAGTAACAAATATCCAGAGAGCACCATTATGATATAAACAAATCGAGTATAAATCCAAATAGCATCCAAAGGCAGAGACAATGGCAGCATCGCAGGCGCAGCGGCAGCGACAGCGACAGCGACAGAATTCCATTCAGACGCAAGCACACAAATAATCGAACGACGATTGAAGCCAGGCAGGATTCGCGTGAAATGCCAACGAAATAAAGCGCCACAATCATAACAGCAATTCATGTAAAAGTTGTCGATGCGGCAGTTGTTGGTATCCAGTGTTGTTGTTGTTGTTGTTGTTGGATGTTATTGTACATTAATAAATTAAATTGTTTGTGAATAACAGCAAACGCATGAAATGAGAAAAGAATTGGGAGAGAAAAAAAGAGAAAGAGAGAGAAAACATACAGAGTGAGTTAAGGGAACATAATTCAAAAACTAATTTATTTGCAAAAGTCAGTGTAATAATACTTTTGATTTAAATGAAAAATTGTAGCCATTGTAGATATACAGAATATTTATTTGGAAGCATATTAAAAGCATATCACCAACTAAACCTAAAACAAGCAGCAGCTGATTAAAGCTGCAAACTTTAATTGAAATTGAAACAAGTAAAAGATTGCTAAGTTTGACTGAGCGGAATCTTATATACCCCCCAACCTGTATCGAATTTGTTAAAATCGTGGCTCAGTTTCTCTTCAAAGGCAGAAACTAAGCAAGTAAGGATGAGCTAAAGTCAGTCGAAACCGCCCTTTTGCCTAATGGTAAGGGGCCTTCTTTCTATAGCAAAATCCGAACGGCGTGCCGCAGTGCGACACCTCTTTGGAGAGAAGTTTTACATGGCATAGTACCTCACAAATGTTGCCAGCATTATGAGGGGAAAACCACCGCTGACATTTTTTTTCTGATGGTCTCGCCAGGATTCGAACCCAGGCGTTCAGCGTTCAGGCGGACATGATGACCTCTGCGCTACGGTGGCATTATCGAGAATTTTGAAAATAGGACCACAAATGAAGATTTGGCACCCCAAACAATTTCTCGAAATATCAAGGTGACCAACTTTAGGGGCCTGCCAAAAGGCGCCGGACAACTTAGGGCCTTAAAATTTTGCACACAATATCGCAACACCGTTCTCAGACGGTATCTTTTTTTCTAGCTTTTTTTCGAATTCCTCCCACTGTGCTACATTTGAGGACGGGTCTGAGGCACTACTGCCAGCGGCACAGTTCTGGATTAAAGGAACTCTGATATTGCCATTCGGAAGATCAAGCCACACCGATGGATCAAAGCTAAAGGACATAGTGGGCCTGGGGTCTACATACAGAATACAGGGACTTAGATCTGTTTGCGACTGCCTGACCGTAATGCGGTCCTGCAGGCGGAGATCAAGATCAAGGAATACGCGAGGTGGTGTGGTGTTACTATAAATACTTCTAAGGGGCAAGGATCCGAAGCTGCTATCCAGAAGGGCCTAAAGGGTCTTGCATATGGCATATGATTGGGCTAGACCCAGAGGTCTCAATGTTTACACAGAGAAGACCGAAAGGTGAGCCAATTTAACGCACAACGTTCCCTCAAAAAAGCGATTTCAATATCTGACAAGGGCAAATATACAGGTGTGATCTTGGACAGGAAACTGAATTGGAAGTGTCACATTCAGGATCGTAGATAGAGGGCTCACAGATGATGGGTACTATGTAAATGGACCGTAGGCTCGAAATGGAGCCTGAATCCGAGGATAGTAGATGCTAAGGAATCAAATCGGGAGCTCGATTTAGATATGAGCTATATCAGGTTATAGACCGATTTGGACCGTACTTGGTACAGGTCTTGGTAGTCATAACAGAACACCTCGTGCCAAATTTTAGCCATATCGGACAAAAATTGTGACTTCCAGGGGCTCCAGAAATCAAATCGGAAGGTAGGTTTATATGGGGGCTGTATCAGGTTATAGACCGATTTAGACCGTACTAGGCAATGTTGTTGGAAGTCATAACAGAACACCGCATACAAAAATTTCAGCCAAATCGGACAAAAAATGCGGCTTGTAAGGACTAAAAAAGTCAATTTGGGATATTGGATTATATGGAAGCTTTATCAGGTTTTGGACCGATTTGGACCGTACCTGGCACAATTGTTGGAAGTCTTAACGGAATTTTATGTGCCAAATTTAAGCCAAATCGGACAAAAATTGTGACAAGAACAAGGGGCTCTAGAAGTCAAATCGGGAGATCGGTTCATATGGGGGCTAAATCTGTTTATAGACCGTTTCGGATCATACTTGTCATGGATGTTGGATGTCCAAGCGGAACGTTACGTGACAATTTTTAACCAAATCGGACAAAAATTGCGTCTTCCAGGGGCTTAAGAATTTAAATGGGGAGATCGGTTTCAATAGGAGTTATATCAGGTTGTAGACCGATTTGGACAGTACTTGGCACACTTGTTGGAAGTCGCAATGGAACTTTATGTGCCAAATTTCAGCCAATTGGAGAAAAATTTTGGCTTCCAGGGGTTTTCAGGAAGTCACATTGGGAGATCGGTTTATATGGGAGCTATATCAAGTTATACACCGATTTTCACCGTACTTGGCAAAGTTGTTGAAAGTTTCAATGGAGTTTAATGTGCCAAATTTAAGCCAAATCGGACAAAAATTGTGGTTTCCAGGGGCTTAAGAAATCAAATCGGGAGATCAGTTGTTATGGGAGCTATATCAGGTTATAGACCGATTTGAACCGTACTTGACACAGTTGTTGGAAGTCTGAACGGAACTCTGGACAAATCCCTGGTATTTCTGAACACAAAAATCGCCCTCGACTGTCGCAGATCTCTCAACGAGATGGCTGAACAGTTCAAAATTCACCTGTTCTAGGTACCGGACCACAAAGATATCCCAGGAAATTGTAAATCGGATGAGCTTGCGAGACAAGGAACTACCCTACACATTCCAGGGATACAGGAATCTGTGGGTATGCCTCTAGCAAAACGTAAGCTAAGTTTTCAGGACCACGCCCCAAGGACAACGAAGAATAGATGGTCACAAAGTGAGAACTGTGAGCATTCCAAAACTATGCGGCCTAATCTAGACTTGAAGAGGTCTACCGCTTTGCTGTCATTGGCTAGAACAGACGTCTCAGCCATTGTGTTCGTCATGACATGAGGGGGCTGTATGCATTCCAAAACTATGTGGCCTCATCTAGACTTGAAGAAGTCTACTGCTTTGCTGTCATTTGCTAGAACACACGTCTCGATCATTGTCTTCGTCATGACAGGTCACTGTCTAATCGGAAAACATGCTGACAGACTAAAGGTTGCCAGCAACGACTTTTGCAGAAGCTATGAGGACATCGAAGAAGAAGAGACTATAGAACACCTTCTGTGTGTGTGTCCCGCACTAGCAGTCAGAAGGAGTTCCACTTAAGGTTCTCAATTCTTTGAGAAACTGTCTGATTTAGCTGAGGTGAACATTCGCAAGTTGTTGGGCTTTTTAAACCGATCTGTATGGTTCAACGGTAGGAACTAGAAGGCATCTTCCTTCTTCTATTGCTGTGGTATCACAATGGACGAAAACGCCTAAGTGAGTCTGATGGCAGACTGCCACTTAAACCGAACCTTCACTTAAAGCCTTTTCCCGCTGATAGTCCCAGCCGATTTTGGTCATTGCTATCAATGTTATTGGCGTCATTTTACGTTATCACTGGCTCAAGACGCCTTTTCACTGTAATTTTTGTTTTCGCTTTGTTTTTCTGGGCTAATATGTTTTTAATTACTCTTGCCATGGCATACAGCGAAACTAGCACAGAAAGTAGACAGTTAACCTAGCATTTGTATTGCAGCAGAGCAAAAATGTTGGAGGATAATTTATTTAAAAGATGTCGACAACGTCTTCATTCCAGCTTTAACTTTTCCTATTTCTTTTTGCCCTTCCCCTCCCACTCCCATTCATTTTGTTGTGGAGGTGGTGGAGATTTTGTCTTTTGCCTTCCACTTTCTGTTTACCCCTTGAGCTAATTAAGATTTGTTTTCATTTTGACATTTCTTGGCGTTTCCGTTTTTTGGGGATGGTCTTTTGAGAAATGCCAGAAGAAAGGATTGACGCTTTGCAAAAGGATTTCTGGGGTTTTTTTTTCTCCCTAAAAGTTAAAGTTGAAAAAATGTTACAGCATTGTTTGGGGGCAATGAACATTTGAGAGAAGCACAAAAATGTTTTGTACACACTAATTGCAGGCTACAAAAAGATATAATTGACCTAATTATGTTAATCAAACTGAAAGCAGACATCAACAAATTAATGAGGGGTCCTAAGAGCAGCGGCAATTATTAAAAGGCTGTGATAATGCACCAAAGGGGATATGTTTGGTAGGATTTTTTGCCATTCTTGGCAAAATTATCTTCTGTTTGAATTAAAAAAGAGTGTCAAATTAACACTTTTGTGGGTAAAATATAAGCAGCTCGTTGGCCAAGATGTTACGAGATATTTCTTTTTTTAAGACATTTAACAAAAAAAGAACAAAGTGTAAGGATTTAACCTATTTTAATAGTAATTTATGTTTGCTAGACCATAATTATAAGTTAAGAAATTTTACTAAAAACCACCCCCCCCCCCCCAAAAAAAAAAAAAAAAAAAAAAAGGGTTCCCAAAAAGTAATTGCGGATTTTGACAATTTTGCGGCGTTGACAATTTTTTCCACAGCTTGTGACTCTGTAATGGCATTCTTTCTTCTGTCAGTTATCAGCTGTTACTTTTAGCTTTCTTTAGAAAAAAAGTGTAAAAAAAGTATATTCGATTAAAGTTCATTCTAAGTTTTATTAAAAATGCATTTACTTTCTTTTAAAAAATCCGCAATTACTTTTTGGGCAACCCAATAGAACAAAAAATTTTTAAGACATTTTTCTCAGTCTTTTTGATTTCGTACACAAAAGAAACGTAAATATTTTTACCTTTAAAAATTTTTGAGGGTTTTTTCTCAATTTTTTATACCCACCTAAGAAGATCTAGACATGTCCGTCCGTCTGTCTGTTGAAATCACGCTGCAGTCTTTAAAAATAGTGACATTGAGCTTAACCTTTGCACAGATTCTTTTTTTGCCCATAAGCAGGTTAAGTTCGAAGATGGCAATATCGGACTATATCTTCATATAGCCCCCATATAGACCGATCCGCCGATTTAGGGTCTTAGGCCCATAAAAACCACATTTATTCTCCGATTTTGCTGAAATTTAAGACAGTGAATTGTGTTAGGCTCTTCGAAATTCTTCGTCAATTTGGACCAGATCGGTACAGAGTTGGATATAGCTGCCATATAGACCGATCTCTCGATTTAAGGTCTAGCGCACATAAAAGGCGCATTTATTGTCCGATTTTGCCGAAAATCGGGAGGGTGAATTCCGTTAGACCCTTCGACATCCTCCTTCAATTTGGCCCAGATCGGTCCAGATTTGGATATAGCAGCCATATAGACCGATCCTCCGATTTAGGGTCTTAGGCCCATAAAAGCCACATTTTTGATCCGATTTTGATGAAATATGGGACAGTGAGTTGTGTTAGGCCCTCTGACATCCTTCGTCAATTTGGCGCAGATCGGCCCAGATTTGGATATAGCTGTCATATAGGCCGATCTCTTGATTTAAGGTCTTGCGCCCACAAAAAGACAAATTTTTTGTCCGATTTTGCCGAAGTATGGGAGGGTGAGTTCTGCTAGGCCCTTCGACATCCTCTTTAAATTTGGCCCAGATCGGTCCAGATTTGGTTATAGCTGCCATATAGGCCGATATCTTGATTTAAGATCTTGGGCCCATAAAAGGGGCAATTACTGTCCGATGTCGCCGAAATTTGGGTAAAGTTAAGCCCTTTGACATACTTCTGCAATATGGCCCAGATCGGTCCAGATTTGGTTATAGCTTCCATATAGACCGATTTAAGGTTCTGGGCTCATAAATGACGCAATTACTGTCCGATGTCGCCGAAATTTGGGACAGTGAGTTAAGTTAAGCCACTTGACATACTTCTTCAATTTGGCCCAGATCGGTCTAGATTTGAATATAGCTGCCATATAGACCGATCTCTCCATTTAAGGTTTTGGGCCCCTAAAAGACGCATTTATTTTCCGATTTCCGACGAAATTTGGGACAGTGACCTATGTTAGGATTTTCGACATCCGTGTCGTATATGGTTCAGATCGGTTTATTTCCAGATATAGCAAATGCAAATTTGGCCCATGAACATTCCACTAAGGAACAGGGGCAAACTTCTCTCACATATCAATGAGTGCAGTCCGATTCAAGTTTAGGCTCAATGATAAGGGGCCTCTTTTTTGCAGCCCATTCCGAACGGCGTGCCACAGTGCGACACCTCTTTGGAGAGAAATTTTACATGGCATAGTACCTCACAAATGTTGCCAGCATTAGGAGGGGAAAACCACCGCTGAAAAATTTTTTTCTGATGGTCTCGCCAGGATTCAAACCCAGGCGTTCAGCGTCATAGGCGGACATGCTAACCTCGTGCACAAAGAAAATGTAAATATTTCTACTTTTGAATGGCTTACACTTATGGTATGGTATGGTGTGTCATAGTAGGCGTGCGACATGCACCCATACTATGACACACCAAACCATACCATAACTGCTAACAGCATCATACACTGTTTATGCTGTTCTATATGCGACATTCACCCATACAATGACACACCATACCATACCCTGACTGCTAACAGCATCATACACTGTTTATGCTGTTTTATATGTACAATTTCAACATTTCATGCACATGAAACTCTTAGCAGAAGACCAGATCTATGGCAAAACTTCCTTTCGAAGACCATTTTGTTAAACAATTTTATTGAAATACCACATTTACAACTACAAACTAACCACAAATACATGTGCTTTTATAAATCTTAAATGTTGACCAATGGTCACTGAAAAATGTTGCTAGAGAATGTATTTACATTCAGATATAGTTACAGGTGAATGATTTCTAGCAAAAATTCTTAAAATCATTTGAGGTTATAAAAAGAAATAAAAAATAGGTAAATATAAATTAAACTTTAAATTTTACAACCTTGAAGATACTCTGTTATTGGGTTTAGTAAAACCACGGAGGGTAATAATAAAAGCAACTCCCCTCAGGGAGAAATGTAAGTTAACACCATTTTCCCTATGATGAAACCCAATTCGAATGAGTTTAATAACGGCTTTAGCGAACTTTCATTACCCAACATATTATGGAGAATCAGTAATGAACAACCTGTTCGACCTTACAGTTGTATCTGATATCTAAACAAGCAGGTTAGGTTAGTTAAGGTTCAAGTGGCAGTCTGCCATCAGACTCACTTAGACGTTTTCCTTCATTGTGGTACCCCAGAAACAGAAGAAAGAAGATACCTCCTACCGTTGAATCATCCAGATCGCTTTTAAAAGCCCCACTACTTGCGAATGTTCACATCCGCAAAATCAGACAGATTCTCAAAGAAATGAGAACCTAAAGTGGAACTCCTTCTGACTGCCAGTGCGGGATACACATACAGAAGGTGTTCTACAGTCTCTTCTTCTTCGATGTCCTCACAGCTTCTGCAAAAAATTCAAAGATGTTCTAGCCACGTTCGTCCGTTTGGACCTTTTAGTTTGGACATAATGTAGACAAGCTGAAGAATGTCCGTAATGATGGGTATCCAAAGTTCGACCCGAGCCGAACCAAATGCATTTTTATTTTTTTTTTTTTTTTTTTTGCTATAAAAGACAAATTCTTTCCATATATGTCCATAAATAGATATGAAAAAAAAACGTTGTGGCGTGTGCATTGACTATAACTAACTCTGATAGCAAAAAGAAGAGCCATTTACAAATTGCATAAACTTTCTAAAAGTTTTATAACTTTTGCAAGTCTTTCTAAAAGTTTTTTTTCTAATTTTTTACTGTATATAAAAATGATGTGATTAGCGAAGACACCATATTCAACCGAAAGAAATATGTTGCCAACTTATACAATAAAGCAAAAAGGACATGAAAATTCTAGTTATTGCTTCAAATAAAAAGTAAAAGACCTTCTAATAAGATTTTGGTATATTTACATAAGTTTTAAAATTTTTATGGGGGAAGGTTCCGAGGCATGCATATAAATGCTAACAACACTTTTTTTTAA
Source organism: Stomoxys calcitrans (assembly GCF_963082655.1). Classification (NCBI taxonomy): domain Eukaryota; kingdom Metazoa; phylum Arthropoda; class Insecta; order Diptera; family Muscidae; genus Stomoxys; species Stomoxys calcitrans. The sequence goes on along the minus strand of NC_081555.1, from coordinate 104,413,074 downwards.
CAGTTTTTGTATAAATAGACAGTCTTTTCTCTTCCCCTATAACAATGGAATAACATTCACACATGAAAGCTCTAGAAATCACATCACAAATAAGCTTATATCAAGAAAACCACTCTTGTGTCCTCCCCAACAATTTTGGTCTGCACTTTGTGTCATTTTATGGTGAAGTGAATCTCTTTGTGCATGGCCCAAAAGTTATATGGCAAAGTAAATGTTTTTGTTACCACTTTAGATAAAAATCATCCTATATGTATATGGGTTGCACTGTCCTTTCTGCCAATCTCCCATGTGGTTTGTCACAAAACAAAAAAGAATTTATGAATTCACTATTTTAAGTTTCTCTCTGGCTTGGTTCTAGTTTTGACAAGGACAAATATTATTGCAAGCATATGTAGGGATTTTTTATTTTTTTATTTTTTTTTTTCATTTATTTTAATGCATAAATAATGAAATGGAATTTTTAAACAAAATATAACAATTTTTGTTATGATTATTGTTGTTATTATTGTTCCATTTCAGCTTTTGTTTATGAATCTTCATTGTGGACAAATTTGTTCAGTCATGCAAGCAATTTTCGTTAGAAAAGAAAAATATTGCATACATTTAGGCTGCCTTTGATATTTAAAGGGTAAAACATACTACGGACAAATGGAAAATGAATTGTTTTTTTGAAGAAAATAGAACATTTTGTCGTTATATAATGAAATTGCATTCTAAATAAAATGGGCTAAAATTTGTTTGCCCTGAAAATAATTGTGAAAACTAGATTTTATAAATTTCGTTTGGTTCGTTATACACACCACCGAAGGATGGGGGTATATTCATTCATCCATCCATTTGGTGCCTCCTAAAGTAAATCTATACTTGATCATCATAAAAATATACAACGATTTAGCCATGTCCGTCCGTCTGTCTGTCCGTCCGTCTGTCCGTCCCTCCGTCCGTCCGGCTGTCTGTCCGTCCGTCTGTCCATCCGTCTGTCCGTCCGTCTGTCCGTCCGTCTGTCCGTCCGTATGTCCGTCGGTATGTCCGTCCGTATGTCCGTCCGTCTGTGTGTTGAAATCACGCTACAGTCTTTAAAAATAGAGATATTCAGCTGAAACTATGCAAAGGTTCTTTTTATTGTCCATAGGCAGTTTAAGTTCAAAGATGGGCTATATCGGACTATATCTTGATATAGCCCCCATATAGACCGATCCGCCGCTTTTAAGTCTTAGGCCCATAAAAGCCCCATTTATTATACGATTTTGCTGAAATTTGGGATAGTGAGTTGTGTTAGGTCACTCAACATCCCCGACTCAATTTGGCCCAGATCGGTTCAGACTTGGATAAAGCTGTCATCTCTGGATTTAAGGTCTTGGGCCTATAAAAGTCGCATTTATTGTCCGATTTCGCCGACATTCGGAACAGTGGGTTATGTTAGGCTCTTCGACATCTTTCTGCAATTTGGCCCAGATCGCCGATCGATGTCGCCGAAATTTGGGACAGTGAGTTATGTTAGACTCTTCGACAACCCTCTCTAACTTGGCCCAGATCGATCCAGATTTGGATATAGCTGCCACATAGACCGAACTATTGATTTAAGGGTTGGTGTCCATAAAAGGCACATTTGTTGTCCGATTTTTCCAAAATTTGGGACAGTGAGTTGTGTAAGGCTCTAGAATATCATTCTACAATTTGGACCAGATCGATCTAGATTTGGGTATAGCTGCCATATAGACCGATCTCTCGATTTAAAATCTTGGTCCCATAAAAGGCGCATTTTTTTTTCAGATGTCGCCGAAATTTAGAACCGTGAGTTATATTAGGCTCTTCGACAAACTTCTACAATTTGGCCCAGATCGGTCTAGATTTGGATATAGCTGTCATATAGATCGATCTCTCGAGTAAAGGTCTTGGGCCCATAAAAGACCCATTTATTGTCCGTTTTCGTCGAAATTTGGAACAGTGAGTTGTGTTAGGCTCTCCGACTTCTTTCTGCAATTTGCCCCAGATCGATCCAGATTTAGAAATAGCTGTAATATAGGCCGATCTCAGATTTAAGTTCTTGGGCCCATAAAAGCCGCATTTATAGGCCAATTTCATCGAAATTTGGGACAGTGAGTTGCGCTAGGCAATTCGACATTTTTCTTGAATTTGGCCCAGATCGGTCCAGATTTTAATATAGTATGCCCGAGGTGGTGGGTATCCAAACTTCGGACGGCCTAACTTAACGCCTTTTTGCTTGTTTTTATACTCTTCACAATAGGATGGGGGTATACTAATTTCGTCATTCTGTTCGTAACACCTCCGAATATGCGTATACGAACCCATAAAGCATATATATTCTCGTCATGACATATTAAGTCGATCTATTAGTGTAGGTCGTTTGACGTCTTGAGCCTCTAGAGGGCGCAATTCTTATCCGATTGACTCAAGTTTTGCACGCGGTGTTTTGGTATCGCTGCCAAGAAATGTGCTAAATATGGTTCAAACCGGTTCATAACCTGATATAGCTGCCATATAAACCGATCTTGGGTCTTGACTTCTTGAGCCAGTAGAGGGCGCAGTTCTTATCAGATTTGGCTGCAATTTTGGACGTGGTATTTCACTTCCAACAACTGTGCTAAGTGTGGTTCAAATCGGTTCATTACCTGTTATAGCTGCCATATAAACCGATCTACGATCTTGACTTCTTGAGCCGCTAGAGGGCGCAATTCTTATCCGATTTGGTTGAAATTTTGCCCGAGATGTTTTGTTATGACTTTCAACAAATGTGCTTAGTATGGCGCAAATCTGTCCATAACCTGATATAGCTGCCATATAAACCGATCTGGGAACTTGACTTCTTTAGCCTCTAGCGAGCGCAATTCTCATCCGATTTGGCAGAAATTTTGTACAACGGCTTCTCTCATGACCTTCAACATACGTGTTCAAAATGGTCTGAATTGATTTATAGCCTGGTAAAGCTCCCATATAAACCGACCATCCGATTATGCTTCGTGAGCCCCGAATCGGACTATAACTTGATATAGCTCCTCCTCCTCCGTCCCTTCCCATTATTCTTTGTTTGCCTAAAAAGAGATACTGCGCAAAGAACTCAATGGTGGAGGGCATATAAGATTCGGCCCGGCCGAACTTAGCAAGCTCTTACTTGTTTTTTTTTTTTTTTAGTTAACAGCGAAATGATCGCTAGGACGGAGAAAATCCTATGGGGAGATCCAGATCGTGAAAAGACGTGGCTATTGCTGAAACGGAGTAAGAAGGAAGTCATTATAGCTCTCGGTATCATAACGAGACACATAGGACTACGAGCTCACTTAGGTAAAATCGGTGTGGCAAGTGATAGCATTTGTATGGGGCAAGGGGTGGATTAATACCCGCACCCTCTTTTCAAACTAACCTAACCTAGGTTAGTTTGCCTTTAACATGCGCCATTATTACCCGTTTTTGCTGTAAGTCAGAACAGTGAGTTTTATTAGGCTTGTCGATAACCGAACCAAGAATGGTTCAGATAGGAACATATTTGGCTATAGCTGTCATATAGACTGATTTGCCGATTTTTGGGTCTTAGGCTTATAACTGAGGTATTTATTACCCGATTTCGCTGTAATTTGGAACAGTGAGTTGTATTAAGACTCCCAACATCTGTCCCGAAAATTTTCCAGACCGAGCTATATTTAGATATAGCTGCCATAGAGTCCGATCATCAGCTTAAGGTTCGAAAGACCACAACAGACGCATTTTGCTGAAATTTGAAACAGTGAGCTGCTTTAAGACTTTTGACATCCAACCCAAATATGGTCCAGATCGGACCCTAGTTAGATATAGCTTTCATTTAGATTGATGATCCGAATTAGGGCTTTATCACATAAACGGCGCACTTATTACCCGATTTCGTTAAAATTTCGAACTGTTACTTGAATAGAACTTCTTGGCACCTGAACTAAATATGATTCAGATCGGACTTTATTTGGATATTAATACGGATTAAGTAGTGTTATATTAAATTTTGATAATAAATATATGGTGGTGGGTATCAAAAGTTCAGCACGGCCGAACTTAATGCATGTTAACTTGTTTTAGTTGTTACATATGAATTTTGTTAGTAGCTTTCTTATTAAACTTTTACCATTAAATTTTCTTTCCAAGTGCTCAAACTACTTTGATTACATAAACCAACCATTATCTTATGTATCTCTAGGCACCAAAGGGTTTACCATTTCACCAATCTATTATCAGTTTATGCTAGGGAACCAACATTTTCCTTACAGGTATGTGTTTAGGTGTGTGTAGTGATTATATTCCCTTACAAGAGGAACCCAGCAACGTAACAAAACAAAAGAAGAAAATTTATCTTACACATACTTTACTCACCAAATACCATTGTTCCTTGAACAAGGGATCGGGGAATATGTTATGGGGACCTGCATCACGATATTGTATACGTGGCGCCCGTGTCAGACCATTGCGATATGATGTTTCAGGACTATTCACTGCATGAAGGGATGGAAGACCACCAAAACCTGTGACCTGACGTATGATATCATATGGACTGTAGCCGGGTAGGGTGGAATAGGAACCATCACGTTTTTCGCGAATTTTTTCATGTTGCTGTTGCATCCATCTGACCTGAAATGGGAAAAGAGAAAAAAAAACTGAAATTAGAAAAAACTTCTCTAATTTGATCAAAAAATAACCGTTATTTTAATTTTTTTATATTCGCCACCATAGGATGGGCGTACACTTATCTAGTCATTCCGACTGGAAATATTCGTCTAAGACCCCAGACTTCTAAGGCGTTCTGAGTCGATCTAGCCATGTCCGTCAGTCCGTCTGTCGAAATCACGATAGGGGTCGAATGCGTAAAGCTGGCCGCATGAAATTTTGCAAAGATACTGAATATCAATGTAGGTCGTTGAAAATTGCAAATGGGCTATATCGGTTCAGATTTAGACATAGTTCCCATATAAACTGATCTCCCAATTTGACTTCTGGAGCCTGTGGAAGCTCTAATTCTCATCCAATTTGGCTGAAATTTTGCATCCGATGTTCTGTTACGACTTCCAACAACTGTGCCAAATACGGCCCAAATCAGTCTATAACCTGATATAGCACCCTTGTAAACCAGTCTCTCGGTCATCCTGGTGCGGTTCCTAGAAGCATTAATTTTGCTGGTTTGACAGATGACTATATCTTGATATAGCCCCCATATAGACCGATCCACCGATTTGGGGTCTTAGGCCCATACAAGCCACATTTATTATCCGATTTTGCTGAAATCGGGGACGGTGAGTTGTGTTAGGGCCCTTTGACAACATTCGCCAATTTGGCCCAGATCGGTCCAGATTTGGATGTAGCTGCCATATAGACCGATCCCCCGATTAAAGGTCTTAGACCCATAAAAGCCACATTTATTATCCGATGTTGATGGAATTTGGGACAGTGATTTTTGTTAGACCCTTCCATATCCTTCGTTATTTTGGCCCAGATCGGTCCAGATTTGGATATAGCTTCTATAAAGACCGATCCTCCGATTAAAGGTCTTAGACCCATAAAAGCCACATTTATTATCCGATGTTGATGGAATTTGGGACAGTGATTTTTGTTAGACCCTTCCATATCCTTCGTTATTTTCGCCCAGATCGGTCCAGATTTGGATATAGCTTCTATAAAGACCGATCCTCCGATTTAAGGTCTTAGACCCATAAAAGCCACATTTATTATCCGATGTTGATGGAATTTGGGACAGTGATTTTTGTTAGACCCTGCGATATCCTTCGTCAATTTGGCCTAGATCGGTCCAGATTTGGATATAGCTGCTATAAAGACCGATCCTCCGATTTAGGGTCTTAGGCTCATAAAAGCCACGTTTATTATCCGATTTTGCTGAAATTTGTTACAGTGTGCTGTCTCAGGCTCTTTGACATGTTTTTTTCAATTTGGCCCTGATCGGTTCAGATTTGAATATAGCTGCCATATAGACCGATCCTCCGATTTAAGGTCTTAGGGGCATAAAAGCCACATTTATTATCCGATTTTGCTGAAATTTGTGACAGTGTGTTATCTCATGCTCTTTGACATGTTTTTTTCAATTTGGCCCTGATCGGTTCAGATTTGGATATAGCTGCCATATAGACCGATTTCTCGATTTAAGGTTTTGGTCCCATAAAAGGCGCAGTTATTGTCCGATGTCGCCGAAATTTGGGACAGTGAGTTAAGTTAAGCCCCTTGACATACTTCTGCAATATGGCACAGGTCAGTCCAGATTTGGCTATAGCTGCCATATAGACCGATTTCTCGATTTAAGGTTTTGGTCCCATAAAAGGCGCATTTATTGTCCGACGTCGCTGATATTTGAGACAGTGAGTCTAATTAGGTTCTTCGACGTCCTTTTTCAATTTGTCCCAGATCGTTCTAGATTTGAATATAGCTGGACCAATCTTTCGATTTAGGGTTTTGGGCAAATTTATTGTCCGATTTCGCCGAAATTTGGGACAGTGCTTTGTGTTAGGTTCTTCAACATTTTTCTGCAACTTGGCCCAAATAGGTCCAGATTTGGATATAGCTGCCATGTAGACCGATACCACGATTTAAAGTCTTGGCCCCATAAAAGGCGCATTTATAATCTGATTTCACTGAAATTTGACACAGTGACTTAGGTTAGGCTTTTCGACATCCGTGGCGTATATGGTTCGGATCGGTTTATGTTTAGATATAGCTACTGTACTTATTAGTATTTGGTCCAAATCGAACCACTTTCCGATATAACTGCTTTGGGACATAAGGTAGCAATTTTCAGCGAATTGTGATGAAAGGTGGTTTACATATATACCCGAGGTGATGGGTATCCAAAGTTCGGCCCGGCCGAACTTAACGCCTTTTTACTTGTTTCCAATTTTTTCCGTTTTTTCTAATACTCTTGAAAGTGGGGAGCTCTTTTTCTTTTTTTAGCATTTTAGCAGTGTTATGCTCTTTGGGAGATCTGATTCTCCAGCTTCCGTAGAAGTCGCCCGATTGCGCTACCAGTACATACTCCTCTGTCTCCTTTGTCGTGGCCCAGATCGTTTTCCCGGTCTGCTCGTGAGCTTAGCAAAGCCATCGCTCACCTCTATCGTCATCCTGCTGCTCTCATCTCTCGATTCGGCTGCTATGACTGTTTCATTAATACTGTCGCTGTCTGAATCCGAGTCGGAAACGCCAATTTTATTTAAAGGCTGGGGACGAACTGTGCATCGTTCTGGTTTATCTCTCTTCCTCATTAATAAGTCTGACGACTAGTTGTGCACTTGAGGCACAACTAGTCGTCAGGTGCCAACTAGTTGTCGTGACTACAGGTGCCAAGTCGCCCACGCCCTTAGGAGGAAAGACAACACCACCACAACTGTTGGGTCTTTGGGGTGCATTTTGTGCCTAATCCAAAAAGGCTTTACCATTTTTTCGTAATAGGTAGTACCTATTCCGATATACGGATATTTTTCATTGAGGAGCAAAATGAAAACACATCCGCCCCATTCAAAGTCTACTTTACAATTTTATGAAAAAAGGCAGTAACTTTTATGATGAGACGTTGGAGCATATCCTATGCCATTGCCCGGCTTTCGCCAGGCATGAACCAACTTAGGAGAGTGGAAAGACTTATTGACCCCTATTTCAGAATAAAAGCGTGCTCTACACCGTACTCAATAGTCGTTGGGTAAGCAGGGCAACTTAATCAACTTGACCAAGGTGACTAAAGATACATGGCGTATCAGAAATTGCGATCCACCATGCCAGTCAAAGAGTTTTGATACAGCACACACTTGCTGAACTTTTATAGGGGGTCAAAAAGAAAAAAAAAAGGAGATCGTTTTATAGGGGAGCTGTATTAGGATATAGACCGATTCAGACCATATTTGACACGTATGTTGCAGGTCATGAGATAAGCCGTTGTACAAAATTTCGCCCAAATCAGATAATAATTGCGCCCTACAGAGGCTCAAGAAGTCAATAACCCAGATCAGTTTATATGGCAACTGTATCAGGTTATGGACCGATTTGAACCATACTTTGCACAGTTGTTGAAAGTCATAACGAAACATGTCGTTCAAAATTTCACCCAAATCGGATATGAATTGCGCCCTCTAGAGGCTCAAGAAGTCAAGACCCCAGATCAGTTAAATGACAGCTATATCAGGTAATGCATCGATTTCACTCGAACTTGGCACAGTTGTTGGAAATCATAACAAAATACCTTATGCAATATTTCACCCAAATCCGATATGAATGGCGCCGTCTAGAGGCTCAAGAAGTCAAGAAGCCAAAATCAGTTTATATGGCAACTGTAACAGGTTATGGACCGATTGGAACCATACTTGGCACAGTTGTTGGAAGTCATGACGAAACACATCGTGCGAAATTTCACCCCAATCGGATATGGCTTGAGGCCTCTACAGGCTCAAGAAGTCAAGGTCCAAGATCGGTTTATATCACAGCTATGGACCGATTTCAACAATACAACAAATTGTTGAAAATCTCATGCTTGAAAACTTCATGCAAAATTTAAGACAAATCGGATAGGAATTGCGCCCTCTAGAGGCTCAAGAAGTCATGGTCCAAGATCGGTTCATATGGCAGCTATATCAAACCATGGACCGATATGGTCCATTTACAACCGACCTACACCTATCAGAAGTATTTGCGCAAAATTTCAAGCAGCTGGCTTTACTCCTTCGGAAGTTAGCGTGCTTTCGACAGACAGACGGACAGACGGACGGACGGACAGACGGACGGACGGACAGACGGACGAACGGACAGACGGAAGGACGGACAGACGGACGGACATGGCTAGATCGACATCAAATGTCATGACGATCAAGAATATATATACTTTATGGGGTCTGAGACGAATATATCGAGGAGTTATAAACTGAATGACGAAATTAGTATACCCCCATCTTATGGTGGAGGGTAAAAAAATATATTTTAAAAATTTTTCTTAGAAATATTTCATAATTTTTATACCCACCACCGAAGGATGGGGGTATACTCATTTTGTCATTCCGTTAGCATATATTCTATATTCTTGATCAGTATAAAAATCTAAGACGATCTAGCGATGTCCGACCGTCTGTCCGTCCGTCTGTGTGTTGAAATCACGCTACAGTCTTTGAAAATAGAGATATTGAGCTGAAACTTTGCACAGATTCTTTTTTTGTCCATAAGCAGATTAAGTTCGAAGATGAGCTATATCGAACCATATCTGAATATAGCCCCCATATAGACCGATCCACCGATTAAAGGTCTTAGGCCAATAAAAGCCACATTTATTATCCGATTTTGCTGAAATTTGGGACAGTAAGTTGTGTTAGGCCATTCGACATCCCTCGTCAACTTGGCCCAGATTGGTGCAGATTTGGATATAGCTGTCATATAGACCAATCTCTCCATTTAAGGTTTTGGTCCCATAAAAGGCGCGTGAATGAGTTGATTTTAAAGAAAATTTAGTGGAGATTTTGTTGATTAAGAAATTTCATGTATATTTTTTTAAGACAACTTTTTGGAAATTTCTTCTTCCATATTATTATCTCATAATATTTTTTTCGCTGCTGTGGAAATTTGATATTAATATTCCTTAAAACGTATTATTACCTCAAAATTGTTGAGTAACAAACTTACCTCAGGCTCCGAGTTTAAGGCGCTATGGTGTTCATCACTGGTTTTAAGTGAACGTTTTGAGATACGCTTATGGTGAAAGAGATAGTAGTCCTTTAAAGCACCGATCTGCAATTAAAGAAAGATAACACATAATCAAAATAAAAAAATAATACAGGCAACTTTTATAAAAATCTTGATAAAATTAAGGTTCTGTCAAATAAGTAATACCATAACGAGTTTTCTTTTTACACCACGATAGGGCCGAGCTCAGGCTACTATCGGGGTCAGCCGGTGGTGGATAGCTGAACGACCTATAGGTCAGATGTGAAAAAAAAGCAGCCCCCGACCACGAGCGGCGTAGACCGAGGACCCGCTACAAAAGGCATTTATACCCGACGACGTCTTCACGACATGATGAAGGGATGCCGCCAGTTGCCTAAGTATTCATCCACAGGGATGCTCTACAGATAGATGCAGTCTGGGAAGTGATGCCACCGTGGATTCCCCAATCAACAAGACCTTGACCCTAGCGCGTACACTGGAATATAATTATGATAACGGATCAATGCATCAATCCAAATGCCACAGGCTGGCAACTGTGGTATTCTGTTACCTGAGTGACATCCCTCACGAAATTGCTCTCCGGCTAATGCCACCGCTGCCTCCGTCCCGCTAAATCCCTGGTAGGGTTCTGAGAACGCTCTGTGCCTCATAACCATTATCTTGGTTATGTAGGTTTTGCTGATACGATATCTAGATTAATGCCCGACCTGGCTCTAAAAGCAAGAACTCAAAAGTTCAACCCTTGGGAGGCACTCACTGCTTGCAAAGGCACCCTCGGGGGTAACATGAGGGGCGACTACATTTTCGGACACTGATAGCGGCTCCAAGTTGAGACCCAATCAAAGTAGAGACACCCACCAACACAGCAGCAGAGGAAATGAAATCGATCTATGGAAAGAGACTGAAAGTACAGCGGTCACCGGTGAATTCTCCATGAACCTCAGGGCCTAGTGTCAAGAATGAGAAGGAAGTAAGAAGTATGGCGTTAGAATGTACCCCAGCAGAGAATAACGCAGAAGCATGGGAGAACTGCAACAGTTCTCTTAGACAAGAATTCATCTTGAAGATGCAACTTTTAGAGGAAGAAGCGTTTGGAAAGTGCAAGAAAGTCCTTCGCCAAATGCGAAGGCAGAAAAATATTAGCAGGGATGTCCAAAATAGTGTGTCATAGATAGAGGAGCTCCTGGACATTATAGAAAGCTACTAAAAAATTGGGGAGAAGCAGACGCAGCTATGCAGGCCAAGAACAGCAGAGACTCCTACGACATCAAATAACATGTCGATGCTTTCTACGGCGCAAAACATGGAGAGCGCACCGAGTCCAGTCAATGAAAACCCTGGGACGTATAAGAAGGACAAAGCTGAAAACGGCTGAAAAGAAAAAGCCCGAAAAAAAGGCAAGGACTGCGAATAGGACCCAGCGTTGAAATCCGCAAGTGCGCACAACTAGGCAGCGACCGAAGGCTGTGATAATAAAGCCGAAAAAAGGGCTTAGGGACCTTAGGCGATCTGCGAAACCGGAGTAAGCCGAAGTAGCCACCCGCTCCGTCCCCAAAACAAATACGGGTGAAATTATCTTCGTGATGGCCAGAGGTGGAAATAAAGAGGTGTTAGAGATCCGCGACCTGGACTCCCTCTCCACCGCCAAAGAGATCGCTGATGCAGTGATCAAGGCAAAGGGAACAACAGCTGAAGAAGTGACTGTGCAGCTAATTTTGGTTAGATTGAAAAGAGGGTGCGGATATGATGAGTGCGACGTACGGCAGGATGATGATACAAATCACAATCATGCTGATTTTCATTGCAGTTTTAACGCCTGGATTAAGGGGATTTCGCAAAATTGGCTTGTTTTAGTGCTTTTGATCCCAGGTGCACATAGCTGAACTTTGACCAGCCAATTGATTTTAATATAGTCAATAATGTATTTTTTGCTCCACAAACGTACATCCGTAGGGGATTTGTTTTACCCTCTTCTAAATTAGTGCATTTTTTTGTAACACCCAAATACAAGAGAGATAGACCTATTGATAAGTACCATACCGATTGACTCAGAATCACTTTCTTATTCGATTAAACTATGTCCGTCTGTCTGGCCGTCGGTTTGTCCGTCTGTCTTTCCATGTTAATTTGTATAAAAAGTATGGGTGGCAATTTCACCAGATCATCTTAAAATTTGGCACAGACGAAGTAACTAAAAAACAGTCAAGATTTGGATGTAGTTTTATATATTGGCTACCAGCCGACTTTGGCTTTTCCTTACTTATGGATTTGGAAAAGCTGTTAAATGCGATATCAATAACTTTGAAATAGCTAATGATTGGAATCGTTGCGTAATCGACTATCACATTGAACTACCAGCATATTAGAGAATTTTTGGCTTGCAGCGAAACAATAACGGCCAAAACTTGCAACCAAACAAGATTGATACAATTTTTATGCCTCCAGAAGGTCGTGGAGTGAAAATTAGATAGAAAGAAGATATCACCATATCGTGGGAGACACTCGCCTTCACTCCACATGTCAAAGCATGCAAATTTTCCCATGAACATGTTTTTAAGGAACAGGGAAAACTTCTTACATATTAATGATTGCTGTTCGATTCAAATTCAAGCTTAAAGATAAGGGACCTCCATTTAATAGCCGAGTTCGTATTAAGAGGTCAGCTAATGCAAGAAGACGAAGAATGTTTCGAATTGTTTTCAATTCAAAGGTTTTATTAGAAGTAACAAGAAGATTTTTCACAAATGAAAAATATGTATACTATGTGAGAAATTACTTCAAAGACTACCTTGGTAAAACATAAAAAATAATAAATGAAAGTGACAAAGTGTTATTGTTAAAGTAAATCCAATACCCCTTCTCAATAACACTATATTAATATTATTTAATTAATCCGACAAGTTCTTTGAGTGTTCTCAATTTTATGTTGCCTAATGGCTTAGTTAACATATCGGCAATCATAGTAGCCGTAGGACAGTACTTATATTCTATTTCATTGGAATTCTTAACATCTTTAATATAAAAGTATTTAATATCAATATGTTTGCAGCGTGGGTTAATTCTTTCCGAGTCTAGTATTTTTAGACAGCTTTGATTATCTTCAAATATAAGTGGCTTTTCGATAAGATCAATTTTGAAATCCTTCAGCAATTGCTGCAACCATATACACTCTTGTGTTGCTTCCGCAAGTGACACCAACTCTGCTTCAGTTGATGAAAGTGATACGATGTTTTGTTTTCGGCTTGCATAGCTGATAGTGGCTTGACCAAGTTTGAATAAATATCCACTAGTTGACTTGCGATCTTTGTTGTCACCTGCCCAATCGGCATCTGCATAACCCGTCAACTTTACGTCTTTTGTGCCTACACAAAGCTTTTCACATCGAGTCCCTTTAAGATATTTGAACACACGTTTCACTTCATTCCAATCCCTTTTGGACGGCTTGCTTACTTTGCGCGATAAAATAGAAACGGCAGCAGAAATATCTGGCCTGGAATTACCAGCCAAGTAAAGTAGTGAACCAATAGCCATGCGATATTTGTTGTCGGTTTCCAATAAATCTTCATCTTTTATTTCTTTGAAGTAGCCTGTATCTAGCGGGATAAGTGATGGTTTTGCTTTATCAAGGGCATACTGGTTAATAATTTTGTCTATATATCTAGTTTGTGATATATAAAATAATCCATTATCATCTCTTGATACCTCCATCCCTAGATACAATTTAAGTTCTCCCATGTCTGTTACTTTGAATTTTGACGATATATAAGATATTACTTCTTGAACAATATCATCGCAGTTGGCTGCTACAAGTATATCATCTACGTACACTAGGACGTATACGTAATTACCAGACACTTCCTTCACGTACAAACAATTATCCGCTTTTCCCCTTCTGAATCCGAAATTTGTGAGCACATCATTAATTCTTTGATTCCAACATCTAGCGGATTGTTTGAGCCCGTAAATACTTTGGTTTAATTTACAAACCAGATTCTCTTTTCCTTCCTCGATGAAACCTTTTGGCTGTTTTATAAAAATTTCTCTGTCAATATTCCCGTTCAAAAACGCCGTTTTTATATCAATGTGATGAACTTTCAAATTGTTATGTGAAGCAACAGCAAGTAATGTTCGAAAGGTTGTGTGTTTCACAACTGGAGCAAAAATATGGTCGTAGTCTTCACCATATTTCTGTGAAAAACCTCTTGCAACAAGTCGTGCCTTATATCGACTTCCTCCGTCAACCAAAGTTTTTATTTTAAAAATCCATTTGCAACTTATAGCTTTTCTGCCTTTGGGCAATTCTACCAAATCCCAGGTGTTATTGTTGTACATGGACTGGATTTCATCTTTCATCGCAAGAATCCACTTTTCTTTCTCTGGATGGTTCATAACTTCCTCGTACGTTTGAGGTTCTGATTTCATTGCTGTCATATTCGCTTCATATCGCTTGGGCTTCTTACCTTTTGTTGACCTTAGTGAAACCCTTTTTGGGATAACTGCATCTTCTTCTTCATCTTCTTCGGAAGTAAATGAATCACTTGCGGTTTCGAATGGTTCATCTCCTGATGCAATTTCGATGGCATCTGGTATCTCATTTATAACTTTTTCGTTGTCATTTGGTGTTTGCCCGATTTCGCAATTTTCTTCGAATGTAGTTTCAGCAAATTCAACTTTCGACTTGTCTTCTTCCAAAAAACTAACGTCTCTACTTATGATAATGGTGTTATCATTGGGATCCAGCAGACGATAACCTTTTGTTTCATCAGAATATCCCACGAAGATGTATTTTCTTGCAACAGCATCCAGCTTTTGGCGCTTCTTCTTTGTGACGTGAGCATATGCAACAGAACCAAAAATCTTAATATGTTTCATGCTTGGCTTTTTCGAATGTCATTCCTCATAGGGTGTTACTTCGGTTGCAAACGTTGGTTGCTCAAATTTGACTTTTCATGTTGTGTCTTGAGGGCATTCCAATATGCTTTTGCCGTTGTTAGCTTTCTTATATGAATTTTTTGTGAATCTTCTATGGACAATCCAATCACAGCACGAGCTTTACCATCTTTTAGAGTCCATGCTGCATTCGGGGATTCAGGTATGGCGTCCGTAATATGATTCCACAATTCCCTTTCCAAGAGAACCATTTCAACATTAAATTTCCAGGAATGGTAATTATTGGTACTTAACTTGGGAAATGTTAGTTTTAAATCCATTTTCAGCTTCCTTTTATATTTTTTCTTTGATGATTATTGTTCTGTTCCCGAAAGATTTTAGCGTAGGCCCATAACCTATTAAGAGGTCAGCTAATGCAAGAAGACGAAGAATGTTTCGAATTGTTTTCAATTCAAAGGTTTTATTAGAAGTAACAAGAAGATTTTTCACAAATGAAAAATATGTATACTATGTGAGAAATTACTTCAAAGACTACCTTGGTAAAACATAAAAAATAATAAATGAAAGTGACAAAGTGTTATTGTTAAAGTAAATCCAATAGTTCGAACGGAGTGCCGTAATGCGACACATCTTTAGAAAGAAGTATTCACTTGGCTTTTAGGCATAGCATAGTACAACACAAATTTCGCTAAGAGGTAAACACCACAACTGAACATCTTTTTTGATGTGCGCGCCAGGATTCGAATCCAGACGTTCATTGTCATGGACGGACATGCCAACATCTGCGCTAAGGTGGCCTTCGTAGGGCATGGGCGTTCTACTTCTTAATTCCACATATTGACGATAATACAAATAATTTGCCATCTACCCTTCTAGTCCCTGCTAGGGGACGTATAGGCCATATCCCGAAATACGTGACACGGCTAACTGTATCGAAAGGCTAACAGCCATAACTTGACGTCGCTTAACTTGACCTGATTTAGATTGCAGCCAATATGTCAGTCGTCACTCTATGTCGATACGAGGCACTTCTCCATTAAGACTGGGGAGCAGTAGTACCAGTAGTGCCTTACCCAGTGGGAAAACTAGTAAGGCCTGCTTAAATAAGGCCTGATAATAAGAGCTTCAAGGCCCTCTAATTAAAAAACTGCATGCCTTCTAAAAGTACAACAAAAATTTCGCTAAGAGGTGAACAGCACAACTGAACATTTTTTTTTTTTTTTTGATGTGCGCGCCAGGATTCGAATCCAGACATTCAGTGTCATAGACGGACATGCCAACATCTGCGCTAAGGTGGCCTTCGTAGGGCATGGGCGTTCTACTTCTTAATTCCACATATTGATGATAATACAAATAATTTACCATCTATCCCTCTAGTCCCTGCTAGGGGACGCATAGGCGATATCCCCAAATACGTGACACGGCTAACTGTATCGAAAGCTAAACAGCCACAAGTACGGTCCCTTAACTTGACTTGATTTAGACCTCAGCCAATATGTCAGTCGTCGTGCCATGCAGAACGGCACTTGGAAATTCTCCATTAAGATTGGGGAGAAAAATTTTGACAAGGGATGCCTCTATGCATTTCCTCTGAAGTACACCTTAAAATATTGTTTGCCCAAAAAGTAATTGCGGATTTTTCATGTAGTCGGCGTTGACAAATGTTTTCACAGCTTGTGACTATGTAATTGCATTCTTTCTTCTGTCAGTTATCAGCTGTTACTTTTAGCTTGCTTTAGAAAAAAAATGTAAAAAAAGTATATTTGATTAAAGTTCATTCTAAGTTTTATTAAAAAAAAAATCCGCAATTACTTTTTGGGCAACCCAATATGAAGCACATGTGATCGTATATTGGATTTGTGATGTTTTGAGCAGTAAAGGCTATCTATTCACCGTGAAAGGCAAATACTAACCTGGCAATGTCAGTCAATGTTAAAAAAAAATTATAACAAGTATAAGCGTGCTAAGTTCGGCCGGGCCAAATCTTGAGAACCCACCACCATGGATTCTGTAAGAATATGGGAACTATGTCTAGCTATAGACCGAATTAGACCGTACTTGGTGCAGTTGTTGAGAGTCATAACAGAACACCATGTACAAAATTTCAGCCAAATCGGATGAAAATCGCGGCTTCCAAGGGCTCAAAAATTCAAATCGGGAGATCGGTTTATATGGGAGCTATATCAGGTTATAGACCGATTTGGACCGTACTTGGCTCC
The DNA here is from genome assembly GCF_963082655.1 of Stomoxys calcitrans. Classification (NCBI taxonomy): domain Eukaryota; kingdom Metazoa; phylum Arthropoda; class Insecta; order Diptera; family Muscidae; genus Stomoxys; species Stomoxys calcitrans. The sequence continues at coordinate 104,396,287 of NC_081555.1, read as the reverse complement.
CTTGTTGGGATTCATAACAGGATACCAAATTCGGATGCAAATTGAGGTTTCCAGGGGCTCAAGAGGTCAAATCGGGAGATCGGCTTATATAGGAGCTATATCAGGTTCTTGACCGATTTGGTCCGTACTTCCCCCAGTTGATGGAAGTCATAACACTAAGTGCAAAATTTCTGCCAAATCGCACAAAAATTATGGCATCCCGATTTGGACCGTACTTAGCGCAGTTGATGGAAGTCACAAAATGTCTGCCAAATCGCACAAAAATTCCGGGATCCAGGGGCTCAAGAAGTCAAATCGGAAGATCGGTTTATATGGGAGCTATATCCAAATGTGAACCGATATGGCCCATTTGCAATCCTCAACGACCTATATCAATATAAAGTATCTGTGTAAAATTTCAAGCGGTTAGCTCTACGCGTTCGATCGCTTTAGTGATTTCGACAGACGGATGGTCGGATGGACGGACGGACGAATGGACGGACGGACGGACGGACGGATGGACGGACGGATGGACGGACGGATGGTCGGATGGACGGACGGACGAATGGACGGACGGACGGACGGATGGACGGACGGATGGACGGACGGATGGACGGACGGATGGACGGACGGATGGACGGACGGATGGACCGACGGATGGACGGACGGATGGACGGACGGATGGACGGACGGATGGACGGACGGATGGACGGACGGATGGACGGACGGATGGACGGACGGATGGACGGACGGATGGACGGACGGATGGACGGACGGATGGACGGACGGATGGACGGACGGATGGACGGACGGATGGACGGACGGATGGACGGACGGATGGACGGACGGATGGACGGAGGGATGGACGGACGGATGGACGGACGGATGGACGGACGGATGGACGGATGGACGGACGGATGGACGGACGGATGGACGGACGGATGGACGGACGGACAAATGGATGGACGGACGGATGGACGGATGGATGGATGGACGGACGGACGGATGGACGGACGGATGGACGGACGGATGGACGGACGGATGGACGGACGGATGGACGGATGGACGGACGGATGGACGGACGGATGGACGGACGGATGGACGGACGGATGGACGGACGGATGGACGGACGGATGGACGGACGGATGGACGGACGGATGGACGGACGGATGGACGGATGGACGGACGGACGGATGGACGGATGGACGGATGGACGGACGGACGGATGGACGGATGGACGGACGGATGGACGGACGGATGGATGGATGGACGGACGGATGGACGGACGGACGGATGGACGGACGGATGGACGGACGGATGGACGGACGGATGGACGGACGGATGGACGGACGGATGGACGAAAATGGCTAGTTCGAGTCAAAATTTCTAGACGATAAAGAATTTATATACATTATGGGGTCTATACTTTATGGGGTAAACGGAATGACTAGATCCCAACCTATCGTGGTGGGTATTAAAATGAAATTTGGAGACTAGACCTCGCGGATGAAAAACAAGCTTCAACATTAAAATGATTTTCTCCAACATTTTTGGAAATCTACAGTTTCTTTACCATAGGAACGTTTTAATATTCGGTTTGCTACACATCGAAATGCCCATTTCCGACGACGTCGGTCAATTGTTATCTCAATACAGCCTTTAAACTTGAAAACACCGATCCTTATTACATGTGGTGCAAGCTAGACCATATTTGAGTAAATATAAAAGCTTTATCTCCTCAACTTTACAAAAATGTAAACAGATTTTTCCCATGAAGGGTCGAAAAACATTTGCAAAATGTTCCATAGTTTATTAGGATGCATTTCATATTTTTCCAATACTTATGAAACTATTGGCGACAACTTCAAACGCAATAAAGCCCCGGCCCCCAGCAAAACTTATAATGAAGTTGTTCAAATATTTTCTAAAACGCAATTTTTTCCTCTATTCCCAAGCCACCACCCATAGAAACCAAATCAATTTCATTAAAAAAAAAGGAAGCCTTCAAAGTATGCCACTGATGTATAATTCAATTGCAGCTAGGAAGAGGGACTGGGGGCAAAGCGGATATTAATAAAAGAAAACTTATTAGGACGCGCAATTGAATTGACCAAAAGGCCAATAAAGGCAACATCAGCAACAGCAGCTGTTGATCGCCAATTGGATGGCGTGATGGCAATGGTGTTGGCGATATGGACCACAACATGGCCACAATTGAGAGAAATAACATGGAATTTAATTAAATTGTTTGAATTGAATGTCAGGTAAATGAAAACCCAATCGCATATTGGTGGCAACTCATTGATGGTGGTCAGCAATACAGCATGGCCACGTACCACACATCCGTAATGGCCAAGAGCATAAGCATGAAAACACTCAACCCAACACTAAAGCAATGCATGAAGCAGGAGTATGCTTGCTCTGCTGGCGTATGTGCTAGCTAGCTAGTAATACATCCGTATCATCCCAAGCAGGCAGGCAGGATTCTTTGCAAACCAATTTATCCTTACCTTCCGTTTCCCGTGTTGGTGTGCAATGCCAGCATATACACTTGATTTCCGCTTGGAGCTTGTTAACGTTTATTTGAAAATCAATTTATTTATTTTTTCAATTCGCGTTTTTTTTTTATTTTTGTTGTCGCGGTACCGCTCTTTGCTGCTATTGGAGGGAGCTAGGGTAAGAGTGGCTATGTTTGATTTTTTTTTTCAATTTTCTTCCCTTTTTTGTTTTGCTCAAAATAGCTCAGCGTTATTTTATGGCATCACAACCAAAGTGGAGAAGGACCATGAGTGGGTGTAATTGTATGTTGCCATATCTATAATTCAATACACGTTTTCATAACAAAATAAATAGAAAATAAAAAAAGAACGAAAACGAAAACTCCAAACGGAATTGAATGTATAGAAATGCAGCAACAACGATGCTTAGCGGCAGGGGCCATGAGACACTGAACACCCGTGAAAAATAGCAGAATTCCAATTGCGCTCAAGAGGAAAAGTAAACTTTACTTGCGAGAAGTCACTAGCGAGAGCACAAAGGAAGCCAAGAACAAAAACGCAAAGAACGAACTTGGTAAACTTACTAAATGTAAAAGCAAGAAAAAAAAGTTGTAAAGTCAAAAGATTTTTAAAACAAGATTTTTATAAGATTCTTTCTTAAGCTGCTGCCAGCGATGGTAAAGCTAAAGCCATAAAACAAGCAGTGCCAGCCAAGAAGTCCATGGGCAAGCACAATGAAAGCGCATGAATGGCGCACGCACGGAAATTTTAGTTTCCTAGCCAAGGACACTCAGAGAAAAACTTTAATAAAACGAAATTTTACATAATTTCTCCTACGACCTCCGATTTCTCTTCCTTACCGTCTAGAGGGCGCTATCGTTCAAGAATCTAAACTGTGTATAGACATATATCTCAATTTTCGAAGGCTGTAACGTGATTACAACAGACTGACAGACATCGTTAAATCAACTTAGAATTTAACGACGATCCAGAATACTTGTGATTCGATTTTTTGTCAATGGAATCACTAAATTATCATACCTCCTTTCTATGGTGGTGAGTTTGTTGCTTAGTTTCTGCCTAAAAACAGAACTTGACAAATGCCATCAATGGTAGATGGTACACAAGATGCGGCCCTACCGCACTCAGCTCGAACACGCATGGGAGAAGGCATTGTACAAAATTTCTGCCAAATCGGATTAGAATTTCGCCCTCTAGAGGCTCAAGAAGTCAATATCTCAGATCGGTTTATATGACAGCTATATTAGGTTATGTACCGATTTGCGCCATACTTAACACAGTTGTTCGAAGTCATAACAAAACACCTCATGAAAAATTTCAGCCAAATCGGATGAGAATTGCGCCCTCTAATCAACTCAAGATCCAAGATCGGTTTATATAGCAGCTATATCAGGTTATGAACCGATTTGAACCATACTTAGCACAGTTATTGGAAGTGATAACAAAACACCACGTGCAAAATTTTAGTCAAATCGGACGGGATTTGCGCACTCTAGAGGCTGGAGAACTCAAGATCCAAGATCGGCTTATATGGCAGCTACATCAAAACATGGACCGATTTGGCCCATTTACAATTCCAACTGACCTACACTAATAAAAAGTATTTGTGCAAAATTTCAAGTGGCTAACTTTACTCCTTCGAAAGTTAGCGTGCTTTCGACAGACAGACGGACGGACAGACGAATGGATATGGTTAGATCGACTAAAAATGTCATGACGATTAAGAATATATGCACTTTATAGGGTCTTAGATGCCTATTTCGAGATGTAACAAACAGAATGACGAACTTAGTATACCCCCATCCTATGGTGGAGGGTATAAAAAAAATAATTAATTTCATTTTGGAGCGGAGTGGATTTTGAGATTAGAAACCGCTCCGAGTTCAACAAATTTCGCTCCCGCTCTACTCCCACTCCGGTAAAAATAGGCCTTCTCCTGATCCTGATAGGCCATAGTCTGATCTGGATTATAATCTGTTCGGATGATGGATGAGGCTTAATACAAATTCCACCGAAATCGGGTAATAAATGCAGTTTATGGGTTTGAGATTCTTATCGGCAGATTGGTCTATATGACAGTTATATCTAAATAGAGACCGATCTGAACCATATTTGAGCCTGATATTGGGATTCTTTAATCAACTCACAATTTCAAATCTCTGTGAATTCGGGTAATAAATAAAGTTTTTAATCGGCAGAGCGATCTATGTGACAGCTAAATCTAAATATAATGCGATCTAAACCATATTTGGGTCGGATGAAGGGAGGCTTAAAGCAACTTATTGTTCCAAATTTCAACGAATTCGGTAAAATAATAATGATTTAATGGCTTTCAGATCCTTAATCGACAGGATCGGTCTACATGGCAGCTATAACCAAATATGGTCCGATTTAGCCCGCATTTAACCTGCACGCAAAATGACGTATGTGAGCCAAATTTTAGCTCAATATCTCAATATTTGAAGGCTGTAGCGTGATTACAACCGACGGAAGGACAGACATACGGAGACCGTAAAATCGCCTTAGAATTTTACGACGATCCGAAAAATGTATACCTTGTAGGGTCGGAAATGGATATTTCAAAACGAAATGACTAAATGCATACACCTCCTACCCTATGGTGGTGAGTATAAAAATAAAATAAAAAAAATAATAAAAAAAAAATAAAAAAAATTAATAAAAAAAAAATAATAAAACAATGGGGCGGACCCTCCCCCTTACCCTAATTTTCAGAAACGCCAGATCTCGGAGATGGGTGGTGCGATTTAAGCGAAATTTTGTATGCCCTCATATAGAACCCTAAAAATAAAAATTTGGTATCCAAATTTCGGATGGGGTACCTAGGGGGGCCGCCCTACCCTAAGACCTACCAAACATATATTTAGACCAATCACGACAATATGGGACTCAAATAAAAGATATTTAGGGTACCTAGGGGGGCCGCCCCACCCTAAGACCTACCAAACATATATTTAGACCAATCACGACAATATGGGACTCAAATAAAAGGTATTTAGGATAAGAAAACGTATCTGATATCCAATTGTCGGACCAAGTGCTAGGGGGACCACCCCAAAGCCCTAAAACACCCTTAAATCGGACATATTTACCGACCATGGCAATATGGGACTCAAATGAAAGGTATTTGCGAGTAGAATACGAATCTGATATCCAAATGTGGGAACACGTTTCTGGGGGTCCACCCCTTCCCCAAAATACCCCTAAATCGGCCATATTTACCGATCATGTCAGTGTCGACATTAAATGAAAGGTATTGGGGGGTAGAGCAAGAATTGATACCCACTTTCGGGACCAATTTTCTGGCCGTCAACCCCTTTCCCATAATACCCCACAATCAGCAATTTTTTAGTGACCATCGCAAAATGTGGCTCAAATAAAGGTATTTGGGAGTAGAATACGAATTTGATATCCAAATTTAGGACCATGTATTTAGGGAATCACCCCTTCCCCAAAACACCCCGCAAATGGTAAAAAATTTTCGACCATGACAATATCTGGTATTTAAGATTAGAAAACGAATTTGATAATCTTTTGGGCCATGTGTTTGGGGGACGCCTCATCGTGTAAACTCCCCTAAACCAATGGCAATATGGGGTTTAAATAAATGGTTTTTGAAAGAAGAGCACGATGCTGATATTTTTTCAGGGCCAAGTGCCTGGGAGACCAACTCACCCCCTAAAACACCCCTAAATCAGATATGATGAGAGTAGCGGGCTGAAGTAAAGTATTTTAAGAATGGAGTACACCTTACATCCAAACTGGAATTCGTAGATCAATAAAGATCATATGGGATTCGGACAAAGGCACCTATGTTATTAAATTGTTAGTCAAGCGCTATACTATTTTCGTTGCATGTTTTTTCACTAAAAGCTCTTTAATTGTTGAGAATAAATATTCCAATGAAACTTTTGTTCCATATAAAGTAAAAGAAGGCGCCGCGGAGCGGTCCCGGGTCAGCTAGTCTAAAATAAAATGAAATAAAATGTAAAACAAGTAAAATTGAATTAAGTTCGGCCGGATCGAACTTTGGATACCCACCACCTCGGGTATATATGTAAACCAAATTCGGCACATTTTGCTGAAATTTTGCCCCATGACTTTTACTATGGTCGCCAAGTATGGCCCAAATCGGTTTATAACCTGATATAGCTCCTCATATATATCCATTATCCTTGTTTGCCTATAAATAAATACCAGGCAAAGAACTTGGCGGCGTGGCCAAAGCCAGCACGCTATTGATTGTTTCGATAATAACAAAATTTCTTTGAGTGTTTTGCACAGCACAGTTACACACAACAACAACTTTATTTCCTCAAAGCAAACTTATCTTAGCATGTTGTCCTTAGATTTTCTACACGAGCATTAGTAGTGACAAAAATCCTCTAAACTTGTTACTTGCGTTGAGGGGATTTAAAGAATGCAATATTTTTTTTTTGCCGCACATAAATAAGGAAAATGTGACGTGGATGCAATACCTCCAAATGGAATGCAAGAAGGGAAAACCAAATTAAAAGAAAAAAAAAGTCAACCATAAGATTGAGGTCTTGCAACGTTAATGCGAACATTTCTGTGGCTTTTTTCAGCAATTTCCAACAACGAAACGGATATATTGGCTAAAACTTAATTTCACTTTTTGTGCTAAAGTTCAGTTTAGAAAACTTAAACATTGACTTCCAGCATTGAAGGTAGGAGAAGTCAAAGCTTTAAATAGAAACTTATACATATGTCGTGGATTAGTTTTGGAAGTGATGTGGTGATAAAAAGAGTGAAAAAATCCACTACATATTACTTCCCCCTATTATTTGCTTAGTCCTTTGGTGGGCAACCAAGAATCAATGCTTGCTTTCAATGACTTCGTCAATAGCTATAAACTTTTCACTTTTTAACGCCAATAGTTTTTTTTTTTTTTTTGATTTTATTTCATTTGGAAATGGATTTGAAATGTTCACTCTCCAACTTCCTCTCTTTATGTCTCTGTCTGTTGTCCTTGGGGAGGCAAAAAGGTTTTGCTTGATTTTCAGTTTTATTCGCTGATATGCAAGCAATCTAACTAAGTTTACTTTGCCTTTCACTACGTATTTGTGTTGAGTGGCATCAGTGGCAGTGGCAGTGCCAGCACTACTAACATCACTACTATGGTCTACTTATTGGCATTAGTTTTGGTGTGCAAGTGGCCATAGTAAGGAGCATGTAGAACAAACTGACTTCACATTATTTGATAAGTTCAGTTGCCGTGAAGTTATTCGTCTTCGTTTTCCTTTCCTTTTTTTTCGCTCTATTTTCTTCTTTTCACTTCAATCTTTTAATCAATAAGATTTTCTGGTATTTGTTTGCAGTTAAAATCAAAGTTTTTTTTTTTTTTTTTGCCTTTGGGACTTGATCAGAAAAAGATATAAAAACCAATTGAATAAGAAAACAAGATTTAAAGTTAAACGAACCGAAAGTTCTAAATTAAGCCAAAGTTAAAGTAAAGAAATTCAATAGAATTCGGAGTAGGAGGTTTTTTTTGTGGAAAAGGAGGTCAAGAGATTGTTTGAAATCGATTAATAATAGAAATTTGATTTAATTGGAAAAGTTTGGCAAAATATTATTTAATTATCAGCATCTATTTCCTGTAGAGCGGCAGATCAGAAGGTCAGGAATAAGCACAGATTGAACTCCAAATAGCCAACAGCTGCGGTGGCGGCATCAGATCGTAGCATATTAAAAGCCCCTCCTGCCTTGGCACTTGTAGTCGCACAACTTGTTGTCACACTAATAAACGAGAAAAGGGCTGATAACCCACAGCACTCGAAGTTCACGTCTTACCAGCCTTTAAGCAAAAGTGGTATTTGCAAATCAGGCACAGACTACAACAGTGTCAACAGTTATCGCATCCAAATCGAGAAATAAAGTCAGCGGAATGACTGCAGTAGCGAGCGAGGGCTTTGCTTACAAGAAGATCGAAAAATCAATGCCATGCACAACGAAGGAGACAAACCGTATGCTAGTAGGGATAGAACCGACATTTCAACCACTTCTACAGAAGATAGGAAGAGAATCATATGTCCCGAAGAGCATAACACTAAGAAACAGCTAAAAAATGAAAAAGAGCTCCCCTCTTTCAAGAAATCTGGGAAGACCAAGCCAGCTCTTAGATGGTCACAAAGAGGGGGCTGTGAGTATTCCTAAGCCTACCACATGGCTCCTAAGCCTAGACTGGAAGAGGTCTACCGCTTTGCTGTCACTGGCTAGAATAGACGTCTAAGTCATTGTATCCCTCATGACAGGTCACTGTCTGATCAGAAAACATGCTGAAAAAACAAAGAGCTCCCCTCTTTCAAGTAATCTGGGAAGACCAAACCAGCTTTTAGATGGTCACAAAGAGGGGGCTGTAAGTATTCCTAAGCCATGTGGTATTCCTAAGCCTAGACTTGAAGAGGTCTACCGCTTTGCTGTCATTGGCTAGAACAGACGTCCCAGTCATTTTGTCCGTCATGACAGGGCACTGTTTAATCAGAAAACATTCTGACAGACTGAAGATTGCCAGTTAAGTCTTTTGCAGAAGCTGTGAGGACATCGAAGAAGAAGAGACTATAGAACACCTTCTGTGTGCGTGACCCGCACTGTCAGTCGAAAGGAGTTCCACTTCTCATTTCTTTGAGAACCTGTCAGATTTAGAAGGCATCTTCCTTCATCTGTTCCTGTGGTTTCACAATGGACAAAAATGTCCAAGTGTGTCTGATGGAAGACTGCCACTTAAATCTAACCTAAGCCAGTTCTTGTAAACAGTGTTAAATAGCCAAGCTAGCCGTTTGAAATTTTGCACAAATACTTTTTATTACTGTAAGTCGGTTGTGATTGTAAATGGGCCATATCAGTCCATATTTTAATATAGCTGCCACATAAACCGATCTTGGATCCTGACTTCTTGAGCCACTAGAAGGCATAATTCTTATTCGATTTGGCTGAAATTCCGAACGACGTGTTTCGTTATGATTTGCAACAACTGAGCTAAGTATGGTTCAAATCGGGCCATAACCTGATATAGCTGTTAAAAAACTGATCTGGGGTCTTGATTTCATGAGCTTCTAGAGAGCGCGATTCCTATCCGATTTGAGTGGAATTCGTGTTTCGTTGTAATATGCAACAATTGTGCTAAGTATGGTTCAAATCGGTCTATAACCTGAAACAGCTGCCATATAAACTGATCTTGAGTCTTGACTTCTTAAGCCTCTAGAGGAGGCAATTATTATCCGATTTGGCTGAAATTTTGCTTGACGTGATTCGTTATGACTTCCACGAACTGTGTTAAGAATGGTCCCAATCGGTCCATACTCTGATATAGCTACCGTATAATTCGATTTTGAATCTTGATTTCTTGAGCCCCTAAAGGGCGATATTCTTATTCGTATTGGCTGCAATTTTACACAATGATTTCTACTATGGTCCCTAACATTCAATTCAATTATTTTCCGAATCGGACCATAGCTTGTTACAGCTCTAATAGCATAGCAATTATTTACTTTTATCCTTTGTTTGCCTACAAAGAGATACTGGGAAGAGAACGCGACGAATGCGGTCTATGGTGGAACGAACTAAGCACTTCTGTTGTTCTTTTTTGGATCAATGGGTTCGCAACTAAACAAAATTGTCGATTTTGGAGTGAAGATCAGCCAGAAGAATTGCAAGAGCTACCAATGCATACAGAAAAAATCACAGTTTAGTGCGATTTATGGGCTGGCGGCATCATTGGACCGTACTTCTTCAAATATGATGGGAATCGTAACGTAACTGTGAATGGTGAGCGCCACTGTGAGATGATATCCATTTTTTTATTACCCAAAACCCAAGATCTTAACTTGCATGATATGTGGTATCAACAAGACGGTGCAACATGCCACATAGCACGCGTAACAATGGACTTATTGAGAGGCGAGTTCGGTGAACATTTTATTTCACATTCGGGACCGATCAATTGGCCGCCTATATCAAGCGATTTAACACCTTGGGACTATTTTTTGTGGGGCAGTGTTAAAGCTCATTTCTACACAGACAAACCAGCTTCAATTGACGCATTGGATGGCAACATTGAAGGATTCGTGAGATACAGGCCGAAATTCTGGAAAGAATAATCCATATTTGGACTAGGCGGATTGATCATTTGAGGCGAAGTCACGGTCAACATTTGCATGAAATAATATTCAAACATTAAATTATATGGACCGATTCAAATAAAGATTTCATAACATTTGTTTGTTTCTCTTTCGAGACGAGCTCAATAATCGGGGATTGCAAATGGAAAAGGAAAGCCAAAGATATCACACATACCACTATGGGACGCGTTTCGTCTTTGGTTTGAAGATTCTTCAACCATTATAGGTGTGATGGCTTCAAGGGCCGTGCGTTGGTATGTTGTATTTGAATCGTATTAATTGCGAAAACGTATCTATGATACAATTACCATATTACCCACGCTCGACAACCCTGTCTATTAGCTGTACTTTATCCCAATGCATGTGTTCTTGTGTAATGACAGACTTTTTTTCTGTGTTGATTATACTACTTCCGCACTACACATGATTCTGTGCATCTGTTGGAAGTTGTATTGATGGCTTCGAACACTAGACAACGGCTCGCTGTTGCTCTGTGTGCCCAGGTCCGAATCCTGGCCGGGCTCTGACGATTTTTTTTTTAATTTTTCAAGTTTTTTGCCTGTTAAGGCGAAGAACATTAAATTTTACAATTTTTGTTTGTTTCTCTTATTCGGAGTTTTATGTTTTTTTTTTCCTAAAAAATTTGCCTGTATCTCTTCAAAAATTATCTTTTATTTTATTTTTTTTTTTATTTAATATTATTTTGTTTTATATTATATTATTTTTTGCCTTATTTTATTTTTTTTTTTATTTTATTTCATTTTATTTTATTTTATTTTATTTTATTTTATTTTATTTTATTTTATTTTATTTTATTTTATTTTATTTTATTTTATTTTATTTTATTTTATTTTATTTTATTTTATTTTATTTTATTTTATTTTATTTTATTTTATTTTATTTTATTTTATTTTATTTTATTTTATTTTATTTTATTTTATTTTATTTTATTTTATTTTATTTTATTTTATTTTATTTTATTTTATTTTATTTTATTTTATTTTATTTTATTTTATTTTCTTTTATTTTATTTTATTTTATTTTATTTTACTTTATTTTTATTTATTTTTTTTTTATTTTATTTTGATTTGTTTTATTGTATTGGTTTGCCCAAAAAGTAATTGCGGATTTTTCATATAGTCGGCGTTGACAAATTTTTTCACAGCTTGTGACTCTGTAATTGCATTCTTTCTTCTGTCAGTTATCAGCTGTTACTTTAAGCTTGCTTTAGAAAAAAAGAGTAAACAAGTAAAAGCGTGCTAAGTTCGGCCGGGCCGAATCTTATATACCCTCCACCATGGATCGCATTTGTCGAGTTCTTTTCCCGGCATCTCTTCTTAGGCAAAAAAGGATATAAGAAAAGAGTTGCTCTGCTATTAAAACGATATCAAGATATGGTTCGGTTCGGACCACAATTAAATTATATGTTGGAGATTTGTGTAAAATTTCAGCCAATTCGTATAAGAATTGCGCCCATTGGGGCTCACGAAGTAAAATAAAGAGAACGATTTATATGGTATCTGTATCGGGCTATAGACCGATTCAGACCATAATAAACAACGTTTGTTGATGGTCATGAGAGGATCCATCGTACAAAATTTCAGGCATATCGGATAATAATTGCGACCTCTAGGGGCCAAGAAGTCAAGATCCCAGATCGGTTTATATGGCAGCTATATCAGGTTATGAACCGATTTGAACCTTATTGGACACAGTTGTTGAAAGTAAAAATAAAATACGTCATGCAAAATTTCAGCCAAATCGGATAGGAATTGCGCCCTCTAGAAGCTCAAGAAATCAAATCCCCAGATCTCTTTATATGACAGCTATATCAGGTTATGAACCGATTTGAACCATACTTGGCACAGTTGTTGGATATCATAACGAAATACTTCGTGCAAAAATTAATTCAAATCGGATAAGAATTGTGCCCTCTAGAGGGTCAAGAAGTCAAGACCCAAGATCGGTTTTTATATGGTAGCTATATCAGGTTATGGACCGATTTAAACCATACTTGGCACAGTTGTTGGGTATCATAACAAAACACGTCGTGCGAAATTTAATTCCAATCGGATAAGAATTGCGCCCTCTAGAGGGTCAAGAAGTCAAGACCCAAGATCGGTTTATATGGTAGCTATATCAGGTTATGGACCGATTTGAACCATACTTGGCACTGTTGTTGGATATAATAAGAAAACACGTCGTGCAAAATTTCATTTCAATCGGATAAGAATTGCGCACTCTAGAGGCTCAAGAAGTCAAGACCCAAGATCGGTTTATATGGCAGCTATATCAGGTTATGGACCGATTTGAACCATACTTGGCACAGTTGTTGGATATCATAGCAAAATACGTCATGCAAAATTTCATTCTGATCGGATAAGAATTGCGCACTCTACAGGCTCAAGAAGTCAAGACCCAAGATCGGTTTATATGGCAGCTATATCAAAACATGGACCGATATGGCCCATTTACAATACCAACCGACCTACACTAATAAGAAGTATTTGTGCAAAATTTCAAGCGGCTAGCTTTACTCCTTCGGAAGTTAGCGTGCTTTCGACAGACAGACGGACGGACGGACGGACAGACGGACGGACATGGCTAGATCGACATAAAATGTCACGACGATCAAGAATATATATACTTTATGGGGTCTCAGACGAATATTTCGAGTAGTTACAAACAGAATGACGAAATTAGTGTACCCCCCATCTTATGGTGGAGGGTATAAAAAAGTATATTTGATTAAAGTTCATTCTAAGCTTTATCAAAAATGCATTTCTTTTAAAAAATCCGCAATTACTTTTTGGGCAACCCCATATTTTGTTCTATTTTATTTTATATTATTTCATTTGCATCTCAATTTGTCTTCACTGTCAATATTTCCCCACTGACAATCAACATGGTTGTCATTACAACAAATTTTGTATTCCTACAAAATTCAACCAATTTCATTAAGTAACAACAAAGTCATTCCTCATCATTTTTAAGCAGTTGTTCTGTTTTTTTGGCTTTCCTTCAACACTTCAGCACGGAAACTCAAGCAACCACATACTTGTCTCAAGAGAGCGTAACTGCAGTATGACATCCTTATGGCATAAGAGAAGTAACTTTTATCCTTTCTGAGGCTTCTTTATTTGGTCTACATTTCAAGAATGCACAATTCAATCATGGATCCCCCTTTCTTTGCCCGAGAATAGCAGCGAGTATGGCGATGTGCAAGTGACGTTCGTAAAATTTACTTTGGATCAATTTCAATGCTTTTTGCCACTTCAGATTCCATTGCCGTATACTTGTGAGAATAGAATATTGGATTGCAACAGCCGGCAGTAGTCAATATACAATTGGCAAGGGGAGGTAAGTAAAGAACGTAACCATCATTGTGTCATAAACATTACATTAGATGTGCACAGACATAAAATGCTACATTATCATGGCAAGGCACTGTCATATGCTGGGAAAATGTAAAGACCGACAGTGTTGTGGAGTTGTGAATAGTTTTATTGATCAGGGTTATTTAGAAGAGGGCCTTTTTAAAAAAAGGTTAGCCACTTTGGTATATAAAAAATCATATTTTGCAGTCATATGGTTGTTAAAATCTTTTGTGTGCAAGTTGTAATTACATTCAGTCTGTGTCCGAAAAACCAAACAGAAGGACAGACGAAATATATACAGACAGAAGTACAGGAAGATGGATAGACAGACAGATTGACAGATAGATAGATGGGACACAAAGCTAGGTAGATGCATGGAAGGACCCATAAACAGACGATGGACAGGCGGAAGGAAGTATTATCGTATTACAGAAAAATTAAATCGACAAACAAACGAGTGGTATGTTGGGCATATGGATGATTCCAAAGTATAGAATAAACACACAAATGCTTCTAAAATTGTTTCCTTGAAAACCCTATTCTCTGACACTCTGTTCTACCTTGATCTCTTCAATCCAACCACTTATGAAATGTAAAACTTTTAAGGCAATGACTAGAAATTCTTATGCAGTGCTTCATTTTGACAAATCAAAAACGCAACAAAGTTACCCAATACACCTTAATTTGCCAACGAAAGATGTTTGAATTCATTTCTGGAAACTTTTACAATTATTTACATTTTCTGTGATGACATCTTGTCTTCTCAGCATATAAATATGCAATAAAAAAAACAGTATCTTAGAAATGTTGTCAAGATTTTAATTGAAAAATTGTAAAGACGATGAACACAAAGATAGAAAACCATTAAAGTGTACGTTGTCTATTTGCAAATAGCTTAAGGCTAAATTTATTTCTACAATTGCCTTAAATATTATCATGATAATTATGTTCATTCTATGCTAAATCTTTTTGAAGCAATTGGTTTTTTGTGAAAAACTTTAAAATGATGCTGCAAAATACTTTCGTAGCAGATGCAAGTAAAATATCTTGCACTCAATCTCAACTGTTGGCAGTAAATTTATCAGGTTGCAGAATAAACAGAGTTGCCAAATTAATATCAGAAAAAATTTGCTATTAAAACGTTTAACACATTTTGTAAAATGTAATATGTTTGAAACTAAATAAAACAAGTAAAAAAGCATTAAGTTCGGCCGGGTCGAACTTTGGATACACACCACCTCCCACCTCGGGTATATATTTAAACCCCATTTAGTCACAATCTGGTGAAAATTGGATAACTTAAGCACTTAAATTCGGCACGGAAATTGAGTGGTCTAATATATATGTCACTGTTCAATTTTGTAGAACAAAAGAATGTTTTTTTGGCAGATATATCCAATTATAAACCGATCTGAACCATACTAAGGTCGGATATCGTGAGGCTCAGAAAAACTCATTGTTTTAAATTTTAGTGAAATCGGTTCAAAAATTAAGCTTTTATGGGCTTCAGACCCTTTATCGGGAGATCAGTCTATATGTATCTAAATATAGTCCGATCTAAACCATATTGGGGTCAGATGTCGGGAGGCTTAAGATAACCCACTGTTTTAAATTTCAGCAATATCGGGTATTAAATAAAGCTTTTATAGCTTTCAGACCCTTTATCGGGAGATCGGTCTATATGACAGCTATATCCAAATATAGTCCGATCTGAACCATATTTAAGTCAGATGTCTGGAGGCTTAAAATAACCCACTGTTGCAAATTTCAGCGAAATCGGATGAAAAATAAAGTTTCTATGGGCTTCAGTCCCCTTATCGGCAGATCGGTCTATATGGCAGCTATATCTAAATATAGTCCGATTTAAACCATATTCGGGTCAGATATCGGGAGGCTTTAAATAACCCACTGTTTTAAATTTCAGCGGAATCGGTTAAAAATTAAAGCTTTTATGGCCTTCAGACCCTTTATCGGGAGATCGGTCTATATGACAGCTATATCCAAATATAGTCCGATCTGAACCATATTTAGGTCGGATGTTGGAAGGTCTTAATCTACTCAGTGTTTCAAGTTTTACCGAAATCGGTTAAAAAATTTGGATTTTATGGGCTTCAGTCGCTTTTTCGGCAGACCGGTCTATATGCCAGCAATATCTGAATATAGTCCGATCTGTACCATATTTGGGTCAGATGTTGGGAGGCCTAAAACTGCGCAATATTCCAAATTTCACCGAAATCAGATAAAAAATATAGCTTTTATGGCCTTCAGACCCTTTATCGGGAGATCGGTCTATATGACAGCTATATCTAAATATAGTCCGATCTGAACCATATTTACGTCAGATATCGGGAGGTTTAAAATAAGCCACTATTTTCAATATCAGTGAAATCGGGTAATAAATAAAGCTTCTAGGGGCTTCAGACCCTTTAGCGGTAGATCGGACTATATGGCAAGCATATCTAATATGGACCGATCTAATCCATATTTAGGTCAGATGTCGGGAGGCTTAAACTAACCCTTTGTTGCAAATTTCAGCGATATCGGGGAATAAATAAAGCTTTTATGGGCATTAAACCCTTTATCGGACGATCGGTCTATATAGCAGCTATATACAAATATGGTCCGATTTGGACCGTTCAAGGACTTAACCAGCGTGCATCAAAAAGACGTATCTGTGCCAAATTTCAGTTCAATTTCTCAATTTTTGAAGGCTCTACAGTGATTACAACAGACGGTCGGACAGACGGATAGACGGACAGACAGACAGACACAAGGACATCGTTAAATCGTCTTAGAATTTAACGACGATCCGAGATATATATACTTTGTAGGGTCGGAAATTGATATTTCGATGTGTTGTAAACTGAATGACTAAATGAATATACCCCCCTATTCTACGGTGGTGGGTATAATAAAATTAACCAGTAAGGAAAGGTTTTGCCTTTTGGGCGGAGCCGACTATATAATACCCTACAGCTATAAATTCCGACAATATATAAATATATATGTATATGAGAGCTATACCTAAATCTGAATCGATTTTCAGTAAGTTTAAAAGCTCCGTTTCAAAAGTGTACTCGATGCTGAACACAATAGTTGTGGGTATTTAGAATACCTCTAACCATTTAAATAATCTTGAGGAAAGTCTCTTGGAGGGGCAGAAACCCGATTCGAGAAATGCTTGAACATGTTCTTGCCATATTTTTTTTACATGTTTTTGGTCCGATATTTTTTGAATGGAAGCACTGAACTTAATGGTCTACATCTAGACAAAATCCCAAGAAAATTTCAAAACAGAATAGAGAAAAGAGGAAAAATATTCAACGGTTTTATTTTTTATAGCAGCAACTCTGTTCAAACCACTTGCATACGTTTTGTGCATTTCATTTAATTAAATGTAATTTTGTTGCATGCACGAAAAAAATCAACAAAAAGAAACCAAAAGCAATTGTCTATGTGTTGTAGCCATTTGGTTGTAGTTTTAATTAAGTTAACACATTCCTTGTGGATGTGGTGTATTCAGCACATTTTCTTTAATTTCAATGGCTTTATCCCAGGATATTTGATTATTAATTGATGTAGCCGACACAGAAATTGAATAGAAGTTTGACAAAGAAAGAAAAAGAAGCTAATGTAGCAAAACTAAGAAAAATATCTTCACTATGCAAGAATTAACTGCCACGGTGATAAAAGTAACTGATAATCCAAAATGGCTTATATTCCCATCATATATAACAGATGGGTACCAACATAACAGAAAACATGTAAAAACGTGCAAAGTTCGGCCGGGCCGAATCTTATATTGGGTTGCCCAAAAAGTAATTGCGGATTTTTTAAAAGAAAGTAAATGCATTTTTAATAAAACTTAGAATGAACTTTAATCAAATAAAATATACCTTTTTTACACTTTTTTTCTAAAGCAAGCTAAAAGTAACAGCTGATAACTGACAGAAGAAAGAATGCAATTACAGAGTCACAAGCTGTGGAAAAATTTGTCAACGCCGACTATATAAAAAATCGGCAATTACTTTTTGGACAACCCAATATATCCTCCACCATGGATCAAATTTGTCGAGTTCTTTTCCCCATATCTCTGTTGTGCTGTTTCAGGCTATATACCGATGCTGTTTCAGGCTACAGACCGATTCAAACCATATCTGATACGTATGTTAAAGGTGAAGGGAGAAACCGTTGTACGAAATTTCAGATAATAATTGCGCCCTCTAGAGACTCAAGAAGTCAAGATCCCAGATCGGTTTATATGACAGCTATATCAGGATATGGACCTATTTAAACCATACTTAGCACAGTTGTTGGAAGTCATACCGAAACACGTCATGCCAAATTTCAGCCAACTCGGATGGGAATTACGCCCTTTAGAGGCTCAAGAAGTAAAGTAGGGAGATCGGTTTATATGGGAGCTTTATCAGGCTATAAACCGATTCGAACCGATTTGATACGTAAGTTAAAGGTTATGGTAGAAGCCGTTGTTTAAAATTTCAGCCAATTTTAATAATAATTACGCCCTCTAGAGGCCCAAGAAGTCAAAATACCAGATCGGTTTATATGACAGCTATATCAGGTTATGGACCTATTTAAACCATACTTAGCACAATTGTTGGTAGTCATAACAAAACACGTCGTCCTGAATTTCAGTTAAATCTGATAGTAATTCCACCCTCTAAGGGCTCAAGAAGTCAAGATCCATTAAATCGGATGAGAATTGCGCCCCCTAGAGGCTCCACAAGACAAGACCCCAGATCGGTTTATGTGACAGCTATATCAGGTTATGGAGTGATTTCCACCATACTTAGCATAGTTGTTGGAAGTCATACCAAAACAAGTCATGCCAAATTTCAGTCAAATCGGATAAGAATTGCGCCCTCTAGAGGCTCAAGAAGTCAAGATTCAAGATCGGTTTATATGGCAACTATATCAAAAAACGGAGCGAAAGGCCACTCTTGCCCCATATATCTGCAAGAGAGCCATTGGCAAATATTCGGGGTTTAGACTGCGTGTCATGCATTGGGTATATACTGCAGTTGTCAGACCTATTGGGTTGCCCAAAAAGTAATTGCGGATTTTTTTAAAGAAAGTAAATGCATTTTTAATAAAACTTTTTTTACACTTTTTTTCTAAAGCAAGCTAAAAGTAACAGCTGATAACTGACAGAAGAAAGAATATAATTACAGAGTCACAAGCTGTGAAAAAATTTGTCAACGCCGACTATATGAAAAATCCGCAATCACTTTTTGGGCAACCCAATATAATGCTATGTGGTATTATGGTCTGGTGAACGGCGCTTCAAAAGTCCATCTACTGCTCAATACTTAACCGGATCCAAAAAAAAAAATTAATTGTTTGGGCATTACAGCCGCACTGAGGACGACACCATCTGATGCACTGAATTTAATGCTACATCGTATGCCTCTGGACATTGGGGCTAGACAAGTTGCTGCGACAACTACCGTAAAGTTAAGGGATATCCGATGTTCCAGGCAGTGTGGATTACACCCTACCTGAGCCGCTTTTTGATAAAAATTACTGTACCACTATTCCTGATAGAACCAATTGGAACTACGATATCCCTGGTAACAGAAGTTACATAGACTTTTAAAGGGATGGTTTCAAACTAAACGACCAGGTGGGCTTGGGGCTGTACTCTAAAGATCTAGAACTGGTCATATCGAAAAGTTTACCAGACCACTGCATTGTGTATCAAGATGAGATCCTTGCAATTAAGGAAGTGGTGGAATGGCTAACATATAATGTCATAACGACCATTGGCATTAATATCTTCTCAGACAGCCAGGCAGCCATTAAATCCCTGGAGAACGCATATCTCAACACTAAAACCCGCTCTCGACTGTCGCAGATCTTTCAAAGAGATGACTGAACAGATCAAAATACACCTGTTCTGGGTGGCGGGCCACAGAGATATCCCAAGGAATTGTACAGCAAACGAGCTTGCGAGACTAGCAACTACCTTACTCATTCTAGGGAAACTGGAATCTATGGGTATGCCTCTAGCGACATGTAAGCTAAGTTTTCACAAAGAGGCCCGAAGGACAACGAATGACAGATGGTCACAAAGAGGGGGCTGTGAGCATTCCGAAACTATGTGGCCTAATCTAGACTTGAAGAGGTCTACCGCTTTACTGTCAATGTCTGTCACCACAGGTCACTGTCTAATCGGAAAACATGCTGACAGACTGCAGATGCCTCTAGCGACATGTTCCCCAAGTTTTCAGGACCAGGCCCGTAGAACAACTAATGATAGATGGTCACAAAAAGAGGCTGTGAGCATTCCAAAACTATGTGGCCTAATGTAGACTTGAAGAGGTCTACCGCTTTGCTGTCAATTTCTAGGATAGACGTCTCAGTCATTGTGTCCGATCACTGTCTAATCGGAAAACATGCTGACAGACTGAAGCTTGCCAGCAACGAGTTCTGCAGAAGCTGTGAGGACACAGGACGAAGAAGAAGAGATTGTAGAACACCTTCTGTGTGTGTGTCTCGCGCTAGCAGTCAGGTTCTCATTTCTTAGTGAACCTGTCTGATTTAGCGAATGTGAACATTCGCAAGTTATTGGGCTTTTTAAAGCGATTTGGATGGTTCAACTGTAGGAACTAGAGGGCGTCTTACTTCTTCTGTTCTTGTGGTATCACAATGGACGAAAACGTCTAAGTGAGTCTGATGGCAGACTGACACTTAAACCTAACCTTCACTGTCAAACGTGTTCAGTTTGGTCCATAATTTAACAATGAATCGTCTTACCAACGAAAAACGCGTGGAAATTATTGAATTTTGTTATCGAAATGCGTGCTCTGTTAAGAAAGTTCATCGCGGGTTTCCTCAATTTTAAGGCGATGCTCATTTCTGGTTCAATGGGAGTGTAAAAAGCCGAGTTGTCGATTTTGGAGTGAAGATCAGCCAGAAGCATTGCAAGAGCTACCAATGCATCCAGAAAAAGTCACAGTTTGGTGCGGTTCATGGGCTGGTGGCATCATTGGTTTGTACTTCTTCACAGATGATGCGAATCCTATCGTAACTGTGAATGGTAAGCGCTATTGTGAAATTATATCCATTTTTTTTTTGCCCAAAATGCAAGAGCTTGACTTGAATGACATGTATTTAGTTTCAACAAAACGGTGCCGCATGCCACACAGCACTCGTAACAATCGACTTCATGAGAGGCGAGTACGGTGAACATTTTATTTCACTTTCAGGACCGGTAAATTGTCCGCCTTAATCGTGCGATTTAACGCCTTTAGACTATTTTTGTGGAGCTTTGTTAAAGCTCATGTCTACACAGACATGTGCGCTTCAATTGAGGCATTGAAAGACATTATTGAAGCATTTATTAGTGGGATACCGGTCGAAATGTTGGGAAGAGTTTGCCTAAATTGGATCAAGCGGATGGACCATTCGAGGCGCAGTAACGGTCAACATTTGCATGAAATAATCTTTAAACATTAAATTATATTTCGGCCCTTGAAGCCACCACACCTAATATGATTGAAAAGTTTTGTAACCAAAGACGAAACGCGTCCCATAGTGGTTGGTGTGTGTTGCGATCTCTGACTTTCCTTTACTATTTGCAAAGAAAATCTCCAAACATTGAGCTTGTCTTAAAAGAGAAACAAACAAAAGTTGAGAAATTTAATGATCTTCTCACTAACAGGCAAAAAACTTCCAAATGGAAAAAATTCGGCAGAGCCCAGCCGGGACTCGAACCTGGGTACATGGAGCAACAGCGAGAGCCGTTGCCGTTGTCTAGCGTTTGAAGCCTTCAATACAACTTCCAACAGATGCACATAATCATTTGCACCATGAGAGTGGTGTAATTGTCGCAGACAAAAAATCTGTCATTACGGGAAAACACATGCATTGTGAAAAGTACAGCTAATAGCCAGGGTTGTCGAGCGTGGTTAATGTGGTATTTGTATCACAGAGGCGTTTTCGCAATAAATACGATTCAAATACAACATACCAACATACAGCCCATCACACCTAATGTGATTGAAAAGTCTTCTAACCAAAGACGAAATGCTTCCCATAGTGGTTGGTGTGTTGATTTGCAAAGAAATACTCCGATCATTGAGCTCGTCTTGGAAGAGCATCAAATAAAGATTTCATGAATTTTACTGGATTTTAATTTTTTTTTCAACTTTCCTATAGCTCTTAAAAAATTACCCTTTGCATTTTTTAGTGCAGATCGATGAGGATTTTTAATGGGCCAAATGGCTCCATGGGGAAATTTTGCACGAGGTGTTTGGTTATGACTTCCAACAATCGTGCTTAGCACGAACCCACCTACGCCGGAGCGTAGATTTGTTCCTTCAACAAATCTCTGGAGAGATACCAGAGGTATGTTCGCAAGTTCACCCAGATCACAGAAGAAACGGCTCCCCAGAAAGGAAAGCCAACGTCTCTGAAGACCCGGACAGGAACAAAGCAAATACTCAATAGTCTCCTCCCCATCCTCATCGAGGCAACTCCTACAAAAGTAATTGTGCGGTATTCCCATGCGGCCTATGGTACAGTGTCCGGTCATGACCCCTGCCAAAGTGCCTCTTATCGAACGCCAGCAATTCCCTCGTCCTCCTCTGGTCGATGACCGGCCATAGCGCCTTCGCAGCCCGGCAAGTTTTAAGCCTATAGAGGGCGTAATTATTATCCGATTTGGCTCTAGCCTCTAGAGGGCGCAATTTATATCCGATGTGTTTGGCACTTTTAAAGCGGTATTTTTTCTAACTTCTAACAGTCGAGTATGGTCCATAAATAAGTGGAGGTAGCTCCTTAATATTTTGAAAAAGTCTTGAAAGAACTCTTCAAATGCGATGCATGGTGGATAGTATATTTGATTCGGCGCGGCCGAACATAATGCTTTTAAAAATGTTTTTGTTAGTTTCCGAAGAGGAATTTTCTTTGCAACATCAATCAGAGCTACAGTTTCTTCAAAATCTTCGTAATATTTCATAAGTCCACCCATTATAGGCGGCTTAAAATAGTTTCCAACTTAACTATACCACAAAGTGTCTTTTAATCTCTCCCCAGAGGAGAGAGATAGAGAAAGTGGAAAAGAGAACTAACTGAAAACATACTGCTACCAACTTCGTCGTTGTCGTCCCTGCCCTTTTCCCATTATCCTAGGTGTTTTATTCGTTTTCTTATCTTAAGAAGGACTACCTGAAAATTTATGTAAAGAACAATGAACATTTTGTTTGCTTGAAAATGAACATTTTTACCATTTTGTTATCCTTCATGCGCATACACCTTTGGGAGTGTGAATGTAAATTGTGATGTAGAAAATGAATTCTCATGCCATGTACTACAGCAAGTTTTTGCAAGCAAGAACAAATGTTAAAGGAAAGAAAAAACTACCAGTGTTTACAGGTAGTAAAGAAAGTAAGTAACGGAAAAGGGTGTTTCGCAGTGGTGTATGGTAAGGGAGCGGGTCCCAAATATGTTTAAAATATTAGAAGTAAAAACGTACTAAGTTAGCCCACCACCATGGATTCTACATTACTAAAAATGTACAAAAATTAACATAGCTAAAGGGGACATGTGTACGTTCTGCCAAATCAACCAACACTTGAAGCTACTTGGGGCCGTAGAAGATGGAATCGGTTGGTGATCGGTTTATATGGAAGCTAAGAGTTATAGGAAAGTTTTTCAAAAAAACATACACCAAATTCAGAAAAATGCATGATATATTTTGAATCGAAATGCAAATGATGACTGTGACTGCGCCTCAAATGGTCCAATTTTGGCATACTCTTTCCAACATTTCGGCCGGTATCTTACGAATACATGATTCAATGTTGTCTTCCAATGCGTAACTCGAAGCGGGCTTCTCTGTATAGCCGTCATTACAACGGTTTTCGTGTAATGACAGATTTTTGTCTGCGACAATTACTCCGCTTCCATGGTGCACATGATTCTGTGCATCTGTTGGAAGTTGTATTGATTTCTTCAAAGGCTCTCGCGATTCGAATCCCGGCCGGGCTCTGCCGAATTTTTTCATTTCAAGTTTTTGCCTGTTACGGCGAAGATCATTAAATTTCACAATTTTTATTTGTTTCTCTTTCGAGACAAGCTCATCGGATTTTCTTTGCGAATGGAAAAGGAAAGCCAGAGATCGCAACACACACCAATCAATACGGGACGCGTTTCGTCTTTGGTTTGAAAACTCATCAACCATATTAGGTGTGATGGCTTCAAGGGCCGAAATATAATTTAATGTTTGAAGATTATTTCATGCAAATGACGACCGTGACTGCGCCTCAAATGGTCCATGTGCTTAGTCCAATTTTGGCATACTCTTTCCAACATTTCGGCCGGTACCTCACGAATAAATGCTTCAATGTTGTCTTCCAATGCGTCGATAGAAGCGGGCTTGTCTGTATAGACATGAGCTTTAGCCCCACAAAAAATAGTCTAAAGGTGTTAAATCGCACGATCTAGGCGTCCAATTAATCGGTCCCGAACCTGAAATAAATATTTTACCGAACTTGCATCTCAATAAGTCCATTGTTACGCGTGTTGGGTGGCATGTGGTACTGTCTTGGTGAAATCACAGTTACGTTAAGATTTGCATCATATTTGAAGAAGTACGATCCAATGATGCCGCCAGCCCATAAACCGCACCAAATTGTGATTTTTTCTGGTTGCATGGATTGCATTGAAGCGGGCTTGTCTGTGTAGACATGAGATTTAAAATAGCACCACAAAAAATAGTCTAAAGGTATTAAATCGCACGATCTAGGCGGCCAATTAACCGGTCCCGAACTTTAAATAAAATTTTGACCGAACTCGCCTCTCAATAAGTCCATAGTAATGCGTGCTGAGTGGCATGTGGCACCGTCTTGTTGAAACCACATGTCATGCAAGTCAAGCTCTTGCATTTTGGGTAAAAAAAATTGTATATCGTCTTACGATTGCGCTCACCATTCATAGTTACGTTACGATCATCGCATCACTTTGAAGAAGTACGGTTCTATGAAGCCACCAGCCTGTGAACCGCAGCAAATTGTGACTTTTCTTAAATGCATGGATTGCTTAGAAGTGGGTTTGTCTGTGTAGATATGAGCTAGGCGGCCAATTAACCGGTTTCGAACTTGAAATAAAATTTTTACCGAACTCGCCTCTCAATATGTCCATTGCTACGCGTGCTGAGTGGCATGTGGCACCGTCTTGTTGAAACCACATGTCATGCAAGTCAAGCTCTTGCATTTTGGGTAAAAAAAATTGGATATCGTCTTACGATTGCGCTCACCATTCATAGTTACGTTACGATTTGCATCGTATTTGAAGAAGTACGATCCAATGATGCCACCAGCCCGTAAACCACACCAAATTGTGATTTTTTCTGGATGCATGGAAAAAATGGTCTAAAGGCGTTAAATCGCACGATATAGGCGGCCAATTGACCGGTCCCGAACGTAACCTAAAATGTGCACAGAATTCGCCTCTCAATAATCCATTATTATGCGTGCTGTGTGGCATATGGCAGCCTCTTGTTGAAACCACGTGTCATGCCAGTCAAGTTAAAGCATTTTGAGCAACAACAAAAAGTTGGACATCATCTCACGGTCACGTTACGAACCGCATCATCTTTGCAGAAGTACGGTCCAATGCTGACACCAGCCCATAAACCGTGAGTTAATTTTCATGCACGCTCACGCAAGCGAAAAAAAATCACAATTCACGAAACACTCACGAGAAAAATCACGATTCACGCGAAACTCACGATGTACCCACGACTAATAGGACATTCACGATACAATCACGACTCACGAAACTCACCACATGCTCTCTAGATACTCACAAAACACGGTCGAAAATATATTTTTCCACGAGTATGCCGTGCACAACCACTTATTTGCTCTTTTCATTTCTATAAATTTCAATTGGCCTCGTTACTGGACAGACAGACAGACGGACAGGCAGACGGACGGACGGACAGTCAGACGGACAGGCAGACGGACAGATTTTTCAAAATATTCTTATATATGAAATTTTTATACAATTTGACAATTCCCCCAACCAAAAAATACCCTTTAACCCATCCATCTAAGCGAAAGATTGTAGGGGTAATAAAAAGTCTTTTAGCAGTATGGAATCCAGAATGAATGTAAGAACCCTACCTAGAACTTATACGAAAAATTTCGCTTGTTGCTGAGGCTTTTGGTAATGCCGTTGTTTGCTGCTGCTGGTATTCTGAGGATGCACAATATTTGTTTACGTGTGTTGCATGCGGAAACACAAGAATGATCTGAGAATTTCCTGCTAAGAAAGAGGGAATTTGTTTTATTTCCTTCACCAAGGCTTAATGCAGAATGTGCGTAGCCAAGTGTGTACCAAAAAGTAATGTTGTTGTGTATATGTTTTGGATAACATACAGGTAGTTGTTTCAGCATTCCAGTATTGCAGCCAACATTTAGGGATTTTCGTGTTGCCCAACATCAGCGGCAGCTCTGTTCATTACGATTGCCTGCAACAAGCAGTAGGTAGTAGTGGCACTAGACTCCTTGGCAAATATGTGAATTATTTTGGTTTCGAAAAATATTTGTGCATAAGTCAGGATTTTTAGCTTAATGCAAATAAACATTTGCACGAATTAAAGTGGGGTTCAGCTGGGTTATAGACTCCAACAGCAAACTGCTTCAAATTAAACATATGAATTAAAGTGTGATTCAGCTGGGTTATGGATTCCAATAGCAAACTGCTTCAAATTAAACACAAGTACAGGTAGGTTTGAGCTTTGATTAACAACTGATCTTATTTTCCTCAACATTACTTATCAACTAACAATTTATTTCTTATGAATGTGTTAGTGTGTGTGTGTGTTTCTGTGGGTTTTGCTGAGTTTGCAAGACCATTGTGTGACCTAATTAAAGTTCTTTATTTATTATTGTTGTGTGTGTGTGTGTGTTTTTACAAAGAAGGTGTTGAAATTAGTTTTGGTATTCTGTTTAAATGTGTCTACTCTATTTCCGTTTGCTAAATGTTCTTAATAATAAAAGGTGCAGAAAGTGCAACATAATATTGAATGATAACATGATATTTATCGTATGTTAGGATGTAGTCTGTTCTTAATAATAAAAGGTGCTGAAAGTGCAATATATTATTTAATAGGGTGGTTTATATCTAATGATAACATGTTATATATTCTTATACTAGGGTGTAGTCATCCTCGGTGGCTTTGATGGTGGTGGGCCTAACGTAACTCCTCCCCCCTTATTGTAGAGCGAAGGCCACAGTGAAGTCGATGGGGCCAGAGCGACCTTCAACTGTTCTGGATAGAATTTTATACTAGATTTCTTCCATAAGATGATTGAGCTGCAGACTAGTATTATTCCGAGAATTATTAGTGACCCAAGTATGATGTTGTTTCTAGTTGTTGTGTACTGTTTTAGGTTGAGAATATCGTATCCATTGTTAAAGGTGTAATCTCTTAACTTTATGAGATTAAATGTGTCGCTTATAGATGAGGCTTTTATCTTGTTGTAATTGGGGGGAGTTATCATGATTTGGTCCCAAAAATATAAAGGGTTGTCCTTATAAGTCACTGAGGCTGCGGTAACTGAGCAGTTTGAGAAACGTATCAGCGAATTCCCCTTAATTGTGAAGTTGGGTTTGCTGCAAGTGGACGTAATTAGTAATTGTTTTATATTGATAAATATGATGTAGTTATTTTCCGGTTGGAATATTGAGGATATGTGGCCAACATCTTCTAGGGGACAGCTAGGTGTTTTTCCGGTTATTATATTGCCAATGAAGGTGGATTTGTCTGTTTCTTCGGTTGCTGCAGGTTTTTTACAAAAGTGGGTGTTCTCTATTCGTGGGCAGGGGTCAGTGAAATATTGTATGCTTTGATTATTATAATTTATATAAGGTTTGGTTATAATTCGCATGGTTTCGTTTATTGGTAATGGGATTAGATGGTAAAGTGTGTAAGTTTCGTTTGAAAAATTTGGTATTTTTACATTAAATATTAGATTGTTGTTGTTATAGTAGGCTTGGAGTTCCAAGAGTTCATAAATGTGTTGATCTGATATCAGGTCAATTTTCTGTGATTTGAAAATATTTCTTATTACGGTAGTTTCTTCTGGGTGAAGGATGAGCTTAGATATCGTACCTAATTTAGCCAGCATTATTGAATCTATTATGTCAGAAATATGGTCTGACAGTAAATCAATATTGAGGTTAAGTTGATTCATATATTGCATTTCTTCCAAAATAGTATCTTCCCTCTTTATACTATTGGAAGTTTCCCTTGAAAGTTTTGTCAAGAATTTATTTATTACGTCCTGTTGATAGTTTATGTGTCCAGTCAAATTTTTAAATCTTTCGATCATCTGTTGGTTCAAATTCTTTTGGTTCTGCATTATGCCGGCTGATTCGTAAGTTATGTTCTCTAAGTCTTGCAATTGTTTATTAATAGTCTCAGCGTCGTTTGCGTCCATGTTTCCAGTAATAAATTTTATTGCCGATCCTAGTCCATTTATAAGTCCCCTTTTTTTTCTTCTGTATGGATTTAATGTATCCAGTTTGGTCATTACATTCTTTAATTTCAGCATGCACATTTTGGCGGAATCCTGTAGTATGCTTTGCTTTCCAAATTCCTCAACGATGGCAGACATGTTTGCTATCTGGTCGTTGTAACTGTCCAAGTCAATAATGTGTATGAGACTGAAATAGCCCTCTATTGTTCTAGATTTTCCAATTTCTAAGACTGCCATACTTTGGTCTGTAGCAAAATTATGTACCTCCAACATTTGTCCGAGTGTGAGGGGTAAACTAGAAACAAAATTAAGTATTGATTATTTTCTCTTCCTTAACTTCATCTTGCTTTTATGTAGTTTCTTGTTATTCGTAGTCAGGATAGTGAATTTATTACTTCTTAGCACTCTTTGTTTGGAAAATCTTGGAGTAAGTTTATTTCTCCTACATTCTTTCCTGTATATTTCTTCATTCGTGTCCCATGGCTCCGGATCTTCCCGATCTTTATTGAGTTTAGAAATCAATTTCTTCTTTGCGTCTAAAACCTTTTCCTTCACCACTGGATATAATTTGTCCCTATATTCGTTGAGTTTGTCGAGAAATTCATGTTCGTTTCTGAGTTCCGTCTTATCTTTGAAGTCATAAGGTCTGCCGAAAAAAAGTTCGTAAGGGGTAAGTTTCGTGGAAGAGTGAATTGTGTTATTATATGTCATGAAGGTCTCGTCTAGGATCTCTTCATGATCGGTCTGGAGTTTCTTTTGTCTCCTGGTAGCCAATATAATCCGATAGATTTCTGTTAGAGTAGAATGTAATCTTTCCACAGGTGAATTACTAGACGACTGTTGAAATGAAGTGAAGTGTAGTTCTATTTGGTATTGTCTACAGAAATCTTTGAATATATTAGAATTAAACTCAGTCCCTTGATCACAAACAATTTTCTTTGGAATGCCCAGAATATTCATAAAGGATTTCAGGGACTTAAGTACGCAAATACTAGTTTTCGACGGAAGTGTGTACCCTGTCGCATATCTCGAAAACTTATCTATTACCGTTAATATGCTTTTCCCATTCACTGTATAGATGTCAGTGTGTAATATGTCAAGAGGTTGGGACGGTGTTTCGGTCAATTGAAATTTTATCTTCGGTGGATTCCGATCGTATTTAAGAGTCTCGCAGATTTCACAGTTATTTATAGTTTTGTTGATTATCTCTTGCATGAGAGGGAAATAATGAGTCCTTTTAAGGTAATTATAAGTTTCCGATATCCCCCTATGATTCCTATTTTCATGGCATTCCCTTACTAGTTCAACTTGTCTGTCTTGTTCTGTCACATCCAATAAAAGTCTTGTACAACGAACTACGCGAAATTGCTTTCCGTTCGCAAAGTATTTGGAGTACACTAGTTGTACTATCTTGAAAATATCGTCAGTAGTGTAGACAGCCGTTAGTTTCTTTGGAGGGAGAAATTCCTTCAATATCCTCATTACTACCTCCTCTGTAAAGTCAGGTTCTTCTATCGTCCTACGCTGCTTGTTACGGAAAACGTTCTCGACCCTCATCATAGGTTTCCCGGCGGATTTATCGAGGACGAGTTGAATATTGAACTCATTTAGAGGTTTCTCAGAGATCGAAATTCCGTCGTCCAGGTTCTCTTCGCAAGAATGTATGGTGGAAAGGTTCTCAGAGACATTCATGTTCACGTCTGCAATATTCCCCCCGTCAATTTTTATCCTGCTTAGTGCATCTGCATTCCTATTTAGTGTACCTTTCTTATAGACGATCTCATAGTCGTATTCCTCTAGTTTCAATCGCCATCTCACAAGTTTCGAGTTAGGCTCCTTCAAGGACATCAGCCATGTGAGTGGTCGGTGATCCGTTACTATCTGAAATTTTCGTCCGAAAAGATAAGGCCGAAAGTATTTGGTAGCCCAGATTATAGCAAGCAATTCCTTCTCTATCGTAGAGTAATTACACTCGCTGCTTGAGAGGGTCCTACTAGCATAACAGATAGGTTTATCACTCCCTATCCGACCTTGTGACAAAACTGCACCTAATGCAAAATTACTAGCATCTGTCGTCAATATGAAAGGTTTAGAGAAGTCGGGATATTGCAGAATAGGGTCATTCATTAGAATTCGCCTACATGTTTCAAATGATCCCACATAGTCCTCGTCGAGTGTAATGCGTCTGTCTTGCTTTAGACAGTCTGTCATAGGCCTTAAAAGTCTGGCCAGGTCGGGAATGAATTTCCTATAATAACTTAGCAATCCTACGAAAGATTTTATCTCCCTTCTAGTTCGAGGGATAGGAAATTTCTGTATAGCTTCGATCTTTGCTGGGTTCGGCTTTATACCCTCTGTCGAGACTAAATGACCTAAGAAAGCTATCTCTTTTCGGAGAAATTCAGATTTGTCTAACTGCACTTTGAAATTTGAAGATCGCAGTCTTTCGAAAACCTGCTTCAGACTGACTATATGCTCCTGTAGAGATGTCGAATATATGATGATGTCGTCCAGATATACCAAACATGTCTTCCCTACTAGATCTCTAAGCATGTTATCCATCACTCTTTGGAAAGTAGATGGTGCGTTCTTCAAGCCAAAGGGCATCCTGACGTATTCGTAATGACCGCCCTCTACAGTAAAGGCTGTCTTCTGAATGTCCTTTGGGTGCATCTCTATCTGATGAAATCCGCTTGCCAAATCTAATGTGGAAAAGTAGAGGCATTTGCCTAATTTATCTAGGATCTCTGAGATATTGGGTAATGGGTACCTATCAGAAACTGTCTTCTCGTTCAGCTTTCTATAATCTATCACTAGTCTCCACTTCTGTTTTCCAGATGCATCTTTCTTCTTTGGAACGATCCATACTGGAGAACTCCATGGGGAATAGCTTGGCCTAATTATGCCCTGATCCAGCATGTCTGATATCTGTCGTCGGACCTCCTCTTTATGGATAAAAGGGTATCTGTAAGACCTTGTATGTATCGGAATATCGTCCGTTGTAGAGATTCTATGCTTCACTTCGTTTGTGAAAGTTAATGTCTCTCCTTCTTTATAAAAGACATCGTCATATCGTCTACAAAGACTAAGAAACTCTCTCCTCTCTTCGGCATTGAGATGTTCTATGCGTAATAGGTCTGTGAATTTCCTAGAACCATCGTCTACTATGTCATACTGCACATCAATTTGATTAAGTTCTACAAAATCAGTTGAGTCGTATGGGTTCACTTTCATCGGTTGTCTCATGAAAAGTTTCAAATCTGTATCCGTGGGATTAACTATCTCCATCCTACTAACCCAGTTATCTGCATTGTATAACCCAGGTGAGACAATTAATCCGTTGTCCAAGCCGATTTTCCCTATCAAAAAGTCACCCTTTTCAACATCCACAGGGAGTTCTATGAGCTGTCTTGTCTTAGCCATTATAGTGTGTAAGCCGGACGAAAAATTCGGTTTGAGGTTTAAAGGAATTCTAACGTCGCCTGTAATTAGTACTTTGTCTTTGAGGTCTACTTTCGCCTCTATTTTAGTCAAATAGTCGGTGCCTAACAGTCCATCGAAGTAGCCATGGAATTGAAAAACAAAAAAATTGAAATTTCCCGACCTTCCAATTTCCTTGAAAAATGGCAAGGTAACTTTCTTACTGATCTTATGTTCATTACGAAGGGCAGAAATTGTGATCACTTCACACTCCTTGATGTCGTTTGGATTCACAAATTCAGGGTTTATGAAGGAAGCTGAAGCCCCAGTGTCAACCAGAAATTTCAAAGGTCGTCCGGAAGGTGAAGATATGTCAATATAAGGTAATTCGTTTCCGAGGTTATTAACGTCTATGTATCCTGTCTGCCTTTCGAGGCGAAATGTCGAAAATCCTGGTTGTCGTCGATATTGCCTTCCTCGTATCTATCCAGGTTCGTCATGTCCTGATTACTAGTGTAGACCCTCTTCTTGTTAAAATCTTCTTCTTTACAATTTCCCTGGCTGGCAGATCCGAATCCATCTACGTTATTCAACTCCCCTCTGTTGGAAAATCTACTGAAGCGAGTGCTAGGGTTTGATTTGAACCTCGTTGAATCCTTTTCTAATTTTGTATAAGTCGTGCTTGTATCCATAGGCTCGAGTGGAGGTTGAGATTGTCTCCAATTTGTCTGCCCCGAGGTTGTCCTGAAGGCCTGACCCTGCCTGTCATTAAAACTGCCATTACGATTTTGTGGCTGGTATTGATACCGATTCGCGTCCCGATTATAGTAACTCGAGTTGAAAGATTGGTTGTTATTATTGGAATAAATCTGCCTGTTTGGCCTATCAAGATTTCCTCGCGGTGTATTAAAATTATTCCCGAAATCCCGTCGATATGGGAAGTTTCTAGCATTAGGATAGTCCGATCCCCAACGGTTCTGTCTGGGTCTATAAAAGTCTGATCGCGAATAATGGATGTTCTGCTCCCCTATACAATACTCAAAAGCCAAAGCCAAGGAGCCGGGTCTCATCGCTCTAACCGTGGACCCCATTGGTTCGCGAAGACCAGAAAGAAAAGAGTTCAAGCACATCTCAGAAAAAAGTTCCCTCTTTGCATTTATAACTGCCCTTTCATTTTCGTGAATGGAAAGATTGTTATACAGAGCCGATTGTATCTCCATTACCTCACTAAAATACTTCTCTAGGGGTTTCCCATATTGTTTCAGAGAATGTAGATCCCTAATAAGGGATGTCTCCGTCCTCTTGTCGGAATAGTGGGAAATCAGGTTCCTCTTTATGTCGTCCCAATTGAGAGGAGTTCCATACATGTTCAAAACCTCGTTAGCCTGTCCGTCTATTTTATTCCTAATTGCCCTAAGTAGGATTTGTCCTTGTGGAGTATTGTCGGTCCCCTTGATAAACAATAGTATCTCTTCTACATTGCTAACAAATTCATATAGGAGACGTGGATTACCGTCGAATTTAGGCAAGTCCTTAATAACGTCTGGTATCCGTAACGAGCTAATTATATCTGTTGCCTGAGCCATCGTCGGATTAGCCTCGTTTAGAGACATATGGAAGTCAGCTAAGTTATTCTCGGGGATGGAATTGAGGCTTCTTGACTTAAAAATTCCAAAATTCTTAGGATATGGCAAAAACCTAGATTTACTGCTCATTAGATATAAATGAACCGAAAAAATTTCTTTCAAATTGCCAGAAGATAGCCCAAAAAAAATTTTTTTTGTATTCAGGGAAGCCTGCCGAAAACCCAAAATCTATTTAAGTAGAACAAACATAAACGAGGAAAAGCACGTAATATGAAGAAATATTTTCAACACATCGCACGGAAAAATTTTTTTTTTTTTTTTTTTTTTTTTTTTTTTTTTTAATAATCTGTTTTCGTTTATAATCAACAATACTCTTTCGGAAGATTTGTGAGATTTATTGTTCCCAGTATATTAAAATTATTCTTCTTTCTATTTATCTCTCTTTTTCAAATTTTCTTTTCTTTATTTCGATTTTTCCTTTATTTGGTATATTCTTCTCTTTTTCTTTCTCTTGTTTTCGTTTATATCAACAATACTCTTTCGGAAGATTTGTGGGATTTATTGTTCCCAGTATATTAAAATTATTCTTCTTTCTATTTATCCCTCTTTTTCAAATTTTCTTTTCTTAAATACGATTTTTTCTTTATTTGATATATTCTTCTATTTATTTATTTCTTTCTTTTACATACACATTTCTCTCTTTCTTTCTTTTCTTTTTCCTTTTTTTTTCCTTTTGTTTTCTCTTTTTTTTTTTTAATTTTCTTTTCTTTATTACGATTTTTTTTTTTTTTGTATATTCTTCTATTTATTTATTTATTTATTTTTTTTCACATACACAGCATACTCACAGTATCCCTGCCCACAGATGTGCCGGTTGCATTTTTCCTTTGGTGATGGGGGTCCTGAAGATTGAAGAACGTCGGTTCGCGCCGATGACTATTTCTGCCTGGTACTGATGTTCCCTCAGTACCTGTGGTATCTAATTTTCCTTTAAATAACCACAACGACAATAATGAAATTTTTGTCAATCGGTCGTTTTTCGACTGCGCCAATTAAAGTGGGGTTCAGCTGGGTTATAGACTCCAACAGCAAACTGCTTCAAATTAAACATATGAATTAAAGTGTGATTCAGCTGGGTTATGGATTCCAATAGCAAACTGCTTCAAATTAAACACAAGTACAGGTAGGTTTGAGCTTTGATTAACAACTGATCTTATTTTCCTCAACATTACTTATCAACTAACAATTTATTTCTTATGAATGTGTTAGTGTGTGTGTGTGTTTCTGTGGGTTTTGCTGAGTTTGCAAGACCATTGTGTGACCTAATTAAAGTTCTTTATTTATTATTGTTGTGTGTGTGTGTGTGTTTTTACAAAGAAGGTGTTGAAATTAGTTTTGGTATTCTGTTTAAATGTGTCTACTCTATTTCCGTTTGCTAAATGTTCTTAATAATAAAAGGTGCAGAAAGTGCAACATAATATTGAATGATAACATGATATTTATCGTATGTTAGGATGTAGTCTGTTCTTAATAATAAAAGGTGCTGAAAGTGCAATATATTATTTAATAGGGTGGTTTATATCTAATGATAACATGTTATATATTCTTATACTAGGGTGTAGTCATCCTCGGTGGCTTTGATGGTGGTGGGCCTAACGTAACTCACGCAACTCAATTCCATGAACAAATACTGCTGTACTCTCACATGTACATTGAGGGGGAATAGAAGCATAGAAACATTTTAAGCCGCCCCAACAACCACTCAGCCAAAAGCTATTCTATAGTTAAACAACTATTTTGGGAATTTTTTTCTCTCAGATTACACACTTTTATTTTTGCATTGCCAACTACCAACGGCACCACAAGAAAGAATTAAGGGTAGCAAATATTCAAAAAATTCTTAGATAATGTGTGAAATGAAAATGCCATGCTGGATGGAGATTGTATTAAATGAAGCAAAAATAAATTTGTTAGATACTGAGTATCTGAGAGATACTACAGTTCGGAAGGCAACAGAAAGAAATTCTTGTTTTCAAAAACTTCATTTTATACAAAACTAGCCAAAGCGGGTTCGCTCCGCTGGGCCTTTTTTAACTCTCTAATATCTTTTTAGGGTGGGGACACCTCGCCCTGAATGCGGATATCGAATTCGTGCCATTGCAGGCTATGACGCTGAACGCGTTCGAATCCTGGCGAGAACATCGGACAAGGCGGTGGTTATCCCCTCTTAATGTTGGCGACATGTGCGAGGCACAATGCCATGCATGGTCATTTGAAAAATGTTCCCCCAAGAGGTGTCGCACTGCTGAACGCCGTTCGTACTCGACTATAAAAAAATCCCTTATCATTGAGTTTAAACTTGCTTCGGAAAGACCTCATTGCTGTGTGAGAATTTGCCCCTTCTCGGTTCCTGGTGTTTTTAAAAATTAGGGTAATAAGAAGTGCTCTTTAGGGAGGAGATAGTACCTCAGACATTTCGACTCAAATATGGATATCAAATTCGTGCTGCACTTCCAACTCCCTTTAATTTGAGCCCCATATTGCCATGGCCGGTAAACATGAACCGTTTCGAGGGCGTTTTGGGGCTGGGGCGGCCACCGGCACTTTGCACTGAAAATAGATATCAATTTCGTTCTTTATTCCCAACGGAAATGAAGTTCAGTTTAGGGGGTGCTTTAGGGCCTACCGCAAAACACTTGGCTCCAAAACACTTAGCTCGTTTTCTACCCTCAAATACTTTTACTTTGATGCCCATATTGTCATAATGGGTCAAATAACCCATTTGAGGTATCTTAAGGAGGAAAAGCGCCACCTAGATATGAGCGCAAATTTTAATGTCATATTCGTAATGTACTGCCAAATACCTTTCATTGGAGACCCATATAGCCTTTGTCGGCTAATATGCCCATTTGGGGGTATTTGTGAGTGGGCGACCTCCCATTACTTGGACCTAATGTTTTATGCCATATTTGTAATCTACTGCCTAATACTTTTCATTTGAGTCCCATATTGACATGAACCTCGAATATATCTGTTTAGAGAAGTTTTGGGGTTGGGGGGGAGGCCCGCTGGGTACTTGGACCTAAATTTGAATACCATATTCGTTTTCTGGTCTTCAATACCTTTCATTTCATACCCTTGTTGTGCCCATGGGACCACTTTCGGCTTTGGGCGGCGTTTTTGGGGCAAGGGGGAGGGTCCGCCTCCATCCGATATTTAAAAATTATATGGCTTATGTTTCCTTCCTACACACTTTATGAAAATTTTAAGAAAATTGGTTTAGTCGTATAGCCAAAATGGGTCTAATGGCGTTTTTGGGGAGTGGCGTGACCCCTTATACCTCCATCTGATTTTGTATGCCAGATTCGAAATCTACTCCCGAATACTTTTCATTTGAGCCCCATATCGAAATGAACGTCCAATATGTCTGTGGGGGAGTTTTTGGGTTGGGGCGGACCGATGGGTACTTAGACTCAAATTTTAACACCATATTCGTAGTCTACTCTCCAATACCTTTCATTTGATACCTATATTGTCCCGATTGGTCCACTCTTGATTTTGGGTTGTTTTTTTGGCCTAAGGGGGAGGGTCCGTCCCCCTTCCGATATCGAAAAATTATATAGCCTATATTTCCTTCCAGACCAACCTACACAATATGCGAAAATTTCGAGAAAATCGGTTCTGCCGTTTCTCAGTCTATACGGAACAAACAAACCGAGTCCCATATATCCGTGATTGGCTAATGTGCCGATTTTGGGTTTATGGGTGTAGGGTGACCCCCTATACTTCGACATGAATTTGTATGCCAGATTCGTTATCTACTACCGCATATTTTTCATTTGGTACCCATATTGTCTTTATGGTCCACTTTTAATGTGGGGTGGTGTTTTTGGGGTAATGGTGGAGGGCCCGCCCCCTTCCGTTGTCAACAAATTATGAAGCCTTTCGGACCATAATCGTAATCTACTCCCGAATACCTTTCAAATACCGAATACCTTTCAAAGTCAAATATTTAGGAAACTGAATTGGAAGTGCCACATTCAGGAGCGTACTGAGAAGGCTCACAGATGTTGGGCACTATGTAGACGGGCTGTAGGCTCGAAATGGAGCCTGAATCCGAGAATAGTTCACTGGCTCTACATGAGCTTGTTTAGACCAATACTTACTTACGCCTCAGTAGTTTAGTGGACTGCTATGGAGAAAAAATGCAACATAAGGACCATACAACAGGTTCAGTAAACATGTTGTCTTGGCATAGGCGGAGCGATGAGCGAGCGCCTACTAGGGCACTGGGGACTATTCTAGATATTCAAGCGATTGACATACAGATTAAGTGTGAGGCAGCCCACTGTGGCTATGAGACTTAGGGCGATGGGAGAATGGATTGAGGATGGGAGCAGCTCATACCATGGCAGTATAATCGAGGCGGCGATGGGAAATCTGGAAGGAAGGGATGAGGTTTCCGATCGAATAACTGAGATGAACCTTGAAGTCTAGTGCAAGGCACTGCTGCCTTGGGCACAGTTTTAGATTGACGGAACATTAGAATTGCCATCTGGAAGATCATGTTACACGGATGGATCAAAGCTAGAGGACGGAGTGGGCCTGGGGGTCTACATTGCAAACCCAGGGACTGAGATCTGTTTTAGACTGTCTGACCATAATACGGTCCTGCAGGCGGAGATCCGGGCGATCACGGAATACGTGAAGTGGTGTGGTACTAACGCGAGGACGTCGAATGTGAACATCTTTACCGACAGTAAAATTGCCAATAACAACCAGGACGGTGAGGTCACGCACAGTCTTGCAGTGTAAGAAGGAGATTAACGCCTTCTCTTAGAATGGCAAAATCCAAATCGTTTGGGTGCCGGGCTATAACGGAGTAAGGGGAAATGAAAGGGCAGACGATTTGGCGGTTAAGGCCAGAGGACTGCCGTCAATAGACTTGGTTAATCCGAAGCCTTTCGGGTCAACGTAATCCGAGTTATGGGTGTGGGCGACGAACGTCCTATGGGGTGATCCGGATCGTGAGAGGACGAGGCTATTACTGAAAGGAAGCAAGAAGGAGGTCAGTATAGCTATTGGTATCATAACGGGACACATAGGACTACGAGCTCACTTATGTAAAATCGGATCGGCAAGCGATAGCATGTGTAGGGCATGCGGGGAATATGATGAGATGTTGGAGCATTTTCTTTGTCATTGCTTGGCTTTCGCGTCCAACTCTACACTTAGGTAGAGACACAATACCAGACCTGAACCAACTTAGCGGAGTGGTATTGAAGACAATTAAGGATTTTGTAAGTAGCATGGAATTCCTAATTTTAAATTTTCTTTTTTGAGGTTACTTTTTTAGTATTTAGAGCGCACAACAAGTCGATTACTGGCTTAGGTGTATGTCTTTAGTGGCATGGGGTGGATTAATATCTGCACTTTCTTTTCAACCTAACCTAATCTAGTCATACAGTTTGTTACAACTCGTAATATTGATCAGTACCCCATAAAGTATATGAATTCGTCATCGTTTCTGCATTCTGCAGTCCATTATTGGAGTCCCATATTGTCCCGATTGGTCCACTTTTGATTATGGACGGTATCGTAAGGGTGGTTTTGGATTTGGGACGGCTCTCTAGGCACTTTTTACATCACAATCGCATTCTACCATCAAATACCATACATTTGAATCCCCTATTATCATGATCGTCTAAAATACAAATGTTGAACGGTTTTGGGATGGGGCTTCCCCTTTGGTAATTGCATTAAATTTTTAATATTCGATAATCATACTCGTACTCTACTTTGATTATGGACGGTATTTTTAGGTTGGTTTTGGGCTTGGGACGGCTCCCTAGGCAC
This sequence comes from Stomoxys calcitrans, assembly GCF_963082655.1. NCBI lineage: Eukaryota > Metazoa > Arthropoda > Insecta > Diptera > Muscidae > Stomoxys > Stomoxys calcitrans. The sequence goes on along the minus strand of NC_081555.1, from coordinate 104,356,881 downwards.
ATGAACCAAATTTTCATTCTACTACAGAACACCTTTCATTTTAGCCCCATATCGGCCCGATCGGTCCACTTTAGATTTTGGGTGCCACTTTTGTGGCGGTTTTGGGCCTGAGACGTCCACTAGGCACTTTGACCCTATTTTTGAAATCATATGAACGCCACATGCAAAATTTCAGCGAAATCGGCAAAAAATTGCGGCTTGTAAGGACTCAATAAGTCAAATCGGGAGATCGGTTAATATGGGAGCTATATCAGGTTATAGACCTATTCCGACCGAACTAGGCACAGTTGTTGGAAGTCCTAACAAAACACCATATGTAAAATTTCAGCCAAATCGCATCAAAAATTGGTGCTTGTAAGGGCTCAAGAAAACAAATCGGGAGATCGGTTTATACAGAGGCGACATCAGGTTATAGAGCGATTTAGTCCGTACTTGGCACAGTTGTTGTAAGTTATACCGGAACATTACGTGCAACATTTCAGCCATAACGGTTAAATATTGCGGCTTGTAAGGGCTCAAGAAAACAAATCGGGAGATCCGTTTATACAGAGGCTATATCAGGTTATAGAGCGATTTAGACTACGGTCTAAATGGCACAGTAGTTGTAAGTTATACTGGAACATTACGTGCAACATTCGGCCATAACGGACGAAAATTGCGGCTTGTAAGAGCTCAAGAAACCAAATCGGGAGATCGGTTGATATGGGAGATATATCAGGTTATCCATCTATTCCGACCGAACAGAACACCATATGCAAAATTTCAGCCAACTCGCACCAAAAATTGGTGCTTGTAAGGGCTCAAGTAGACAAGTCGGGAGATCGGTTTATACAGAGGCTATATCAGGTTATAGAGCGATTTAGACAGTACTTGGCATAGTTGTTGTAAGTTATACCGGAACATTACGTGCAACATTTCAGCCATAACGGACAAAAATTGGGGCTTGTAAGGGCTCAAGAAGTCAAATCGGGAGATCGGTTTATATGGGAGCTATATCAGGTTATAGACTGATTTGGACTGTACTTGGCACAGTTGTTGGAACTTATGATGGAACACCACGTGCAAAATTTTAGCCAAATCGGGCAAACATTGCGGCTTGTAAGGGTTCAAGAAGTCAAATCGGGAGATCGGTTTATATGGGAGTTACATCAGGTTATAGACCGATTTGGACTATACTTGGCACAATTTTTGGAAATCATAACAGAACACTATGTGCAAAATTTCAGCCAAATGTGACAAAAATTGCGGCATAAAAGGGCTCAAGAAGTCAAATCAGGAGATCGGTTTATATGGGAGCTATATCAGATTGTAGACCGATTTGGACGGTACTTGGCACATTTGTTGAAAGTCATAACGGAACACTATACGCCAAAATTTCAGCCAAATGGGACAAAAAATTGCGGCATCCAGGGGTTCAAGTAGTCAAATCGGGAGATCGGTTTATATGGGAGCTATTGGGTTGCCCAAAAAGTAATTGCGGATTTTTCATATAGTCGTCGTTGACAAATTTTTTCACAGCTTGTGACTCTGTACTTGCATTCTTTCTTCTGTCAGTTATCAGCTGTTACTTTTAGCTTGCTTTAGAAAAAAGTATATTTGATTAAAGTTCATTCTAAGTCTAATTAAAAATGCATTTACTTTTTTTTAAAAAATCCGCAATTACTTTTTGGGCAACCCTATATCTAAATCTGAATCAATATGGCCCATTTGCAATCTCCAGCGACCTACATCAATATGAAGTACCTGTGCAAAATTTCATTAGTATACCCCCATCCTATGGTGGTGGGTATAAAATTTTCTATAGAACTAAATAAAAAATTTCGTTCCAAAAATGTTTACGCATTTATCAATCGATCTTCTCAAAAGTTTTCACAACGATTTACCCTATTGCTGCTACATTATATGCGGATTTTTGTCGAAATTCTACATAGCAAATTTAATCAAATTTTAAATTGGACTACTAAGCCTGTATATCCTCTGTGGTGTAGGGTATCAATAGGTCGGCTTTGTTCGAATTAAGCCCCTCTTTTCTGGTTTTTAAAATTTTTTTGTAAAATTAAAAAACTTTTCTCTTTTCCCGGAACATCAAAAATTCCAGGGCAAAAAGACAAATTTATTACATCATATTTTGTAGCAACAAAAATTTTGTTTAACAACACAAAAATGTCAACATTTACATTTTCATTTATGCAAAATTATTATCTGCTTGGGACTTTTTTTTTGCTTGCATCCCTTACCACACACACACACACACTCACACACACACACTTTTACAAAGGCATAAATAATTAAGTTAACTTTTGTCACAATTTTAACCAGAGCTCCTTTATTAAGCAACATTTATTGCTTGCCTATGGGATTTGCATGTTATTTAACATTTTTATATGTCCTCTTTTTTTCTAGGAACAGTTTTTTCCATCACTAGTTTTAACTCGCTCATATGAAAAACTAGGCACGTAACCAAATTGCATCAATTTCATTGGGGATTTTTATTAAATTTTCTAAAAATTAAATTGCGAGTATGCAGGAAGGATATTTCGTTTTTTTTTTTGTCAGGAAAAGCATAGCCTCTGTATGTATGAGGTCGGTGGAAAAAAATGTCAAAGTTTTTAGAATGAATGGCATAGAGAAGTGAAAAATCTGCATGCAGGCTTACCATCTGCATATAGGGGGAACAAAATATATGGCATGAGAGAGAAAAACAAAAACAACATCCAACCATAGCAGCAACAATGGCTACGAATAATGTTTCATAATTAAAACTGTCACAATGTTAAGCATTTAGCCCAAAAATAAAAAAAAGGACTCATATGAAAAACTTTCAATTCTCTGGGGGTGCAAAAAAGGCAGAGCCAGGGTAGAAATAGTTGAACTTTTTCCTCGTTCATACGAGGGTCAAAAAGGGAAGAAAAAAAAACAAATAAATGATAATAATTTGTAGGCCCATTGGCGACCATTTCTAATCAAAGTGTAAGAAAAAAAAATGAAATTTAAAATATTGTAAAATTTGTTTAAAACACCCATTTGTAATATGTAATCGTGTTCTTGATCCTTTAACTGCCCTCGTTTTGTTTTTTTTTTATTATTTAAATGCTGCAAGTGTGCACAACAGTGGCAAATATGTCAAAAGCGTATAGCACACATAGGCGTATGCATATGTTTGTGTCTATGTTGCAATTTAAGTTTGTATGTGTGAATTTCAAATTTAGTAACATATATATATATATGAATATATGTTACTAAATTTATGATGTTAAAGTATATGTGAAACATTTTTAGCAATACATGGGAAGAAAAAGTTCGTTTGTAAAGTGCTTAGAAAATTTATAAAAACAAGTAAAAGCGTGCTAAGTTCAGCTGGGCCGAATCTTATATGCCCTCCATCGTGGATCGCATTTGTCGAGTTCATTTCCCGGCATCTCTTCTTATATAAGAAAAGATTTGCTCTGCTATTAGAGCGATATGAAGATATGGTCCGGTTTCGACCTCAATTAAATTACATGTTGGAGACCTGTGTAAAATGTCGACCTCTAGAGGCTCAAGCGACCTCTAGAGGCTCAAAAAATCAAGATCCCAGATCGGTTTGTATGGCAGCTATATCGGGTTATGAAACGATTTAAACCTTATTTGACACAATTGTTGAAAGTAAGAATAAAATACGTCGCTGAAAATTTCAGCCAAACCGGATAGGAATTGCGCCCTCTAGAAGCTCAAGAAGTCTAGTCCCCAGCTCTGTTTATATGACAGCTATATTAGGTTATGAACCGATTTGAACCATACTTGGCACAGTTGTTGAATATCATAACAAAATACTTCGTGCAAAAATTCATTCAAATCGGATAAGAATTGCGCCCTCTAGAGGCTCAAGAAGTCAAGACCCAAGATCGGTTTATATGCCAGCTATGTCAGTTTATGGACCGATTTGAACCATACTTGGCACAGTTTTTGGATATCATAACAAAACATGTCATGCAAAATTTCATTCCAATCGGATAATAATTGCGACCTCTAGAGGCTCAAGAAGTCAAGATCCCAGATCGGTTTGTATGCCAGCTATATCAGGTTATAAACCGATTTTAACCATACTTGGCACAGTTGTTGGGTATCATAACAAAGTACTACGTGGAAAATTTCATTCAACTCGGATAAGAATTGCGCCCTCTAGAGGCTCAAGAAGTCAAAACCCAAGATCGGTTTATATGGCAGCTATATCAGGTTATAAACCGATTTGAACCATACCTGGCACAGTTGTTGGATATCAAAACAAAACACGTCGGGCAAAATTTCATTCCAATCGGACAAGAATTGCCCACTCTAGAGGCTCAAGAAGTCAAGACCCAAGATCGGTTTATATGGCAGCTATATCAGGTTATGAACCGATTTAAACCACACTTGGCACAGTTGTTGGGTATCATTACAAAGTACTACGTGCAAAATTTCATTTCAATCGGATAAGAATTGCGCTCTCTAGAGGCTCAAGAAATCAAGACCCAAGATCGGTTTATATGACAGCTATTTAAGGTTATAGACCGATTTGAACCATACTTGGCACAGTTGTTAGATATCATAACAAAACAAGTCGTGCAAAATTTCATTCCAATCGGAAAAGGATTGCGCACTCTAGAGGCTCAAGAAGTCAAGACCCAAGATCGGTTTATATGGCAGCTATATCAGGTTATGGACCGATATGGCCCATTTACAATACCAACCGACCTACACTAATAATAAGTATTTGTGCAAAATTTCAAGGGGCTAGCTTTACTCCTTCGGAAGTTAGCGTGCTTTCGACAGACAGACGGACGGACATGGCTAGATCGACATAAAATGTCGCGACGATCAAGAATATATATACTTTATGGCGTCTCAGACGAATATTTCGAGTATTTACAAACAGAATGACGAAATTAGTATACCCCCCCCATCCAATGGTGGAGGGTATAAGAAGATAATTTAGAATTATGAATTCCGTCTAGTTACAAAATTCTTAATTGTTTTCAAGTTCGTTCCATGTCTAGTATTGTGTCTCCACCTAAGTGCCGGTATCTGTTAGACGCGACCTTACCGTCCTGGTTGTAATTGCCCTAATGACAAATTTACTATGGGTAAATATGTTCACACTCGACGTCCTCGCATTAGCACCACACCACTTCACGCATTCAGTGATCGTCCGGATCTCCGCCTGCAGGACCGTAATATGGTCAGGCAGCCTAAAACAGATCTCAGTCCCTGGTTTCTCTATGAAGACCCCCAGGCCCACTCTGTCCTCCACCTTTGATCCATCCGTGTAATATGATCTTCCATATGTCAATACTAGGGTTCCGTCAATCTAAGACTGTGACTCGTGTCTCACACTGGACAGCAAGGTTCATTTCAGGTATCCCCGATCGGAATCCTCTTCCCTTTCTTCCAATTATACCTCGATGGTGTGAGCTGCTCCCATTTTCTATCCATTCTCCCATCGCCTTAAGTCTTATAGCCGCAGTGGCTGCCTCACACTTAATCGGTATGTCAATGGGTCGGATATCTAGAATAGTCTCCAGTGCCCTAGTGGGCGTGGTCCTCATCGCTACGCCTATGCAAAGACAACGTGCTCTCTGATGTTGCACTTTGCCTCCATAGCAGTCCACAAAACTACTGAGGCGTAAGAAAGTATTGGTCGAAACACGCTCCTGTAGAGCCAGTGGACTATCCTCGGATTTAGGCCCTATTTCGAGCCTACGGCCCGTCTACATTGTGCCCATCATCTGTGAGCGTTCTCAGTACGCTCCTGAATGTGACATTTCCAATTCAGTTTCCTGTCCAAGATCATACCAAAGTATTTGACCTTGTCAGATATCGAAATCGTCTTATTGAGGAAACATGGTACCTAAAATTGGCCCACCTTCGTCTTCTACGTGAACAGGCATATTTCAGTCTTCTCTGGATTAACATTGCGACCTCTGGGTCTAGCCCAGTCATATGCAAGACCCTTTCGGCCCTTCTGCATAGCTCGTTTGGATCCTTACCGCTTAGAAGTAATATAACATCGTCTGCGTAGCAAGTTCAAATCCCTACTCAGTCAGCATCCGTAATAGTTCATTTATGGTGGTCACCCATAGGAGTGGCGATAAAATGCCCCCCTGTGGCGTTCCTTGTGCCACTTTCTCCCTTTTATTTATGCCATGGGACACACAATTTATCCACCTGTTTCTTAACATATGGTTTATCCAGTCTCTAAGGACCGGGTGCACCCGGTACTGGCCTAAGGATTGGATCAATGTGTCGGTCCGTACATTGTTAAAAGCCTCCTCGATGTCAATGCGTACCGCCAGGGTGTACGTTCTGGAATCGAAGGATTCTTCGATTCTATGCACAACCTCGTTCAAGGCAGTCTCTACCTACCTTTCCTTGAGATAGGCATGCTGTTTGTAAAGGGTGACTTTTTTGTGGTTAGGATTTTCATGCATTAGTATTTGACAGATCACGTGGGATTTCAGACATGGTGTCAAAGAGAAAGATGCTCAGTATGCTTTGACATTTCATCATGAATAGACTTACTAACGAGCAACACTTGCAAATCATTGAATTTTATTACCAAAATCAGTGTTCGGTTCGAAATGTGTTCAAATTTTGACAAATTTTGTTCAGCGATGAGGCTCATTTCTGGTTGAATGGCTACGTAAATAAGCAAAATTGCCGCATTTGGAGTGAAGAGCAACCAGAAGCCGTTCAAGAACTGCCCATGCATCCCGAAAAATGCACTGTTTGGTGTGGTTTGTACGCTGGTGGAATCATTGGACCGTATTTTTTCAAAGATGCTGTTGGACGCAACGTTACGGTGAATGAACACATTTCGAACCGAACACTGATTTTGGTAATAAAATTCAATGATTTGCAAGCGTTGCTCGTTAGTAAGTTTATTCATGATGAAATGTCAAAGCATACTGAGCATCTTTTTCTTTGACACCATGTCTGAAATCCCACGTGATCTGTCAAATACTAATGCATGAAAATCCTAACCTCAAAAAAATCACCCTTTATTTGAGTAGTTCGTTAGATGTCCTACCCTTTATCATGGTGTCCACAATATGTTCCAAGGTTTTGAGTAGAATGGAAGGTCTGTAGGCCTTAGGTGTCGCATAACTTGCATTGCCGGGCTTGAGTATTAACACCACCCTTGCCTTCTGCCAGGCTTTTGGAGTATATGCAAGTCCTAGGCACGCTGTGAAAATTTTGGCCAGTTGAGGCGCCAGATAGCCTGCCTGCTTCTGTAGTAACGCCGGAAATATTCCATCAGGTCCGGGTGACTTAAATGAATTGAAGCTCCTCAAGGATTCCTTCACCATAAATTCCGTTATAATAAAGCTTCGATCAACTTCATTATTCCAAGATTCTGATTTCTCAGTGATTCCCGTCATATCCTGTGGAACATGTGTTTTCATCAAAAGCCTCAACAAGTCCTTCGTTGTCTCTGCTCTTACTCCCAAGTCGTCGACTAAAGTTTTAGTTTGGACATGGGTTTTTGAGAGAAACTTTTTTATCTTGGCGGCGCCATTAACGCTATCGATTTGTTCGCAGTAAAGCTTCCGGGAGACACGTTTTGCCGCTCTGGTAATCTTGTTGTATTCCCTGAGCCGTGTGAGCCAATAAACTTCAGCTTTTTTACGACGTGTTCTGTTAAAAAGTCTGAGGACCTCTTTCCCAATATTGCGAATCCTCTGGTCATCCAGGGTTTTTCTTGGGCTGATTTGCTTTCCCGAAGAGGACAACTATCTACGAAGGACTTCACCAGTGCAGTCGTAATCCTGTTGACATTTTCGTCAATGTTTTCTATGTTTGGACAATCTAAATTATTTTGCCCAAGTCTTCTTCGGAGTAGTCTTCTGCGCTACAAAGGGAAAATACTCTTAAGAGCATACTTTCAACCTAGAAGACACATCGTTGTGACAAATACTACTGACGAGTTTGGTGATACCAAACAAAATCTCGATCTAGGAAACCAGTCAAATGTTATTACAAACAAAAACACATTTTCCGCCTAATTTTAAAAAAGGGGGTTTTTGTTTTTCTATTTGTAATGGAAACAGATAACCCTGCGGTCTGCAGCCAGACATATTCGATTGTTTGGAATATTTTAAAACCGAATAAGTTTAGCGCAAAACGTGAGAAATTAATATTTAAAAAATAAAATCTTTTAAAAATATAATTTTAAATAATAAAATCAAAATATCCAGGAAGTTTCCCACAACAAAAAAATATCAAAATTTTTTCCATGAAAATCCTATTTTGATTAAATTTTCAATTAGAAAATTGATTTACAAAAATCCCAGTTCAAAATTGTCCCTGTGTACCCCCACTATACAAGCAACAATAACAGCGACAAACGTTTATTATGCTTATAAATATGCACCACTTCGGAAACATAAATCTACCCAAGGAATATACAACAAAGATATTTTATTTTCCTAGAAAATTTTCTTCTTACCAACCACATGGTAATTTAGTGTATGACTAACAACCAAAAAGACATTTTCCCCACATATTTGTTGTACAGTGTACTAAAGTTGCCGAGGAGAATTCCCTTAGATGAATGAGACAATTTTTGATATATCCGGCCGGAGTTTTCTAACTGCAGTTAGTAATCGTAGGGAAAATTTAAAAAATTTGCATGCAAGCACACACACACACACACACACACACACACACACACACACCTAAGGACATAGTCATATGTGTTGTTTACCCCCTAGTGTGTTGGTTTGGTAGGACATCAGACATATACATGCAAGTGCATGCTAAATTTTATACACCACAAGAGGCAAGGAAATAATGAAAAATGTTCTCATGCTAACAAATTTGAAACACACACACACACACCGCCTGACACACCGAGTAGACAACTCACAACTATGTGTGAAAATAAATATTTGCAGGCAAGTAAGTGTGAGTGTTGGTCTGTGTGTGCTTGCCTGTGTAGGCCAGTACATTAGAAGTGCACAAAATGTTTAACATGCATAATATTTAATTACATTTCCGTTACACACACAATTACAATGCAAGTCCACTTGGTTGAATTTTAGTTCACCTCTGAGGCAATACAGTCCTCCTACGCATAAGCAACACCACACCGAGAATTAGGAATTACCTTCACATCTGGAATTTTGTAATCCTGGCTGAGTGTTTGAAAGTCAAACAAAATTTGTAGGAGCAATTTTATTTTGCCAACAACGATGTAAGGATTGCCTCTGCAGTTGATGTTGAGGACATAAAAGGACACCATCCCTCCATTGCTTGAGCTGAACTTCATGTGTTGTATACTGAAATTCTGTAGGGTCAAGTAGGTGAAGTCCAAATAAATATTTGCCAATTTCTCAGAAGTTTCACAAAAATTTCAGTTTTCTTTTTGGACCAAATCTAAGATTCGGCAAGCAAACACAACCGGAGCAGCTTGGTTATACCATTCACCACACTTGTGGTACAGGGTAGTATAACTTTGTGCATTTGTTTGTAACACCCAGAAAGAAAAGAGAGCTAGAGTCATTGATACGTATACCGGTCGACTTAGAGTCCCTTTCTGAGTCGATGATTAGCTATGTCCTTTTGCCTGTCTGTCCATCAATCCGTCAGTCTGTCTTTTCACTTGCAGCTGCCCCCTATATACGTTCGACCGACGTTAGGCAATGTGCAATAATCTGGCCTTTTGTCAATAGGTTGTCACGAAAATTGGCAGATACAATTTTTTTTATGACTGTTGAAAAATTTGTTAAATTTTATCAAAATCGGTTGCGATTTTTAGCTTCATTACAATTTTGAAAAGATTTTCTTTCAATTTGACGGATTGTTTAATAGCCCATCCGAAAATCACCATCGAAGTCCATCAAATTCGGTTCACGATTATCAGACATATCTCCCAATTTACACTAAAGGGTAGGGTGTAGGGCATTTTATAGTCGGCACCACCCGAATTTTCTCTTTTTATACCCTTCACCATGGGATGGGAGTAGACTAATTTCGTCATTGTGTTTTTAAAACCTCAAAATATACGTCTAAGACCTCAAAAAGTATATAAATTCTTGATCGTTATGAGATTTTAATTCGATCTAGCCATGTCCGTCCGACAGTCCGTCCGCCTGTCTGTCGAAAGCACTCTAAGCTAGGCGCTTGAAATTTTGTATAAACACTTTTTATTAGTGTAGGTCAGTTGGGATTGGAAATGGGCCAAATCAGTCCATGTTTTGAAAAGCTGCCATATAAACCGATCTTGGGTTTTGACTTCTTGAGACTCTAGAGGGCGCAAATCTCGTCCGATTTGACTGAAGTTTTGCACGTGGGGTTTTGGTATCACTTCCAACAACTGTGCTACGTATGGTTCAAATCGGTTCATAACCTGATATAGCTGCCATATAAACTTATCTTGGATCTTGACTTTTTCAGCCGCTAGAGGGCGCAATTCTTATCCGATTTGGCTGAAATTTTGAACGTGGTGTTTTGGCGTCACTTCCAACCACTGTGTGTGCTAAATACGATTTAAATCGCTTATTAACCTGGTATAGCTGCCATATAAACTGATCTTGGATCTTGATTTCTTGAGCCGCTAGAGGGCGAAATTCTTATCCCATTTGGCTGAAATTTTGCATGAGGTGTTTTGTTATGACTTTCCACGACTGTTCTTAGTATGGCGCAAATCGGTACATAACCTGATATAGCTGCCATATAAACCGATCTGGGATCTTGACTTCTTGAGCCTCTAAAGGGCGGAAGCACAACAGAGATGAGCTGACTTATGCAGTCATCAATATCGGTGCATCCGGTAGGATTGCTTCAGATCATCGGTCCCATGTGGAGAATCTGGTTAACGATCGGATTTTCGAACATGTGTGGAACTATGTAGAGGGTCCACCCATACAAATGATGAGCTGCGAGTATAGAGGGGACATCTTTACGCTGCGTTTTGCGTCGGCGGAATGCATTGATATCGTCAAACAGCTCGTCAGAGGTATCCACACTCCCTGGGAGAACGCAAAGCTCGACCTGGTAAGAAATATGGACATTACCCTGCTCACAAAGACGACGGTCTTCATCAAGGGACGGGGCAATAAATTTGCAAAGGAACGCATGTTGGGATTCTTGGGCAAACAAAACCAAGGTTTGGTCGCAGAGACGTGGGAGGTCTTCCACAGGGAGGACAAGGAAGAAGGAACTCTCCTTGTAGTTGACATTGATCAAGTCTCCCTGAGGAGTTTGGCTATGACTAAAGGCATGGCGCACTACGGGAACAAGGCTGTCTTTTTCAATATTGGGAAGACTGGGATAGACAAAAATTTGTAAATTGAGACATCAGGCCCTGCAGTGACACGTGTCTCAATAGCGCCCAACGAACAGGGGGCTGACGAAGAAACAATCACGGCTTCTAGGATAAGCAACGATCCTAATACTAAAATATCAGGCAGTGCAGAGAGAGGTGAGAGACCCAACAAAGCCCAACAAACAGGGACCGACGAAGGACCCATAACCGACCTCGAGATTCGGAAGACTAGGATAGATAAAGATCCTAATATTGAAACATAAGGCAGGGCAGCGACAGCAGTCTCAATGCAGCCTAACGAACAGGAAGCCCATTTACTTAGGATTTGGAAGACGAAGATAGGCAAAGATCCTAGTATTGAAACATCAGGCAATACAAGGAATGGAAATCCAATACAGCCTAACGAATAGGGATCCGAAGATGAAACCATTAACGACTTTACAAAGAGTCGGAAGACTAGGATAGGAAAAGAAGCTAATACTGTAACATCAGGCAGTGCGGTGACGGGAAAGTCAACGCAGTTTAAAGAACAGGGAGCAGACAATGAGATCATCATCTACTCCCATTATGCCCATTTACTAGAGAACCAAAGATTGAGGTAACCCAGGGGTACAGGATCGAATTTTTCATTATGTTGGAATTATTATATAAACAATTGTTAAAAGAAGAGCTCAATTCAGCGAAAGAAACAATTGCGCTTCATGGTAGAGCCTCCAGTTAGTGCTTCCAATTCAAAGAACATTTTTTCCTGGGATGAAGCGTTTTGTGGATACCATGATAAGAAGTAGGACATCCAGCGTACTGTTCAAATACAAACAGCATGCCTATGTCAAGGGACAGGTCGGTGGTGACTGCCCTGCACGAGGCTGTGCATAAAAGAGAAGAATCTTTCGATGCCAAGACGTACACATTGGCGGTATGCATTGACATCAAGGGGGCTTTTAACATTGACATCAAGGGGGCTTTTAACAATGTGCGGACCGACATACTGATCCAATCCTTAGACCAGTACCGAATGGATCGGGTCCTAAGGAACAGGTGGATAAATTGTGGGTCCCATGACATAAATATAAGGGAGAAAGTGGCACAGGGCTCGCCACAGGGGCGCATTCTATTACCACTCCTTTGGGTGACCACCATAAATTACCTATTGCTAACTGAGGGGTAGACTAAGGGACTGTACCATGCATGGATTCGGAATCTAAAGGAATCCTTGAGAAAGAAAATCTTTCTCCCTGACTTAATCCAGTGCTGCGCCTGGCCAGACCTCTCAATTAAGCGTTAATCCCCGAAGGCAATTAGTTTGTATAGGCCCTGATACCAACTTGCATAGTCGCAGACTAGAGGAAGCCCAGATAATTCCGCAAGGAGATCGAAGTATACAAATGACAGTCCATTGACTATCCCACTTCTTCTAGTCGACAACTACCATCACCAAGCTGTCCTTGGCGACATTAGCAAAGGTCCTGGGACCCTTAATACTATTGCTCGCCTTAGTTCCTTTTGTGCATGGGATTTCCCCAGGTTACCGCTGATTTTTGGCTGACAGCGATGCCGTTTCCGTTCAGCCCATTCTTCGAATCTCTGAGCCCAATCGGCTCTTTATTGGTGACAGTCTTTGGATCATATGCACCAAGCCTCTCAATAAACCTGAGAGCGATGCGCTTTCTATTATTCCAACCTCTTAAAAAGCGTATTGGTTTGCCAGAAAAGGTCGATGGCCTAGGAAAATTTAGACACGCGAAGATAAAATAGGCTCGGCCTAGTCCTTAAGACTCGAAACGGGTGTCGGAAGAACGGAAGACCCTGCTGACCAGTCATCTGTCGGCTAGTGGAGCCGGTTGTTGCAGTCGAGGTCCCAGTGGCAGACAAGATGATGCGGCTTGATACCACCACCACCACTGTTGGGTCTTTGGAGTCCATTCTAAGCCTTTTCCGAAGGCTCGAGTTCTACCGCTCCACTGGAAACAGAAGCAGATCATCAAACGCCTAATAAATAAGACTGTCGCAGCTATCCTTGAATGACTTTAAAATTTCTCCGAAAATCACTTCCTATTACGAGATACAGAAAATTCTTACGGAGCGAAATAAAAATACGTCCGCTTCATTCAAGGGTTCAAATAATATCCTCTAACATATGTGCCAAATATGGTCTGAATCGGTTCATAACCTGATATAGCTCCCCTAAAAACCGATTTTCATATTTTACTTCTAAATTTAGGGGGAAAGACGCAATTCTTTCACGATTTGGCTGAATTTTTAGTTTCCAACATCTTAACAACGAACCGTTCCATAACAGGATATACCTCCAAAAGCATTGTAATTACTATGCATTATCCTTTGTTTGCCTTTAAAGAGATAACGGGCAAAGAATTTGACAAATGTGATCCATGGTGGAGGGTACATTAGACTCGGCCTGACCGAACTTAGCACGCTTTTATTTGCTTTAACATAGTAACCTTTTCTGTTCAGTAGATGTTCTTTCAATTTTTGAAAAACAATGACCTTTATCTCAAATTCCAATTTTCCATTCCTATCTTTCTTGTCTTATCGCACTGTCATACTTGGTGCTTGGCCTATTTGACACAGAAAGTTGACAAGAGCAACATGCATAAATGTGCATGTTAAAATGTTCTGTTTCCATTGTTGTTTGCTAAATATGTAAATAGCTGGCCCAGTGGTCGTGGGTGTGTGTAGGTGTAATTGTTATTATGTCATAACCCAAGACCAATGCAACTATTCTGAATTCATTAGAAATGTTGTATTCGGAAGTAGCTTCTGTATATGCTTTATTATGTATTAACCAATACGTGTTGGTGTGTGTGTATGTGTGTGGACATTATCAGTTGTTCTACTGTTGAATATGTCAACAATCATATTTGCATGGTAGTTAGTGTTTATATGTGTGTACGTTGTGTGTGCACGTATACGCAGTAGATGTGCCAAGCTACATAAAGTGGATACCAACATAAGTCCTTGCTTCCTGAGAGTTTTGTGTTTCCATGTGTTGGTTGGTTGCATAGTTGTTGCCGTAATAACTTTGAGTTGTACACACACACACACACACGCAAGATTTTGCAATTGCTTTGTAAACTTGTTTAGTTTCCTTCGTTTACCAACACGTTCCCATATGGTTGGCTGTATTAGAAATGGACTTATATCCCAAACTACATGATGGCAATATGTATTTTAGGGGTCCGCATGCAGACAAACATACAACTCACAAGTGGGTGTATCTTTATAAACTGCAACAATGACTGAGGCTGTGTGTTCTCATAGATGCATGCCCTGAAGATGTCTTATTTCTATGTTAGTGTGTGTGCTTACTCCATATTGCCCCAAAAATTTACTGTCATTGTCAAAATATTGTCTGTTGAGCGTTCGTTCTGTTTCAACAATGAGTGCCCCAAAAAAAAAAAAGATTCCCATGCACCAATGCCTTAGGGTAATTTTCTAAGCAAAAATGTGAGTGTCTCTCTTAATGTAGAAAATTTCGGAGACTTTATTCGCTTGATTTCATTGCAGGGATTTTAAACTTTAATTGAAAATTTGCAACAGTGTGAATACACAGTTCAAAATTATTTTGAAAAACAACAACTTTTGCTGAAAAATCAACTACAAAATTTGTTAATTTTCCTGCAACAAATCGAATTAAAATTTTAGTCACTTAAAGTACAAATTGGGTGTCAGAAATCATTTTCTTAGATAGCCAACTAATCAAATGTATTTAAAACAATTAAATTTGTACATAGATTGTTGAGCGCAAAACATTAAAAAATATTTGTTGGTGGTTCATAGATTTGCTATTATCCATTTCCGACTCTATAAAGTATATAAATTCTTAATCGTAGTGAAAATCTAAGACGATCTACTCATGTCAAAACGTCTGTCCGACATCCGAACTAAGTATGGTTCAGATCGAAGTATATCTTGGTATAGCCCCCATATAGACCAATCCGCTGATTTAAGGTCTTAGGCCCGTAAAAGAAACATTTATTATGCCATTTTGCTGAAATTAGGGACATGATTCTGCAATTTGACCGAAATCGGTCCAGATTTCGATATAACTGCCATATAGACCGATCTCTCGATTTAAGGTGTTCTGCCCATAAAGGGCGCATTTATTGTCCGATTTTTACAAAATTTGGGACGGTGAGTTGTGTTAGGCTCTTTGCAATTTGGCATTTATTATCCAATTCCCATGAAATTCGACACAGTAAGCTGTGTTGGGAGCTGTCTTAGGCTCTTCAATATTATTCCAAACTGTTTATATTTGGATATAGCTGCAGGGATTACTCGATTATCAGCTTTGAGAAGCTATAATTTTGCCTGGTTTGGAAAAAATTGGTACATAGAGTTGAATTATGCCCTTAAACTAAACAGTGTCCACCACCATAGGATGGGAGTATACAAATCATTTGTAACAATCCGAAATAGTGAACTGCGATCCTATAAAGTATATATATTCTTGGTCGTCTCGACATTCGACAGTCGATCTAGCCATGTCTGTCCATCCGTCTGGCAAAATCATGAAATTGGTCAAACGTATAAGTTGAGCGGCTTGAAAGTTTGCACTTCTTATTGATGTAGGTCGTTTGGGATTGCAAATGGTCCATATTGGTTTAGACTTGGATATATTCCTTAGAGTCTGAGGCGCCTCCCCATCCCCCTAAGGCCCTCAACAGGAACTACGACGAAAGATATTTAGAAGCTGAGTACACATATGTTTTAATAATCTGGTCCAAGGTGTCGAGGGGGCCTTCCCAATCCAAAAAACCCCCAAAACGGGCATAAATGTCCAACGTCACAATATGGGTATCGAATGAAAGGTGTTTGAAACTTGACTACGAATCTAGCATGCACAATTAGGACAGAGTCTGGGACCGGCCCACCCACTAAATACCCTTCAATAGCACATGTATACGGATTCAAGTATCTGAGTCACGTCCTACCGTTTCGCAGGACAGTAGATCGCGACAATAAAAGACTCAAATAAAATGTCGTTTGGTTCTTAGCGTCAGGGGGCGCTGACCCTCTCCTTCCAGTAAATGCAACGCCAAAATGTAATGTAGGATGATCGAGAATATATTGTACTCAATGAAAGGAGGTGTCAAAGGGCAATCCCTCTACCCCTATCCTACCAAAAAAAAAGGAATTAAGAATAAAATATGAATTATATGAAATAATTATGAAGGCCGGTCAGTATAGAATAGGACAGAAATAAAAGGTCTTTGGTAGACCTTGGACACAGAATGACCTGCGGATCTTTAAGATGTCACGCCGTTCGGACTCAGCTATAAAAGGAGGCCCCTTATAATTGAGAATTAAAAATACCGCCCCATCCTGCATACCCCTCAAACATGGACATATTTGTGGATTATGGCAAAAAGGGGCTCATATCTATCTGTATCTGTTTCATGGTCAAGTGTTTCAGGGACGCCTCCCCTCATAAACTCCCCTAAACCAAACCGATATATACCGATTATAGCAATATGTAGCTCCAATGTGTTTTTCGGAAATGGAGTATGAATCTGATATCCACTTTTGATGCAAAGAGTTGGGCTACTCCAATCCACCACCAAATCCAAGAGAATGAAGTAGATCTAACATACAAACTTTAATGGGTGGACCCTTCCCTTAACCTATTTCCAAAGACGCCTGATCTTGGAGATGGGTGGGATATCTTGAGGGCCGCGCCACCTCCAAAGCCTCCAGCCAAATGAAATATAAACCAATAATTACAATATGGGACTCAAATGAAAGGTACGAATCTGATACATGGGAATCCGACTCACTCCCAAAAACACCCCTATACCGGACATATTTCACGACCACAGCAATACCGGATATATTTGCCGATCATAGCAATATATGGCTCCAATGAAAGGTATTTGCAAGAAGAGCACAAATATAATATCCAGATTGGCCCGAAAAATCTGAAAGGCCGTACCAACACCCCCAAATGGGACTTATTTCCTGACGTGACGGACATATTTACCGACCATAGCAATATACGGCTCCAATGAAAGGTATTTGAAAGAAGAGCACCAATATAATATCCACATTGGCCCAAAATATCTGAAAGGCCCTATCAACACCCCCAAACAGGACTTATTTCCTGACCTGACCGTATAGGGCTTAGATGAAATTAGAGAGGGAAAGAATGGGCAGCGGAGCTGGCCCTGTCCAGCTAGTATGTATTGGGTTGCCCAAAAAGTAATTGCAGATTTTTCATATAGTCGGCGTTGACAAATTTTTTCACAGCTTGTGACTCTGTAATTGCATTATTTCTTCTGTTAGTTATCAGCAGTTACTTTTAGCTTGCTTTAGAAAAAAAGTGTAAAAAAGTATATTTAATTAAAGTCCATTCTAAAATTTATTAAAAATGCATTTACTTTCTTTTAAAAAATCCGCAATTACTTTTTGGGCAACCATATATATAGATATCGCCCTAGAGCCACTGCAAGCGCATTTATTAACCAATCTTCCCAAAACTTTGTTCAACGGTTTTCTCGGCGACTTTTACAATATCTGTAAAGCTGGCTCGAAATCGGTTCAGATTTAGATATAGCATTCACATACACGTTCGTCCGATTTGCAGTAATAATGCAATATAATGGTTATTTGTTAACCGATTCTCTCAAAATTTGGCAAACAAGATTTTCTTGTGACCCTCTCCATTACGGATGAGTTTCATAAAAATCGGTTCAGATTTAGATATAGCTGCTATATATGTATTGGGTTGCCCAAAAAGTAATTGCGGATTTTTTAAAAGAAAGTAAACGCATTTTTAATAAAACTTAGAATGAACTTTAATCAAATATACTTTTTTTACACTTTTTTCTAAAGCAAGCTAAAAGTTACAGATGATAACTGACAGAAGAAAGAATGCAATTACAGAGTCCCAAGCTGTAAAAAAATTGTCAACGCCGACTATATGAAAAATCCGCAATTACTTTTTGGGCAATCCAATATATCGCTCGATTTTCACTTCTAGAGCCACTGCAAGCGCATTTATCGATCGATCTTCCCAAAACTTTGTACAGCGCCTTCCTTTTACAATATCTTTACAGTTTGCTCCAAATCGGTTCAGATTTAGATATAGCTCCCATGTATATGTTCGTCTGATTTTGAGAAATATTGTAATAAAGTGCTCATATGTTGACCGATTCTCTTGAAATTCGGCAGGAAGAATTTTTCTCTCTACTTTCGACATTACTGGTGAATTTGATAGAAATCAGTTCAGATTAAGATACGGCTGCCATATATGTATATCGCCCCTGTTCCTTAGTGGAATGTTCATGGGCAAAATTTGCATTTGCATATGTATATCGCCCGATTTTCACTTCTAGAACCACTGCAAGGGTATTCATTGACCAATCTTGCCAAAATTACGTATGTCGCTTTCCTCGATAACCATTACTTCGACATCGGTTCAGTATTAGATATAACTCCCGATTTTCTCAAAGTTTGGCAAAAAGGATTTTCTTTCTTATGTCTTTTAATATTACTGGTGAATTTCATAGTAGTCGGCTAAGATTTACCTATAGCTGCCATATATGTATTTCGCCCCATATTCACTTGTGCACAACTTTTTCCTCGATGCTTACAATATTGTTGAAGTTGAAGAAGTTTGTTTAAAAACATCGGTTCAGATATAGATGTAGCTCCCATAGGTTCGTCAGATTTTTGGATAATTTACAATAGCGTAGTAGATTTGTTATATCAAATACTTTGTCCCTAATTATATGGCCACCACTGTATATGCATCCTCTGGGATTAGTAGTCATGACTTCGATTGTTGTCTTTAAAACAATTGTTCACATTTATTAAAACGCTCTCATGTATGCTTTTTTCCAACAAATAGCTTAAAAAGTACATGTTGATCAAAACAATTATTACAAAAAAAAATTGCAATCCTAAAAAAGGTTTCATAAAAAAGTTCCCTTTGTTGAAGATAATTAAAAAAAAATTATGTAAACATATATTTCAAAAAATTAGCAGTGTTTATGTTTCTTTATATACCCTCCACTAAAGGATGGGGGTATACTAATTTCTCCTTTTGTTTGTAACTCCTCGAAATATTCGTCTAAGATCCCATAAATTATATATATTCTTGATCGTCATGACATTTTAAGTCGAACTAGCCATGTCTGTCCGCCCATCCGTCCGTCCGTCCGTCCGTCCGTCCGTCCGTCTGTCTGTCCGTCTGTCCGTCTGTCCGTCCGTCCGTCTGTCCGTCCGTCCGTCCATCCGTCTGTCTGTTGAAAGCACGCTAACTTTCGAAGGAGTAAAGCTAGCCGCTGGAAATTTTGCACAAATACTTCTTATCAGTGTAGGTCGGTTAGGATTGTAAATGGGCTATATCGGTGCACGTTTTGATATAGCGGCCATATAAACCGATCAGGGATCTTGACTTCTTGAGCCGCTAGAGGGCCCAATTCTCATTCGATTTGGCTGAAATTTTGCATGAGGTGTTTTATTGTGACTTCCAACAACTGTGCTGAGTATGGTTGAAATCGGTCCATAACCTGATATAGCTGTCATATAAACCGATCTGGGGTCTTGACTTCTTGAGCCACTAGAGGACGCAATTATTATCCGATTTGGCTGAAATATTGCACGACGACTTTTGTTATGACTTCCAACAACTGTATTAAGAATGGTTCAAATCGGTCCATAACCTGATATAGCTGCCATATAAACCTATCTGAGGTCTTGACTTCTTGAGCCACTAGAGGACGCAATTATTATCCGATTTGGCTGAAATATTGCATGACGTCTTTTGTTGTGACTTTCAACAACTGTGCTGAGTATGGTTCAAGTCAGGCCATAACCTGATATAGCTGCCATATAAACCGATCTGGTGTCTTGACTTCTTGAGCCACTAGAGGACGCAATTATTACCCGATTTGGCTGAAATATTGAATTAGGTATTTTATTATGACTTCCAACAACTGTGCTGAGTTCATAACCTGATATAACTGCCCTATATACCAATCAGGGGTCTTGACTTCTTGAGCCACTAGAGGGCGCAATTCCTATCCGATTTGGCTGAAATATTGCATGAGGTGTTTTGTTACGATTTCCAACAACTGTATTAAGAATGGCTCAAATCGGTCCATAACCTGATATAGCTGTCATATAAACCGATCTGGGGTCTTGACTTCTTGAGCATCTAGAACACGCAATTATTATCCGATTTAGCTGAAATTGTGCATGAGGTGGTTTGTTATAACTTTCAACAAATGTGCTAAGAATAGTTCAAATCGGTCCATAACCTGATATAGCTGCCATATAAACCGATCTGGGGTCTTGACTTCTTGAGCCTCTAAAGGGCGCAAGTATTACCCGATTTGGCTGAAATTTTGTACAACGGTTTCTCTCATTACCTTTAACATACGTGTTGAAAATAGCATGAATTGGTTTAAAGCCTAATGCAGCTCCCCTATAAACAGTATAAACCCTATTTTACTTCTTCAGCCCCTAAAGTGCGCAATTTTTACTAGATTTGGCTGAAAATTTACACAATGACTTCTACTATGCTCTCCAATATTCAGTTCAATTATGATCCGAAATGAACCATAACTTGTTCCCATAACATAGCAATTCTTTTCTTTTATCGTTTGTGTGCATAAAAAGAGATACCGTGGCAAGAGCTCGACAAATGCGATCCATGGTGGAGGGTATATAAGATTCGGCCCGGCCGAACTTGGCACGCTTTTACTTGTTATTTATTTTAAATTTTCAACAACAAAAATGTATTTTATCAGAATTTTTCCTGTGTGACAAATGAATGGGAAATAATTGAATGGGCAAATGAACAGCTATCAGCATGTTAATCTAATATTTAAAGGAGAAAAAAGTCTATAAGCCTGCTAAATCGTTATACAAAAAATTAAATTTCGCTTAAAATCAATATTTGTCATTGGGAGTGAACATTTGGCTGGAAGTGTGATGCTGGTATAAGGTTATACGTTTTATAGAGCTAAAGCTCACATAGCTCATTTTTATGGAAAGTATGCATTCCCGCTGCTACTTAATGGCAAAATGCACACTGGTTAAGTTATTGAACGGGCCAAATCGGACTATATTTGGATATAGCTGCTATATAGGCCGATCTGGGGTAAAGGGTCTAATGCCAATAAATGATTTATTTTTAATCCGATTTCGCTGAAATTTAAAACAGTGGGTTATTTTAGGCCTCACGAACATCTGACCTAAGTATGGTACAGATAGGACTATATTTAGATATAGCTGCCATATAGACCGATCTCCCGATAAGGGGTCTGAAGGCCATAAAAGCTAAATTTTTTATTCGATTTCACTGAAATTTGGAATAGTGTGCAGTTTTAAGCCTCTCAATATTCGACTTATATATGTTCCCGATCGGACCATATTTGGTTATAGCTGCCATATAGACCGATCTGCCGATAAAGGGTGTAATGCCCATAAATGTTTTATTTTTTATCCCATTTTGCTGAAATTTGAAACAGTTGGTTATCAGCCTTCCGATATCTGACCTTAGTATGGTTCAGATCGGATTATATTTAGATATAGCTGCCATATAGACCGATCTGCCGATAAAGGGTCTGAAGTCCATAAAAGCTCTATTTATTACCCGATTTTGTTGAAATTTGAAAAAGTGAGCAGTTTTGCGCCTCCCAACATAAGACCCAAATATGGTTCAGATCGGACCATATTTGAATATAGCTGCCATATAGACCGATTTCCCGATAAGGGATCTGAAGGCCATAAAAGCTTTATTTTTTGACCGATTTCACTGAAATTTGAAACAGTGCGCAGTTTTAAGCCTTTCAACATTCGCCCTAAATATGGTTCAGATCGGACCATATTTGGATATAGCTGCCATATAGACCGATCTGCCGATAAAAGGTGTAATGCCCATAAATGTTTTATTTTTTCTACAATTTTGATGAAATTTGAAACATTTGGTTATTTTCAGCCTCTCGATATCTGAACTAAATATGGTTCATATCGGACTATATTTACATATAGCTGCCATATAGACCGATCTCCAGATAAACGATCTGAAGCCCATAAAAGCCCATATTTTTAACCGATTTCGCTGAAATATGAAACATTGAGTAGTTTTAGGTCCCCCAACGTCCCTCCCAAATATGGTTTGCATCGAACAATATTTAGATAGAGCCTCCATACAGATCTGCGATCTGCCGATTGAGGGTATGAAGCTCATAAAAGCTTTATTTTTTAAGCGATTTCGCAAAAACTTGAAATATGTTGAAATTTGAAACAGTTAGTTTTTTTGAGCCTCACGATGTCCGACCTTAATTTGCTTCAGTTACCCAATTTTTACCGGATTGTGACGAAATGGGATTTATATATATATATTTCTTAATCAACCTCACCTAATGATATAATTAACAATCTCTTCATTACTCTTCCGCGTGTTGTCTTTGTAACACCTAATCTAGTCGTTTGGCTAATAAACATTAAAGGTGCGAAAAATGTTTTAATTTCACGCTAATTTCACATTCCTAAGCATACAGCAAAAGCCATTAAAGATTTCCCTGGACCCAAAAGGAAACCAAAAACGAGTAACAAGAAAAAAAAAACCAAAAAAATACCCAAATATCACGAAAGCCCACCAGAAAATCTGAGTGGGAAAAAACCCACAAAAATAAACATAAAAATAACAATTTCTTTAATTAGGCAGGGCTATAGCTTTTCTGGTGGCTTAAGGCATTGTAAAGCTTCGTTCTACCTTAAACGCATCCGTGTTGAAAAAAGAAAAAAAACACATCATAAGCACACACACACATACACATTGAAGAGACAGCGTTAAGCCATTGGCAATACTTGGCTTTACAAATGGCCTATAAATATATAAAGTCATAAATTTTTATTTGATAATATTTTATTTTCATGTTAACAACCAAACATCCGCCACATAATATGGCTCATTTATTTTAGTGTTAGTCAGCAGGGCCACCCTAAAACCGTGACCATCAACAGAGAATCATACAGTGGCCATTACCACATTGCCATTTGAGGACCCATGGTCTAAACAACCTATCGCTACACAAAAAAAAGGAGATGCATAAAGATTTTAAGAAAATCTAAGGGATCTAAGAACAGGGTTGCCATTGTAAAATTATAATTTGGTTCAAAAAGTTGCCAAAGGAAAATGTTGGTACTTGCATTTCGATCAAACGTTGTGTCTTATTTTATGGAGATTTCAATTTATTATGAATGTTGTGGTGAAAATTGAGATTTTTGGTTGTTCAAGAAGTCAAACCAGAGGATCGGTTTATATGTGGTCTATATCAGTTTATTAACCGATTAAAATCATACTTTGCATGGATGTTGGAAGTCATAACGGAAGTGTGTGGTCAAGTTTCAGCCATATCAGGTAAAAATTGAGGTTTTTATGGGTTCAAGAAGTCAAATCAGGGTATCGGTTTACATTGGGGCTATATCAATTGAAAGACCGATTCGGACCGTTCTTAGCACGGTATTTTAGAAGTCACAGTATAGGCCTTTGTACCAATTTTTAGCCAACTCAGTTGAAAATTGAGGCTCCTTGGCGTTCAAGAAGTCAAATCAGGGTATCGGTTTTTATTGGTGCTATATCAGTTTAAAGACCGATTCGGTCGTACTTTGCACTAATATGAGAAGTCAGAACAGAAGCCTTTGTGCCAAGTTTCTGCCAAATCAGGTGAAAATTGGGGCTTTTAAGGGTTCAAGTCAAGTCAAATCCGGGGATATATGGGGGCTATATCAGTTTATTAACCTATTAAAATCATACTAAGCACGGATGGTGGATGTCATAACGGAAGTATGCGGGCTAAGTTTTAGCCAAATCAGGTGAAAATTGAGGCTCAAAGTCAAATTCGGAGATCGATTAATATGGGGGCTATACCAGATTGTTAACCGATTAAAGTCATACTTAGCTTTGACTGTGTGGCAGTTTTCAGCCAAGTCAGGGGAAAATAGAGACTTTTAGGCGTTCAAGAATCAAATCAGTTGATCGGTTTATATAGGGGCTACATCAGTTTATAGACCGATTCGGATCATACACAGCATGGATTTTGGGAATAATAAAGCAAGTTTTTAAGCCAATTTTGATTAAAATTGAGTCTTCTATTGGCTCAAAAGTCAAATTCGTGAATCGGTATCTGGGGGTTTATAGACCGATTCAAATTATACTTGGTATGGATCTTGGAAGTAATTACAGAAGTCTTCGTGCCAATTTTAAGCAAAATCGAAATCGAAAAGTGAGGCTTCTATGGGCTCAAGATATCTAAACCGAGGATCAGTTTATATGGCCCATTGACATCCCCAACAATCGATTTCCGGCCCATAACGGAGTAAGGGGAAATGAAAGGGCAGACGATTTGGCGGTAAAATCCAGAGGACTGTCGTCAATAAACTTGATTAACCCGAAGCCTTTTGGGTCAACGGAGTCCGAGTTGAGGGCGTGGGCAAAGAATGTGCATGTAACACTGTGAAACAGCGAAACAATCGGTAGGACGGCGAAAATCCTAAGGGGTGATCTAGATCGTGAGAAGACGAGGCTATTACTGAAAGAAAGTAAAAAGGACATCAGTATAGCTTTTGGTATCACAACGGGACACATAGGACTACGCTAACCTATGCAAAATCGATGCGGCAAGTGATAGGATGTGTAGGGCATGCAGGTCCGACGATGAGACGTTGGAGCATGTCCTATCTCATTGCCCGGTTTTTGCGGCTAAAAGACACCGGTACTTAGGCGGGGACAAATTACCAGACATGAACCAACTTAGGGGCGTGGTATTGAAAACAATTAAGGATTTTGTAAGTAGCTCTGAATTCCTTACTTAGATTTTCTTTTTCGATGCCACTTTTTTAGTATTTAGAGGGCACAAAAAACCGATTACTTTGGTGTATGTCCAAAATGGCATGGGGCGGATTAATATCCGCACAGTCTTTTCTACCTAACCTAACCTTACCTATCTAAAAACAAGTAAAAAGGAGTTAAGTTCGGCCGGCCGAACATTGGATACCCACCAGCTCGGGTATAAATGTAAACCACCGGTGAAAAATGCATAATTTATGAACCCATAGCTGCTTTATCAAAAAATGGTACGATTTGGAGCAAATTCGGCACGGACATTGAGTGGTCTAATAAGTACAGGTCATTGTTCAACTTTGTACAACTAAACATTGGTCTTTTGGTAGCTATATCTAAATATAGCCCGACCTGAATTATATACGACACGGATGTCGAAAAGCCTAACATAGGTCACAGTGTCCAATTTTTTTTATGGGCCCAAGACCTTAAATCGAGAGATCGGTCTATATGGCATATATATCTAAATCTGAACCGATTTGGACCAAATTAAAGAGGGATGCCTAACACAACTCATTGTCACAAATTTAGGCGAAATCGGACAATAAACGCGTAATATATGGGCCAAAGACCTGAAATCGAGAGTTTGGTCTATATGGAAGCTATATTCAAATCTGGACCGATCTGAGCAAATTTAAAGATGGGCCTAACACAACTCACTGTTCCAAATTTCGGTGACATCGGACAATAAATTTGCCTTTTATGGCACCAAAACCATAAAACAAGAGATCGGTCTATATGGCAGCTATATCCATATCTGAACCGCTCTGGGCCAAATTAAAGAAGTTTGTCGAGGGTCTTAACACAACTCTCAGTCCCAAATTTCGGCGAATTTGGACAATAAATTCGCCTTTTATGGGTCCAAGACCTTAAATCGCGAAATCGGTCTTTTTGGCACCTCGCAGCCCTGCTCTTCCTAGAAAAATGTATCAAAAATAGCTCTTTTCCAAAATCATGATTTGCAGAAAACTATGAATTTTTGCCATCAAATTAAATTATAACAAAAATATTGAAAATTGGCAACCCTGTTTTTAACAAAGCGATTGAACATTTGGTAGTGGGGGCCATAGGCCTCAACTAATTTTTCCAGGCTTTATCATTTCTGATTATGTTTCTCAATGATAGAATATCACAATACTTTGGCTTAGTAATTGTCCTACCCGCCACCAACATTGTTCTCTCTCTCTCTCTCTCTCTCCCTATTGGCTTTACTGCAAATCTTTGGGAAACAATTTATATAAATATAAAAATTCATTGGCCATTTGGTTGATGATAAAGGCAATAAAATTAATATGGATAACTTTTTGGTCTGGGTAATGGGGGACTTTGTGGTTGATTGTCTCACGGTTGCTTGTTTGCACTCAGAGGCTATCAGTAAGGAAGGACCATTGACCAAGTCTCTCCCCAGCCCCCAATTTTCTGTACAGAAATGTATGCTTGTTAAAGCATATGTTTTTATCAATGCCTTTTATTATGGATTTCTTTTGTTCAATAGATTTTTTTCTTTGTCACATAGCCTTAAGGCGTAAAAATACTTTACGATTAATCAATGCATACATTTAGGCAAAAGAGATTTTTTTTTGTATTTTCCCTATTTGAGGGGGTTAGAGGGAACGAAAAAAATATATATTGTAGCTATATTGGTTGTACTTTGAGTGCTTTTTCTATTTAAAGCTCTTTGGGATTGTTAATGCTTTATAGCCTAAAAGTATGCTAAATGTTTTATGGGCTTACATCATCATTGCCACAGCGTTTGTCAATGCTACCAATTTTGCAAATAAACCAAATACTCTAAGTATTTATGTAAATCTGTGCTACATGCAAATAAAGCCCCGAGAGAGGGAGGTAGGGAGATAGATGGAAAGCCTTAACAAATAAAAATAAAAAAAATCTAAGTGATATGTCGAGTAAAACAACAACAACGAAAAAAAAAACATAAATGAAAAATAGTAATAAAATATAAAACTTTGGCGATCAAATCCGCCATGGGCTATAAATTTGTAAAGTAATTCGAATTCATAAAATCAGCAATACGCGATAAACTTTAAAGCTCTCTGGGAGGCCATGATGAAAGTGACAAAGCCATTGAAAGGTTTTATTTTTTATCTTCCATGGGATACATGAATAGCGGCTGAGGTCAGGGAGAAGAATGAATTGTTTTGGAATAATTTAAGGGACTATCAGAGAACACTTACCTGACCCAAATTGGTAAAACCATATTTGTCAGCTATGATATCGGCCATGTCGGGACCAGCTGGTATATGTACGGCAAACTCGTTCGTATACAAAGGTCGGCGGGGTAAACTATGAGTGCCACGGAAGCTATCCAATAGATCATCATGTTGTTGTTGTGTTGGATGTTGCAAATCTTGATTTTGTTGGCGTTGCTGCTTATTTTCATTATTGATAATTTGTGAGAAGGCATCGTTATAATCGTTGAGGATTATCTTGACAGCAGCATTGGTGGCATTCACATTTTTGTGGCTTATATACAGGTCATTGTCACTGTTGGTTGTGGGGTTGGTGGTGGTGGTGGTGGATATGTGATCCTGGATGCTGGGGCTGGGGCTGTGATAATTATTGCTACTATTTACATGTTGACTAATTGCTGTTTCTATTGCTCCGGCGGATGAGGTGGCATTTTTGGTGGTCAGTATCCTTGATGGTTTACCCTCGTTTAAGGGCAACACATTACTCTGGCTATGATGGTGATGGTGTTGCTGCTGGCTAGGCACAGCCAATACACTAGGCACTATCACAAGCATCACTAGGATATATTTATACAGTTGTGTGCATGTTGACAAGGAGAACGACGACCCTAATGGGTGCTGGTGCTTGGTTTGTGGTCTAGGGTGATGTGAATGCATTTTGCCAAAATTGAATAGATTCCATATCACTGGTTTCGTTGGGCTACTGTTACTGTTGCAGCTACTGGTACTAAGGTTGGTGCTATCGATGCTTTCCAAATCATTATCATCATCATCATCATCGTCAGCCTTCCGCCCCCGGGGTCGCTGACGCCATTTTTGAGTTTGATGGAAATTTGATGTTGTTATCGATGTTGTTGGCTGCTCATCCGTTATCTTGACTTCCGGGCAGGTAGTGCAATCATCATACGATTTACGACAGCATTTTCTCAATGTTGCCAATGTGATGGTGGTGGTTTCATGATCATCATTTGGGGGACACCAACTAGTGGCCCTCTTTTGATGTTCCGGTGTGCAACTCTTCGGCAATGATGATGGTTTGCCAGTTTTGAAGTTCACATTTGTAGATGCATTCAACAGCATATCCGTTTCCTGTTGCCAAATGTGTTTGTCATTGGTGGAAATGCTGTTGCTGCTCTTGACTCCACACTGTGATGATATTGAATTGTCACATTCATCATCGTTATTTGGATTGTGATATAAATTCATAGTTGAATAGATTTCTGGGTTAGATAATGGTTATGGCCCTGTGGGGTATAAATCTTGAAGACAAGTAACGTAGCCGTAGTGCCGTCGCAAAAGGGGTTACAATTTTGCCAAAATATACACACACACACACACACACACAAATAGGAAATGGCCTAGGATATTGTGTGGAGATCACTTTTCGATGTTTTTCGAGGCTGTGGGGTGTTGGGGTGTTGGGGGGGTAGCCAGAGTTACAATTTCTAATCAGAATTCAATAAATTTTGATTATATTTCATGTGCATGAATTTTGATGTTGTTATTGTTATTATTTCGTTATTGATGTTCACTGAAGTTGAAGATGCTGTGGTTTCTGTTGTTGTTGTTGTTTGAAGTATTAACTCAGACTTTTGCGACCACATGCGTACGGTTTTATATATCAACGGTTTCCTATGAAAGTAATGATGTTTACAATTGAGATATCTTAGTGCAGATTTTGATTTGAAGAGTTGTAGTAGTTAAACAGTCATTATGCTGAAAAGAAAGCGAAGGAAAGGAGATATAAGTACATGTTTAAATCGAAGACTACACAGGACAATATTAAAATAAATTATTTTAAAAATATTTTAATACAAATTTTTATTAAAATTTTGAGGAACATTTTTCTCTATAGGCAAAATTTTAGTGATTTCTTATGACAGAATTTGACGGAACCCTAGTACTGCCATCTGGAACATCTTGCAACACGGAAGGATCAAAGCAAGAGAATAAAGTGGACCTGGGATCTACATTGAGAAAATACGCCCTAAGATCAGTTTTAGTCCGCCTAACCGTAATACGGTCCTGCAGGCGGAGATCCGGGCGATCACGGAATGCGTGAGGTGGTGTGATGTAAATGCGAGGACGTCGAGTGTGAAAATCTTTATGGACAGTAAACTGACCATTAGGGCAATAACAATTCTCTTCTTACACAGTCTTGAAGTGTAAGAAGATGATTAAAGCCTTCTCAGAGAATGGCACGATCCGCATCGTTTGGATGCCGTTCCATTGCAGAGTAAGGGGAATGGAAAATCAGGCATTGAAGGCTGCGTAACAGCAAACCAGTCAGTAGGACGACGAAAATTCTATGGGGTGATGCGGATCGTGAGAGGACGAGGCTTATACTGCAAGGAAGTAAGAAGGAGGTCAGTATAGCTTTTGGTGTCATAACAGGAGACATAGGACTACGAGTTCACTTATGCGAAATCGGTGCGGCAAGTGATAGCATGTGTAGGTCATGCGTGGTAGATGATGAGACGTTGGAGCATTTCCCATGTCATTGCACTGCTTTCGCGTCTAACAGACACCGCCACTTAGGTGATGACACAATACAGATATAAACCGACTAAGGAGTTGGTATGGAAAACAATTAGCGATTTTGTAAGCGAGACGGAATTCCTGGCATATATATTCTCTTTCGAGATTACTTTTTAGTATTTAGAGAGCACAACAAGCCGATTACTGGCTTAGGTGTATGACCGTAGTGGCTTGGGCGGATTTATATCCGCATTTTCTTTTCAACCCAACCTAACCATTGAATTTTTTTATCCGAAGGGTAGACAGACGGACAAACCGACGGTTAGGTTAGGCATAAGTGGCAGTCGGCTGTCTTGGGCGACTTGGGCGGCATTTATATCCGCATCTTCTTTTCAACCTAACCTAACCATTGAATTTTTTTGACAGAAGGGTGGACAGACAGACAAACGGACGGTTAGGTTAGGTATAAGTGGCAGTCGGCTGTCGGACTCACTTAGACGTTTTCGTCCATTGTGATAAAACAAAAACAGAAGAAGGAAGATACCTTCTGGTTTCCACCGTTGAACCATCCAGATCGCTTTAAAAGGCCCAAATATCTTCCAATCGTTCATATCCGTTTCACAGGCAGGTTCCCAAAGAAATGAAAACCTAAAGTGGAACACCTTCTGACTGCAGAAGGTGTTCTATAGACTCTTCTTCTTGGATGTCCTCACAGCTTCTGCAAAAGTCGTTGCTGGCAACCTTCAGTCTGTCAGCATGTTTTCCGATTAGACAGTGACCTTTCATGACGGACACAATGGCTGAGACACGTATGTTCTAGCCAATGACAGCAAAGCGGTAGACCTATTCCAGTCTAGATTAGGCCACATAGTTTTAGAACCTCTTTGTGAACATCTAACATTCGTTGTCCTTCCGGCCTGGTCTTGAAATCTTAGCTTACATGTCGATAGAGGCATACCTACAGATTCCAGCTCCCCTAAAGTGTGTAAGGCAGTTCCTAGTCTCACAAGCTCGTACGCTTTATAAATCTCTGGGATATCTCTGTGGCCTGGCACCCAGAACAGGTTAATGTTGAATTATTAAACCATCTTGTTGAGAGATCTACGACAGTCGAGGTGGAGTTTTTGTGCTCAGAAATAGGCTTTCAAGTGTTTTAATGGCTGCCTGGCTATCTGAGAAGATATTTATGCGAATCGCCGTAATGACATTATATCTTAGCCAGTCCACCACTTCCTTAATTGCAAGAATCTCCGTTGGATACATACTGCAGCGGTCGGGCAACCTTATCGATATGACCAGTTCTAGATGTTTAGAGTACACCCCACAGCCCACCTGTTCGTCTAGTCTATGTACCTTATGTTACCAGGAATTTCGTTGTTCCAATCGGTTCTATCAGAAATAGTGGTACAGTACTTATTGTCAAAAAGCGATTCAGGTAGGGTGTAATCCACACTGCCTTGAACATCGGATATTGTATCAAGAATAACACAGTGTACGTAGCCGCCACATGACCAAAAAAGAAAGCTCACTTAGCCTCACGGCAGTGGTCGCAGCAATCTGTCTAGCCACAATGTTCAGGGGCATTAGATGTGGCATTAAATTCTACGCATCAGATGATGTCTGGCTTGTGAGGCACTATTGAATAGTAGGTGGGCGTTGGAAGCAACGTCCACCAAATCACAACACCATATAGCATTATAGGATCTCGAATCCGTCTGTCTGTCGAAAGCACGCTAACTTTCGAACGAGTAAAGCTAGCCGCTTGAAATTTTGCACAAATACTTCTTATAAGTGTAGGTCGATTGGGATTGTAAATGGGCCATATCGGTTCATGTTTTGATATAGCTGCCATATAAACCGATCTGGGATCTCGACTTCTTGAGCCACTAGAGAACGCAATTCTTATACGATTAAATTGAAATTTTGCATGATATGTTTCGTTATGACTTTCAACAAATGTGCCAATTATGGTTCAAATCGGTCCATAACCTGACATAGCTGTCATATAAACCGATCTCGGGTCTTGACTTCTTGAGCCTCTAGAAGGCGCAGTTCTTGTCCGATTGGAATGAAATTTTGCACGACCTGTTTTGTTTTGATATCCAACAACTGTACCGAGTCTAGTTCAAATCGTTCCATAACCTGATATAGCTGCCATATAAACCGATCTGGGATCTTGACTTCTTGAGCCTCAAGAGGGCGTAATTATTATCCGATTTGGCTGAAATTATGTACAACGGCTACTCCCATGATCTTCAATATACGTTTCAAATATGGTCTGAATAGGTCTTCAGCCTTATACAGCTCCCCTATGAACCGATCTCCCTATTTTACTTTTTGAGCCCCTAAAAGGCCCAATTCTTATTCGATTTCGTTGAAATGCTACACATAGACTTCTACTGTGTTCTCCAACACTCAATTCAATTGGTATAGCAATTCGTTTTCTTTTATCCTTTGTTTGTCTAAAAAGAGATACTGGGAAAGAACTCGACAAATGCGATCAATGGTGGAGGGTATATAAGATTCGGACCGGCCGAACCTAGCTTGTTTTTGTTTGTGTGGGTCGCGAACATCCACTTTCACCGTTATTTTGATACTCAGCGCCCCAACCGTATGAGTTATAAGAGATCGCACATGTATCCCTCGATGTTGCGAGCCGCTTTTTCAAAGATCCGGCGCACAGTGTTACAAAATCGAAAAATCTTGGAAATAATTCTGAAACTTTCAAACGGATAAATATATTGACACGAAACTTGACAAAATCAATGTTAAGGAGTTTTCCTATAAGT
Organism: Stomoxys calcitrans; assembly: GCF_963082655.1. NCBI lineage: Eukaryota > Metazoa > Arthropoda > Insecta > Diptera > Muscidae > Stomoxys > Stomoxys calcitrans. The sequence goes on along the minus strand of NC_081555.1, from coordinate 104,324,244 downwards.
ATCCAAAATTTGGGGATCCTAGTAGGTTCAGAGACTGATCCGTGGGGCTTGAAATTTGGTCACCGTGAGCATGTCAAATTTTGAATGGCTTGCCAAACAATCATTTAAGGGCCTACATTGACTATGTTTAGTTTCGTGTCCGCATCTCTTTTCGCTCAATAAATTCAAAATTTATTTCCAAGATTTTTCGATTTGGGAACACTGTGCGACGCTCGCCTTCAGACGCCCTAACCTGGCAACAGACGCTGATGTTAGCCAGTGTATATTTGAAGGCGCCAATAACTTGCTTTGTTATTTCGACTAGCATTGGCACTCAGTCTTTAAGTAAGAGTCAGTAACATCTGACCCCTGACTGGGATTCTCCTCTCGAAACCACTGACTGCACGCATTTGGAGCTATTCCGCATAAATACGAAGCTTTCCACTCTCAGCAACCTGTGGACGCGCCCGGTAGCTTTCAGCTAAGTTTCACCACCACACAAGCTTGAGCTCAAAGTTACAGCCCTTGGCAGAATCCAAGGTGATAGGTTCGGTCCAGCCGAACTTGGCATGCTTTTACTTGTGTATTCTTAAAAGGAAAATTTCGGTTTTATTATGATTATCCTTACAAAGAACCTTTAAAACCTGAAAACCCCTGGCTTAAATTCTTTCTTCTCCCCAAGAATTATTAAATTTACATATTTTTTTTGTACTTCCATATATGAATTTACGACTTTTGACGGCATAAAATAGAAATGTCCAATTTCATTCATTTTTATTGTTTTCACCATCATACCCCATCAAACAGGTTTGAAGCATTCTATGTCACGTTTGAATATTTTGTTTATTGCGCCTGACCTTCACAAATGTCGGTCGATTGGTTTCCACGAGTGTTTGCGTGCGTGTGTTTGTGAGTTTTTTTTTTCATTTCTTTCATTGTTAATCAATAATTTATGCCAAAAGATTTATTTGCACATAAATCTTGTGCCAGCCATATATGGGTCATTTATGTTTATTTTTACAGCGACAAAACTCAAGTATTTAGATGACATCTCAAGGTCTAGAAGAAATTGCCATTTTACTTTGTAATTTATGAGCCATATATCAAATAAATGAAAGAACCTGAAATCATTTGGTACTTGTATGGCAAAATGCAAATCATTTTTTTTTTTGCTTCATAGATGTAACCTTGAACTAAATTTGATAAGCAAGGACATTGTCTTGAAGAGAATGTAGAAAATTTAGACTACGTTTCTATTTGTTTAGCAATTTAAAGTAGATTGAACATCTAGCAATATAAGAAATATTATTCCGTTTTAAAATTATAACCGAATATAGAATTTAAATATTTTTCGTCATTGGGATAGAACTAACTGATTTGCCGGGGGAGGTCAATTGCTGGGAGGCAATAAGAGACGGTCGTTCTCTAAGAACCACATTCACCCGGTAGCTATTCGCCGCATCTGCTACCTTGTCTGCATAAAAGTTGTTAAGACCCGTTTGATATACCGATCAAGAGGTTCTCTCTTGTAGCGCTGAACCTTTTGCTCTAGATCAAGAAGATCTATGTTAAGGCTTTTGGGCGGTGGAAACCTATCCACTAGGTGATGATTTGGATAGTCTTTGCGATGACAACCCAGAAGGTATTGCTTAGACAGCATGTAATTATGTCTTCGCAGGGGTACGATCTTTGACTCCTGAGACAGTCCGTCGCAGTTCGATGGGCGGCATGCTGACAGATCTGAATATTATTCCACCGCGAGTCACAGAGCTGGCGAGACCACACTGGCGCTGCATTACTTACCACAGACCGACGAATTGATTTGTACGTGGTCAACAAAGTTTCTTTCTCAGCACCCCAAGTGCTGCCTGCAAGTGACTAGAGGACCTTGTTTCTACTTTTGTCTTTATTGCAAATTGCTGTGGCATGTGGGAAGAAGAGCTGTCAAATCTGACACCAAATATTTTGGAGCACTTGATGATCGGAATCATTTATCCATCTACAATCACCTTCAGCCCATTATTCACCTCACGCCTATCTGTAGTGAACAATGTGGCTGAAGATTTGGTGGCAGATATCTTCAAGTCTCTTGCTGCGAAATAAGAGGCAAGTTTGTTGACGTTCAACCTATCACGGATGTCATCAATGGGTGGGGGGGCCTGATGCCATGATCGTACAATCGTCTCTATGCCGTCTGGAGGAGGTGGAATTGAGGGGGTGGAATGAAGGGGGTGGAATGGAGGGGGCGGAATGGAGGGGGTGGAATGGAGGGGGTGGAATGGAGGGGGTGGAATGGAGGGGGTGGAACAGAGGGGGTGGAATGGAGGGGGTGGAATGAAGGGGGTGGAATGGAGGGGGTGGAATGGAGGGGTTGGAAAGGAGGGGGTGGAATTGAGGTGGTGGAATTGAGGGGTGGAATGGAGCGGGTGGAATGGAGGGGATGGAATGGAGGATAGGTAGAGGTAAAACAGTGACGCAGTTATGACCCAACCTAGGGGAACTCCCTGTTTCACTTTACGGTGCTTCCACTTCCTATCCCTAATGTCACCCCTAGACGGAGGGACGTATTGGTGCCATCCTCAAATGGTTTGCACAATCATCTCTATGCTGTCTAGAGGGGGTGGAATGGAGGTTAGGTAGAGATTAAACAGTCCCATGACAGCCGGTTGTACGCAGCGAATTGACCCGATGGAGTTCTCCATCGTCAAGGGCTGCCGCCTCAGTGTATAACACACTGCAACAACAACAAAATCGTCACAATGCCGTCTAGAGGGGGTGGAATGGAGGATAGGTAGAGGTTAAACAGTGCCGCAGTTATGACCCCACCTTGGGGAACTCCCGGGTTTACACTACGGCGCTTTGACTTCTTACCCCTAATGTCCACAAATGACTGGCAACCACACAGATAGTTCGCGTCCCAGTGTTTCAGGCCTGGCTGGAGAGGCGTATTTGCAATGACCTCAAATGGTTTGTACAATCGTACAATCATTTCTATGCCGTATGGAGGGGGTGGAATGGAGGATTGGTAGAGGTCAAACAGTCCCTTGGCAGGAGGTTGTACGCACCGAATTGACCCGATGGAGTTCTCCATCGGCAAGGGCTGCCGCCTCAGTGTACAACACACAGATACAACAACAAAATCGTCCCAATGCCGTCTGAAGGGGGTGGAATGGAGAATAGATAGAGGTAAAACAGTGCCGCAGTTATGACTCGCAGTTATGACAGCGTTTCAGTCCTCGTTGGAGATGTGTATTTGCGATGACCTCAAATGGTTTGTACAATCGTACAATCATTTCTATGCCGTCTGGAGGGGTTGGAATGGAGGATATGTAGAGGTTTAACAGTCCCATGGCAGCCGATTGTACGCACCGAATTGACCCGATGGAGTTCTCCATCGGCAAGAGCTGCCGCCTCAGTGTATAACACACTGCTACAACATCAAAATCGTCCCAATGCCGATTGAAGGGGTTGAATAGAGGATAGGTGGAGATTAAATAGTGCCGCAGTTATGACCCCACCTTGGGGAGCTCCCTGTTTCACTTTACGGTGCTTCCAATTCCTACCCCTAATGTCCACAAATGACTGGCAACCACACAAATAATTCGCGACCCAGCGTTTCATCTGTATGCCGTCTGGAGGGGGTAGAATGGAGAATAGGTAGAGGTTTAACAGTCCCATGGCAGCCGGTTGTACGGTTGGCCTCAAATAGTTTTTCCCAACTGCTAGTGTTAGACGATAGAAGCGAAGAGGATACCAAAGAACCAATCCGTGATGATGGTATAGAAAGTTTGCCTACTTGTCAGAATGAGGTTTAAGTAGCAGGTGCAGCAGGAGCCGATGGGTTGCCCGCTGAACTATTTAAGAACGGAAGCGACATGCTGATTAGGCATATGCATCAGCTCGTTTACGCGATCTGGCTGGAAGAACGCATGAACCCGATGATTGGAACCTCAGCGTACTATGTCCCGTACACAACAAAGGACACAAGACGGATTGGAAACTCAGCATACTAAGTCCCGTACACAAGAAAGAACACAAGACGAAGTGTGGCAACTATAGAGGAAGAATATTCCTACCCAGCACATACAGAATGCTCTCGAGCGTACTATGTGAAAGAATAAAACCTAAGGTCAATGAGATAGTTGCGACCTACGAATGTGGCTTAAGACCTGGAAAATCCAGCATAGACCAGAAATTCACACTGCGCCAAATCCTGGAAAAGACCCGAGAAGGACAGCTCAACTCTAATCATCGCTTTGTTGACTATAAAGACGCTTTTGACAGCCCTATACGTTCAAGGGTATTCCAAAATATGTTTGAGTTTGGTATCAATATAAAATTGGTAAAATTCTGCAGGATATCGCTTGCTAATACAGGTCCTCAGATAGAATAGGTAGGAAAGAATCTCTCCGAACCATTCAATACCAAACGAGATTGTAGAAAAGGTATGATCTTTTCAATATCCTGTTGGAGAAGATTACTCCAGATGCATAGATGGGCGACGGGTTAATACCCAAAATGAACTTACCCGGTAAATTGGGTAAATACCCGGGTATTTACCTATTTATACCCAAAAGTTGAGTATTTATAATTTTGCAGACATCTTGGGTATAAAATATTTTCCAAACCATTTTTGATGTTTTCGTATTCTTTGTATATAAACCTGATCTTTTGATCTCATAAAATCGGATTTTATTCATATATAACCGCTATATAGACCGATCTCCAAACTTCAAGTCTTGAGGCAATAAATTGGTAATTTTTCATCCGATTTCTATTTGGCACTGTAAGTTCTGGTAGACCCCTACCCATTTCTGTAAAATGTGGTTCATATCGGACTATATATGGATAGAGCTGCCCTGTAGACCGACCGCCCGATTTCCCAATATAAGGTATTGAGGCCATAATAGATTTATTTATTACCCCAATTCGACAAAATTTGTGCACAGTGTATTCTGGTAGACCCCTACCAGTTTCTGTCAAATATGGTCAAGATCAGACCCACTCTGTCCTCCAGCTTTGATCCATCCGAGTAATATGATCTTCCAGATGGCAATACTAGGGTTCCGTCAATCAAAGACAGTGCCGATGGGAGCAGTGCGTCGCACTCGACTTCAAGGTTCAACTCAGGTATCCGATCGGAAACCTCTTCTCTTCCTACCAGGTTTCCTACCGCGATGGTATGAGCTGCTCCCATCCTTAATCCATTCTTCTATCGCCTAAAGTCTCATAGCCGTAGTGGCTGCCTCACACTTAATCTGTATGTCAATGGGTCGGATATCTAGAATAGGAGACAGTGCCCTAGTGGGCGTGGTACTCATCGGTCCGCCTATGCCAAGACCACAAGATTTCTGAACCTGTTGTATGGTTCGTATGTTGCATTTTTTCTCCATAGGAGTCCACCAAACTACTGAGGGGTAAGTAAGTACTGGTCTAATCACGCTCCTGTAGAGCCAGTGGACTATCCTCAGATTCAGGCCTCATTTCGAGCCAACAGTGCCCAATATCTGTGAGCCTTCTCAATACGCTCCTGAATGTGACACTTTCAATTCAGTATCCTTATTGAGGAAACGTGGTTCGTTAAATTGGCCCACCTTCGTCTTCCTCGTGAACAGGCATATTTCAGTCTTCTCTGGATTAACATTGAGACCTCTGGGTCTAGCCCAATCATATGCCATATGCAAGACCCTTTCGGCTCTTCTGCATAGCTCGGTCGGATCCTTGCCCCTTTGACGTATTATAAGATCATCTGCGTAGCAGACGGGTGCAAATCCCTCCTCAGTCAGCATCCGTAATAGGTCATTTATGGTGGTCACCCATAAGAGTGGCCATAAAATGCCCCCCTGTGGCGTGCCCTGTGCCACTTTCTCCTTTATATTTATGCCTTGGGAAACACAATTTATAAATTGTAAGTATCTGTGCAAAATTTCAAGTGGATAGCTTTACGAGTTGGACCGCTATCATGTTTTCTGCAGTCGGACATGGCTAAATCAACTCTGAACGTCGCCATAAACCGATACCCGATTTTACTTCTTGAACGCCTGGAAGCCGAAATTTTTGTCCGATTTGGATTAAAAATTTGCAGTGTTCCGTTACGACTTTCAACAATTGGGCTAGGTACGGTTCAAATCCTTCTATAACCTAATATAGCTCCCATATAAACCGATCTCTCCATTTGACATCTTTAACCGCTTGAAGTGAAGCCACTTTCTCCTTTATAAAGGGTGATTTTTTTGAGGTTAGGATTTTCATGCATTAGTATTTGACAGATCAACGCTTGCAAATCATTGAATTTTATTACCAAAATCAGTGTTCGGTTCGAAATGTGTTCAAATTTTGACAAATTTTGTTCAGCGATGAGGCTCATTTCTGGTTGAATGGCTACGTAAATAAGCAAAATTGCCGCATTTGGAGTGAAGAGCAACCAGAAGCCGTTCAAGAACTGCCCATGCATCCCGAAAAATGCACTGTTTGGTGTGGTTTGTACGCTGGTGGAATCATTGGACCGTATTTTTTCAAAGATGCTGTTGGACGCAACGTTACGGTGAATGAACACATTTCGAACCGAACACTGATTTTGGTAATAAAATTCAATGATTTGCAAGCGTTGCTCGTTAGTAAGTCTATTCATGATGAAATGTCAAAGCATACTGAGCATCTTTCTCTTTGACACCATGTCTGAAATCCCACGTGATCTGTCAAATACTAATGCATGAAAATCCTAACCTCAAAAAAATCACCCTTTATTTATGCCATGAAACGCACAATTTATCCACCTGTTCCTTAGCATATGGTTTATCCAGTCTCTAAGGACCGGGTCCACCCGGCACTGGTCTAAGGATTGGATCAACGTGTCGGTCTGCACATTGTTAAAAGCTAATGATTGAACTAACAACGAGCATATATTTCTATAGCGCTATCGGAAGTTCAATATTTCCCAAACTTAGTTCATTTTAACTAGTGTTGAGGTTTAACATTTTCTAAGTATAGTAGGAGGTATATGTGCAAAATTTCAAGAGCCTAGATTAATTACTTCGAAAGTTTGCATGCTTTCCACAGACAGACGGACGGACATGGCTAAATCGGCTTAAAATGTCGTAACGATCAAGAGTATAAACAACTTTACGGGGCCTTAGACCAATATTTCGATATGATTCGATGCCATGATGGAGGCTATAAAAATTGAGAAAGTTGGGAACCACAACTTTATCTACCTCGGCACCTCCGTAACCGTAACGAATAACAACAGTTTTGAAATAAAGCGAATAATACAAAAACAAACAGATGTTATTATCGAATAAGTGAGCAGTATAAAACATAGGTACTTGTGAAAGCAGACCAGACCCTAAATTAGAAGATCGGTTGATATGACACCTATATCTGTATAGTCTGATCTGATTCAAATTTGGGTTGGATGTCTTAAAAAACTCACTATTTAAAATCTCAACGAAATCGTGACAATAAATGCAGCTTTAATGGGATTTAGACCTTTAATCGGCATATCGGTCTATTTTACAGCAGTATTGATCAGCAGATCGGTCTATATAGAAGCTATATCCAAATATGATCCGATTTTGCCCGTTCTAAAACTTAATCTGCGTGCAGCAAAACAGACGTATCTGTTCCAATTTTCAGCTCAATGTCTCAATTTTTGAAGGCTGTAGAGTGATTACAACAGACGGACGGACAGAGGGACAAACACACGGGCATCGTTAAGTCGTCTTAGAATTTTACAACGATACAAAATATATATACTTTGAAGGGTCGAAAGTTGATATTTTGTTGTTTGTTGCAAATGGAATGACTAAATGAATATACCCACTTACCTATGATGGTGGGTATAAAAAATATAAATTTTTTCCAAATCCCCAAAAATTTCTTTTAAATAATCCATTCCCCATTTGTGAGTATTCTCTATTTAAACAAAATGAAAATATCAAAGAAAATTAAAGAACAAACGGACAAAAGAACATCTCCGAAGGCTTATATGCGCATTTATGTGCCTATGAAAAAAACTTCTAGTCTATTAAATTGTTGCCTTTAGGGTCATCAATGATTATTGGTAATCTTGGGTTCACCATTTCAAGTTAAAGGTTTTCACTCAACTCATATAAATGGCAAAATGTAGAGATGAAGCAAAATGGAAGAGTTCAAATGCATAAATTTTGAATTCCAATTTTTTTTTTGGTAAATGCCTTCGAGAACATATCAATGAACCCACTGCACACATACCATACATTTTCACATCTAAAGCATATTCTGTAAAAAAAACACATTTTTTACTCCTTTTGTAAGGTTTAATAGTGGCATAGGGCGAAAAGAACAAAAGATTAAAAGGATTTCTTTTTCTCTTTGAGGATTTTTTTTTTGTTTTTGCCATATTGCTTGTATTTCTTGTGAAAGTATTAAATACCACAAAAATATGGCAGGTATCAAAGTGCAGATGGTATTGCGTCGACTCCTCTCTCCCTCTCTTCCTTTCCCTTCAAAATGCTGTCAACTAAAAGTTTATGTTTATGAATAATAAATTTTTTTCCATCTTATAGTAGTAGTCGTAGTATGTGCAAGAAACTAATAAAACAAAATTCTTTGTCGTTAAATGTTTGAGAGTAAAGTGGTTAGAATGATGTGTATGTATTGTGTACATATGTCATTGGCCCTAAAGGATTTGTTTAAAAGGTCCTTTTTATTTTCAAAAGTGTTTTGGAAGTCACAAACATAAATCTTAAACAAAAAACTATTTAAAAATAAGACTTAGGCACAGTGATGTAAAATCATTTCGTTGGCAATATAAAAAAATTTTAGAGGTCATAAACTTTAATCGAAACAGAAAAGTTTATGGGAATAACAAGTTCAAACGGCCCAAGGATTTTATGAAGGGAAGGTTATAGAAAGAAATATATGCAGAAATACCCAAGGAATGGTTGTTATGCATATCTTAAGTCAATTTATCAATTCAGTGGAGTAGTAAGATTTAAGACGCCCTTTTGAATCATAAAAGACCACAAATGTTAACAGATTGCTGGAGTTTTGTGCTTTATTTAATGATTTGAAGTGAAAAAAGGCCATAAATCAGTTTTGATTACGAAAAGTAAACTTTTCTTAATTGGAATAAACATTTCCTAATAGTTAGTAAACTTTTCTTAATTTAAGAAAATTTTCCTAAATTTAAGTATAATTCATCATTTGAAGAATTTAATCAGAATATTTCTCTAAAAACAGATAATCCAAGATGTGCTCAAACTAAAGCCATAAATTCCTAATCAAACACTGTTCAACTCGACTTGGTTTCTGCACAAGGCACTGACCTTTTCGAAAATGACTTTTTTCCTTTTAGTGATGGTAAAGAACTTTTGGTTTATTTCTATTACACCTGTTGTCGTTCAACATACAAATACGTATAGTGTATACATTTTAACACCAATATACAACATACAAACACATATATATATGTGTCTACAAATGTATTGGAATGCTGAGTACTTGAGTAGCTGAAACAAGCTTCCGTAGTTTTGTGAACATTTCAGGACTTCAGCAATAACAAAAGCAATAGGAAAAAAAGTCTCATTTCTTTACATTTAAGATGCGACTGATGTTACACTTAGGTGGGGGGGGGGGGGGAGGGAGCTGGCGTATGATAGTCGGTGACTATTGTGACTCTGTTGGTTGGCTGATGAGGCTTGTATTGTCATGATTATGACTATTGTTATTACCTTCATATACAATGGAGCTCATACACATCCAGGCACGCACATGAATTTGCAAAAACTTTTGTTTGATGCTTTGGTGTATTAACCTGTCATTGGCATGTGTACCAGGAGAGTTTGGCGTGTCTGCAGTCAGCAGCAAGATAGTTCCAGCGAATGTGCCTTTCTAAACTAAAAGCTTATCCAAAAGTAATAAAAAAAAAACAAAGAAATTCGTGTAAGACCCCTGCCAGGACCAGGGATTGCCATTAAATTTTTCATAAAAAAAAACTAAATATAATAACAATTAGTAGAAAACCAAAAAATAAAAACTAAAAATAAAACTAAAATAAAATAAAATAAAATAAAATAAAATAAAATAAAATAAAATAAAATAAAATAAAATAAAATAAAATAAAATAAAATAAAATAAAATAAAATAAAATAAAATAAAATAAAATAAAATAAAATAAAATAAAAGGAGATCAGGAAGTCAAATCCGGAGATCGGTTTAAATGGGCCCTATATCATAACAGAAGTCTTTTTGCCAAATTTTTGACAAATTAGATGAAAATTGAGGCTTCTTGGGGCTGAAGAAGTCAAATCTGAGAGTCGGTTTATATGGGAGGTATACCAGGCTCAAGAAGTCAAATTCTAGAACCATTTATTTATTTTTTTTTATTTTTTTACTAGGTATTGATGTACAAGTTAAAGACAAATCGGATGACAATTTAGGTCTCTATAAAAAGTCAAAACGAATACGAATTGCTTTCTGTAGGTGCTCAAAATGTCAAATCGAAAGATAACGTGGCAATTGCGTCAATGGGGAAGTTTCCCAACATCATAAGAGATGCACTTCAGGAATGTTACATCTAATGTTTCTGGACATTGTGGCTAGACAAATTGCTGCAACCACTGCTGTAAGGCTAAGGGAGCGTTCAATTTTGTCATGTGGCGGCTACGGACACTGTGTTATCCTTGTTCCAGGCAGTGTGGATTACACCCTACCTGAGACGCTTTTTCTAATCGAGTCGATTGGAACTACGATATCCCTGGTAATAAAAGTTACATAGACTTCTATATGGATGATTCCAAACTAGACGACCACGTGGAGTTTGGGATGTATTCTAAAGATCTAGAACTGGTCATATCGAAAAGGTTACCCGACCACTGCAGTGCGAATCAAGCGGAGATCCTTGCCTTTAAGAAAGTGGTGGAATGGCAAAAATATAATGTCATAACGACGATTGGCATAAATATTTTTCCAGGCAGCCATTAAATCCCTAAAGAACGTATTTTTGAACACAAAAACCGCCCTCGACCTGTCACAGATCTCTCAACGAAATGGCTGAACAGTTCAAAATGCACCTGTTCTGGGTGTCGAGCCTATCTCTGTGGCTCGGCACTCCAGTGATATTGGAAATTGTGGGAATGCCTCTAGCGACATATAAGCTAAGTTTTCAGGATCAGGCCCGAAGGGCAACGAATGATATATGGTCACAATGAGGGTCCTGTGAGCATTCCAAAATTATGTGCCTAAATTTAGACTTCAAGAGGTCTACCGCTTTTCTGTCATTGGCTAGAACAGTCATTCATTGTGTTCGTCATGACAGGTTCACTGTCTAATTGGAAAATATGCTGACAGACTGAAGGTTGCCAGTGACGACTTTTGCAAAAGCTGTGAGGACGTCGAAGACGAAAAGACTATAGAACATCTGCTGTGTTTGTGTCCCGCACTGGAGGGAGTGCCACTTTAGGTTCTAAATTCCTTGAGAACCTGTCTGATTTAGCGGATGTGAACATTCGCAAGTTGTTAGGCTTTTTAGAGAGATTTGTATGGTTCAATGGTAGGAACTAGAAGGCATTTTCCTTATTCTGTTCCCGTGGTATCACAATGAACGAAAACTTCTAAGTGAGTCTGATGGAAGACAGCCACTTAAAACTTTCCTAACCTATGGGTGGAAGTCATAACAGTACTCATCGCTATTTAATTTGGCAAAATCAGATGATAATTGCGCGTTCTAGAGGCTCAAGAGATCCGCTATAGAACGCTTCGAACTATACTAAGGATAAGAGGGTGCAGATATTAATCCGCCTTATGCCACTATGGACATACACTCACGCAAGTTATAAGGTTGTTGTGCGCTCTAAATACTTAAACGAAACATCGAAAAAGAAAATCTAAGCTAGGAGTTCCCTGCTACTTACAAAAACCTAAACTGTTTTCAATACCACTCCCCTAAGTTGATTCATGTCTGGTATTGTGTCCTCACATAAGTGCCGGTGCCTGTTAGCCACGAAAGCAGGGCAATGACATAGGAAATGCTTCAATGTCTCGTCAACTCGTCACCGTAATTCTACGTAGGGCTTAGGGGAAGATGATGAGATGTTGGCCGCACTTGCCGCTAAAACAGATTTCAGTCCCTGGGTTGTCAATGCATACCCCCAGGCCCACTCTGTCCTCTAGCTTTGATCCATCTGTGTAACATGATCTCCCAGATGGCAATACTAGGGTCCCGTCAATACAAGATTGTGCCGATGGCAGCAGTGCCTCGCAGTCGACCTCAAGGTTCATCTGAGTTATCCCTTCCTTCCAGGTTTCCTATCGTCGCCTCGATTATAAAGCGATGGTATGACCTGCCCTATTCACTATCCATTCTCCGAACGATTTAGCCACAGTGGCTGTATGTCAATGAATCGGATATCTAGAATAGTCTCCAGTGCCAGAGTGGGTGTGATCCTAATCGCTCCGCCTATGCCAAGACATCATGTTCTCTGAACCTGTTGCATTATACTTTCGTTGCAGTTTTTCTCCATTGCAGTCCACCAAACTACTGAGGCGTTAGTAAGTATTGGTCTAATCACGCTCCTGTGGAGCCAGTGGAGTATCCTAGGATTCAGTCCCCATTTCGAGCCCACTGCTCGTCTTTATAATGCCCAGCATCTGTGAGTCTTCACAGTACGCTCCTGAATAAGACCCTTATATTGGACGGGAAACTGAATTCCCGTCCAAGATCACTCCTAAGTATTTGACCTTGTTAGATATCGAAATCGTTCTATTGAGGAAAATTGAGATCCCTCAATCTACATTAATAAGAAGTATATCGTGTCTGCATGAATGTTGTCTAGACCTGCTTGATATGCCGCTTGATCTAGAGGTTCTCTAGGTAACGCTGTAGATCATGTAGATCTACTTTAAGGCTTCTGGGTGGCGGATATCTATTCACAAGATGATGATTTGGATGATCTCTGTGATAACAGTCCAAAGACAACATGTAGTTATGTCTTCGCACTGGTAGGATCTTTGTCTCCTGATGAGAACTGAATAGACAGCCCGTCGCAGTTCGGAGGGCAGCATTCTGACAGGTCTGAATATTATTCCACTGCGTGTCACAAAGTTGACGAGACCACACTGGCACTGCTTTGGTAATGTGCATCCTTTACAAAGGAAAATTTAATATTGGTGAATCTTAGCCACGATGGGACCCTTTGCATACCAATTTATCATGGAAAGTAGCAGGGCTGAGCGAACCCTGATCATAGTGTATTGGTGCTTGTCCAAATATTGCAAGGATTCACTTTTTACAGATTTTTTACTTATGGCAACTCTGACCTATTCATTCTCTCCCTCTGGGCTACCTTTAAGCCACAAATATTTGGACATTCTTTTTGGAAACACGTGTCTATGCCTGGGATCTGGGCTTTTGGAATGTGCGTAGGCAAAGGTGATTGCTCCTTGTGGGATACAAAGCTACCCAATGGAGATGAAACGACCAACATCACTGCCAACCATTGTCCTTTGTGGACATATCCCAAGCAATTTACCAACAACATTCACACATGTCTGCCATGACCATTTAGCAATGCAATAACGAGTCTACCCAATTGTGATATACACCAATGCCACTTAAATAGGAGATTGAACGAAGCACAACACCAACAAAAGCAAGAAAAACAAAAACTTTTTGGAATAGAACACTAAATTCCCTTTTGTTTTTTCAGCAGGTGGTTGGTAGTTAGCGCAAGGGCAGAGGATAGTTGGAAAATTGGTCTGTTTATAGTCACTTGGGTAATGTCATTACAAACGCATACCAAATGGCAAACCTGAGAAAAACATTTCTCGTTTTATTTTCTTTCCTCATTTACTTGCAAGGGAAATTTGTTTTTATGACCATTTTTATTTTTAGATTAGTTCCATTTTTGCCCCAAATTAAAGGTACGTACGCTTGGTACTATCAGCCATGGCCAAAACGACAATTGTTTTTGGCAAAACTGAAAGTTACTTTAATGTTGTTTTATTTTTTTCCTTTATTGTAGCTGCTAAGGGCTTCTTTAGATACACCAGATGCCTGCTATGGGTCGTTTTGAGAGAAGAGTTTTTGTTTTTATTTTGAGATTTTATGATCATAACTTGGCTTCATAAATTTCCAGTGGCTTGCAGGGAGTATTGAGGTAAGATTATTTCAGAGAGAGCAATATCTCTAATATTTCTTTTAATCTAAGATGGTGTTATGTGAGCTTTTATGAAGATAGTGAGAAGGATGATGTGTGTCCATGAAAAATTGATGTTTTATAGCGGCGCTATCTCAGTTTATGGACTCATATTCGCAGTGAGTTTTAGAAGCTACATTTAAATACCACATTTCAGTTAATTGGGAGGAAATTGTTAACATAAGGCGATCCCCCAACTAACTTTTCCTATTTCCTAAGGGTAGCAGCATATCATATGGGCAAAGATTTTTTTGGAATGATTTCATGCAAAATATGTCCTCGAGATAATCTTTATATTAAAATTTCATAAGAATTTTCTTAAAAGACAAAAACGGGTTGCAGCAAGTTATGATATTAATAAGTAAAAGCGTGCTAATTTAGGCCGGGCCGAATCCTGGGAACCCACCACCATTGATTTTGAAGGGCATAATTTTACTTGCCATACCAATGTTCTGTCAAACCAGCAAAAATTAAAGTTTCTAGGAACCGAACAAGGATGATCGAGAGATTGGGAGCAATATCAGGTTTCATGGGAGCAATATCAGGTTATATACTGATTTAGACCGAATTTGGCACAGTTGTTGGAAGTCATAACAGAACACAATTTGCAAAATTTGAGCCAAATCGAATGAAAATTGAAGTCATAACAGAACACCACATGCCAAATTTCAGCCAAATCGGACAATTATTGCGGCTTGTAAGGGCTCAAAAAGTCAAATGGGGTAATCAGTTTATATGGGGCCATAACAGGTTATAGACCGATTTGGACCGTACTTGGCACAGTTGTTGGAAGACATAACAGAACACAATCTGCAAAAGTTGAGCCAAATCGAATGAAAATTGCGGCTTGTAAGGGCTTAAGAACTCAAATCGGGCTATATCAGGTTATAGATCGATTTTGACCGCACTTGACACAGTGGTTGGAAGTCATAGCAGAACGCCGCATGCAAAATTTCAGCCAAAACGGAGAAAAATTGCGGTTTATAAAGGCTCAAGAAGTCAAATCGGTAGATCGGTTTATAGAGAAGATATATCTAAATCTGAACCGATATGGCCCATTTGCAATCTCCAACGACCTACATCGATATTAACCATCTGTGCAAAATTTCAAGCCGATAGCTTTATGCGTTCGAGCTCTATCGTGATTTCGACAGATGGACGGACGGAAGGACGGACGGACATGGCTAGATCGACTCAGAACGTCGAGACGATCAATACAACAACAAGCTTAGGTCTATGTCCATAGTGGCATGGAGCGAATTACGCCCCCTTTCCAACCAAACCTAACCTAAACATATTAGGTTATCAACCGCTTTAGACCACACCTGAAAGTCATGCCAAAACGGCAAATGCAAAATTTCGACGAAGTGTAATCGAGAGATCGGTTTATATGGCGGCTATATAAGGATATGGACTGATTTAGACCACACTTAAAACAAATGATGGAACTCATACCAAAACGATATGTGCAATATTTAATTCAAATCGGATAAAGATTGCGCCGTCTAGAAGTTCAAAAAATCTAATCGGGAGATCGGTTTATATGGTAGCTATATCAGGTTATGAACCGATTAAGATCATACTTGGCACAATTGTTGGAAGTGATACCACAACACCATGTGTAAAATTTCAGCAAAACCAGATAGCTCAAGACGACAATTCCCAAGATCGGCTCATATGGCAGCTATATCAAAACATGAACCGATTTGGCCCATTTATTGGGTTGCCCAAAAAGTAATTGCGGATTTTTTAAAAGAAAGTAAATGCATTTTTAAAAAAACTTAGAACGAACTTTAATCAAATATACTTTTTTTACATTTTTTTTCTAAAGCAAGCTAAAAGTAACAGCTGATAACTGACAGAAGAAAGAATGCAATTAAAGAGTCACAAGATGTGAAAAAAATTGTCAACGCCGACTATATGAAAAATCCGCAATTACTTTTTGGGCAACAATCCCAATCGGCCTACACTGCCTAGCTTCACCGCTTCAAAAGTAAGCGTACCTTGGACAAACAGACGGACGGACAGAAGGATGGATCTAGTCATATCCATCAACTTAAAATGTCATGGCGATCAAGAATATATGTACTGTAGGGGGTCTTAGATGCATATTTCGAGGTGTTGCAAGCGGAATGACGAAATTATACCCTCCACCATCCTAAGGTGGAGAGTATATTTAAGTTTGGCCGCTTCGAACTTTGGATACTCACCACCATGGATAAATTATTTTATTGCCATATCCATTGTGATATGCAAATCGGGGCTGGTCTGGATCATATTTGGTTAAGGTCCCGAGAACTCTTCCACAACTCACAGTTTCAGCGCAATCGGGCAACAAATCCGCCTTTTATGGGATTAAGACCCAAAATTGGAAGTTCGATCTAATGGCAGCCATATCTAAATAAAGTCTGATCTGGATCATATGCCAGTCTGATGACGGGAGGCTTAATACAAGCCATTGTGTCAAATTTCAGCGAAATCGGGTAATAATTACGACTTTTATGAGCTTAAGACCCTTAATCGGGAGATCGGTCTATATGGCAGCTATATCTAAATAAAGTCCGATCTGAACCATATTTGAGTCGGATGTCGGGAGGCCTTAATTAACTTACCATTTAAAATTTCAGCGAAATCGGGTAATAATTACGACTTTTATGAGCTTAAGATCCTTAATCGGTAGATCGGTCTATATGGCAGCTATATCTAAATAAAGTCCGATCTGAACCATATTTGTGTCGGATGTCGGGAGTTTTAAAACAACTCACTGTTTCCAATTTGAGCAAAATCGGATAAAAAATGGGCCTGTAACGGGCTTAAGACCCTAAACAGGCATATCGGTCTATATGACAGCTATATGTAGTTATGGTCCGATATGGACCATATTTGGTTCAAACATCGGGGCCCCTAGTACAACATCCTGTTTTAAATTTAAGTGAAATCGGACAAAAAGTGCGACTTTTACGGGCTTAAGACCCTTAAGCGCCAGATCGGTCTATATGGGAGCTATACCCAAATATGGTCCGATTTTGACCATTCAACAACTCAACCTGCGTATAGAAAAAACACGAGTCTGTTTAAAATTTCAGCACAAGATCTCAATTTTTTAAACTGTAGCGTGATTTTAACTGACGGACACCCGGACGCACGGACAGACGGACGGACATCGTTAAATCGTCTTAGACTTTTACGACGATCAGTCATATATTTGTACTTTGTAGGGTCGGAAATGAATATCTCGATGTGTTGCAAACGGAATGACAAAACGAATCTACCCCCTATCCAATCCAGCATTAGGAGGGGAAAACCACCGCTGAAAAATTTTTTGACATGGTCTCGCCAGGATTCGAACCCAAGCGCTCAGCGTCATAGGCGGACATGCTAACCTCTGCGCCACGGTGGCCTTCACCGTGAGGTGTTATGTTTTTAATTTTAACAACTTTTGCAAAGTATGGTTCAAAACTGCCCATAACCTGATATTGAGCCTCTAGAAGACGCAATTACAACCCCATTTGGCCGAAATTTGAATGTAAAGTATGACTCTTTATAGTCATGACAAGTGCGGTTCATATCAGTTCATAACTTGATCTATCTTCTTAATATTTGATAAAGCCTTTCCAGAAACTTGTCTAATGCGATCCATGGTGTGGGGTATATAAGATTCGGCCCGGCCGAAATTATTGAGCTTTTACTTGTTCCATCTCAAGTCAATAAAGACGCTATGGTCGAATACAATTTGAAGCTGATTTTCATAGGTGGTTTATTAAAATTTTAACATACATTTCTTCGATGGGCATGGGTTGCCCAGCTGGGGAAGGCTTCTACCCTTCCGCAGTTACGATATGCTCCAAAATCGTTACTGCTGGCTGGCATTTTCAAAGCAACTATTTAGAAAAAGTGAGAGAGAGAGAGATGGAGAGAGCTGTTACATTGGAGTAGTAAATTTTTTCTAAAATCTAATAAAAAAAAATTTATTATTTTTAATCCAAATACCATAGGATGGGGGTATAGTAATCCATTTGTAACGCCTCGAAATATTCGTCCAAGACCCCATAAAGTATATTTATATTCTTGATTATCTCGACATTCTGAGTCGATCTACCTACGTCCGTCCGTCCGTCTGTCGAAAAAACGATAGCGATCGAGCGGGTAAAGCTAACCACTTAAAATTTTGCACAGATACTAATTATTGATGTAGGGCCATATCGGCTCAGATGTAGATATAGCTCCCATATAAACCGATATCTCAAATGGACTTCTTGAGCCCCTGTAAGCCACAAATTTTGTCCGATTTGACTGCATGTAATGTTCCGTTATAAGATTTGGCTGAAATTTTGCATGCGGTGTTATGTTACAACTTCTAACAACTGTGCTAAGCATGGTTCAAATGGGTCTATAGCGCGGTATAGCTCCCATATAAACCGATCTCCCGATTTGTCTTCCCGAGATCTTACAAGCCACAATTTTTTCCGATTTGGCTGCATGTAGTGTTGTGTAATGACTTCCAACAACTGTGCCAAGTACGGTCGAAATCGGTCTATAATCTGGTAAAGCTCCCACATAAACTGATCTCCCGATTTGGCCTCTAGAGGGCGCAATAAATATCTGATCTGGCTGAAATTTTGTACAACGGCTTCTTCCATGACCTTCAATATACGTGTCAAATATGGTCTGAATCGATGTGTAGCCTGATACAGCTCCCATATAAACCGATCTCCCTATTTTACTTCTTGAGACCCTAAAGGACGCAATTCTTATTCGAATTGGATGAAATTTTACACAATGACTTCTACTATGGTCTCCAACATTCAGTTCGATTATGCTCCGAATCAGACCATAACTTGATGAAGCTCCAATAGCATAGCAATTATTTTCTTTTATCCTTTGTTGGCCTAAAAAGAGATACCGAGAAAAGAACTCGACAAATGCGATCCATGGTGGTAGGTGGGTATATAAGATTCGATCCGGCCGAACTTAGCACGCTTTTATTTGTTGTTGTTTCTACTTTGAAGATGTTGGAGTCTTTTGGATACAGCAAAAAACAAATTTGTCCCTGAACATTTCATTAAGGCAAATTTGTCCCTGAACATTCCAGTCCGATTCAAGTACAGCTTATCATTGATAAGGGGTCCGCTTTTTATGGCCAAGTCTGATCGGGATGCCGCAGTGCAGCACCTCTTTGGGGAGAAGTTTTTACAGGGCACAGTACCTCACAAATCTGTCCCTGAACATTCCGGTCCGATTCAAGTATAGCTTATCATTGGTAAGGGGTCCGCTTTTTATGACCAATTTTAATCGGCTTGCCGCAGTGCGGCACCTCTTTGGAGAGAAGTTTTTATATGGCATAGTACCCCACATTTATTGCCAGCATTAGTAGGGGAAAACCACCGCTGACTTTTTTTATTCTGTTTGTCTCGCCAGGATTCGAACCCAGGCGTACAGCGTCATATGCGGACATGCTAACCTCTACACTATGGTGGCCTCCACTTCCTCTGTTGCCTCCAATATTTGTGCCAAGTACGGTCGGAATCGGTACCTATCGTGATTATTATCGTGATTTGGACATATGGACGGAGGGATGGACGGACGGATACGGCTAGATCGGCTCAAAATGTCCAGACTATCAAGAATATATGTATTTATGGGGTCGCAGATAAATATATCGAGGTATTACAAACAAAATGACTAGGTAAGTTAAGGCATATTTTTGCCGTGATGGCATGCAAAGTTGCTGTTGTGCTGTGCAAACGCAAATTGCAAATCTACCCATAAACAGGTGCAAACTTCTCACATGTCGATGAGTGCTGTCCTCTTCAAGATAAAGCTCAATGTTAAGGAGTCTCCTTTTTACAGCCGAGTCCGAACGGCGTGCGGCAGTGCGACATAGTTCCTCTCAAATGTTGCCAGCATTAGGAAGGGAAAACCGCTGAAGAAAAATGTTTTCTGATGGTCTCGCCAGGATTCGAACCCAGGCGTACAGCGTCATAGGCGGACAAGTTAACTTCTGTACTATGGTGGCCTCCATTGCATACAGCTTTCTTCGGAATTTAACTACTAAACAAAAATTTCCTAGCAATCTTAGTTGCTAGGGAAGACGGGACTGGGTGGATGGTGGCGAGGTGGGACTCGGTGGAAGGTTGCCGGACTGCAAAGGCGCTTTGACCGGTCATCAATCGGAGGAGGACGGAGAACACTGTGCCATAGGCCGCGTGGCGGCGCGCATGGGGATTCCGCACAATGACTTCTGTAAAAGTTGCCTCAATGAGGATGAAGAGGAATTTATATCCGGGTTTGCAGGGACGTAGGCCCTCCTTTCTGGGGAGCAGTTTCTTGCGTGATCTGGTTGAACTTGCGATCGTACCTCTGTAGGTCTCCTAAGATTTGTTGAAGGAACAGGACTGTTCCGACGGGGAGTGCCATAAGCTCCGGCATAGGTACATCCGTGCTTGCGTGAAGATGGGCGTTTCCTCAACCCCCTCTAGGGTTTTCCATTCCTCTGGTCTATTTATACCCACCACCGAAGGATGGGGGTATGTTCATTTTGTCATTCCGTTTGCAACACATCGAAATATCCATTTCCGACCCTATAAAGTAGATATATCCGTCCGTCAGTCTGTCTGTCACGCTATAGTCTTCAAAAAAAGAAACATTGAGCTGAAATTTTAAGCAGATTCTTTTTTTTTTTGTCCATACGCAGTTTAAGTTCGAAGATGGGCTATATCGGACTATATCTTGATATAGCCCCCATTTAGACCGATCCGCCGATTTAGGGTCTTAAGCCCATAAAAGCCACATTTATTATCCGATTTTGCTGAAATTTGGGACAGTGAGTTGTGTTAGGCCCTTCGACATCATTCATTAATTTGGCTCAGATCGGTTCAAATTTGGATATAGCTGCCATATAGACCGATCCTCCGATTTAGGGTCTTAGGCCCATAAAAGCCACATTTTTTATCCGATTTTGCTGAAATTTGGGACAGTGAGTTGTGTTAGGCCCTTTGAGATGCTTTTTCAATTCGGCCCAGATCGGTCCAGATTTGGATATAGCTGCCATATAGACTGATCCTCCGATTAAGGGTATTAGGCCCATGAAAGCCACATTTATTTCCCTATTTTGCTGAAATTTGCGATAGTTCGTTGTGTTAGGCTTTTCGACATTCGTGTCGCATATGGTTCAGATCGGTTTATTTTTAGTTATAGCTTCTAACAAGACCAATATTTTGTTGTACCGATAAGTATTTGGTCCAAATCGGAACATATTGGGTTACCCAAAAAGTAATTGCGGATTTTTTAGAAGAAAGTAAATGCATTTTTAATAAAACTTAGAATCAACTTTAATCAAATATACTACAGAAGAAAGAATGCAATTACAGAGTCACAAGCTGTGAAAAAATTTGTCAACGCCGACTATAAGAAAAATCCGCAATTACTTTTTGGGCAACCCAATATTTCGATATAGCTGATATGGGACATAAGGTATCCAGTTTACACCGGATTTTGATGAAAGGTGGTTTACATATATACCCGAGGTGATGGGTATCCAAAGTTCGGCCCGGCCGAACTTAACGCATTTTTACTTGTTTTTATTCGTGTATAACTTCTAGTCAAAGGTCTCACATCTTTTTTCTCTTTCATTTGTTTCTAGGGTACCATAATGGACCAAACTGGCCTCCGAGTGAACTCACTTTTGTTGGGCAACCCACTTAACCTAACCCAACCTAAACTTAGTTGCCATACGATAATGGACAGTACTTGGAAAATATTTTAACCCCCACTTTACGATTCAATTTTCATAAAATACTTTAAAAGTTTCTTGGCAATGACAAACCACTTAAGCGTAAATTCTCATATGGCTATTCTACTCATGTTGTTAAGAACTACGCTGGAGTCCTTGCTACATTGTTCCGGATTAGCAGATCATGCAATGTGAATGGGAAAAATCATAAACCAGACATTTCTACGTCTCAAGCTTGTTTTTTTTTAACATTAAAAGTAGAAAAGTTTATTTAAGACGTGAAGTTAGTATATCATTTTTTTTTTATTCTTAACGATGTCCTCCAAGGCAGGACATTGTACGGTTATAATTTAGTAACACACCCTCCAGCGACTTCTTGAGTGTATTGTCTTGAATGCAAAGGCTTGCTAAACTCGACTTTACTTCCATCCTGCCTCCTCCCACTCTATTTATATACTAAATTGCCAATGTACGTGTTGCATGCCTTTTATGAACTTTGTCTTATCCTTTTCGTTGTTTTTTTTTTTCCTCTTGCTAGACATTGCGCCAATACAGGCCAACAGGAGTATAACCACTTAAAACGCATAAAAGCCCCCCCAAGGAAAACGTGATGGGATGTGTGGGATGGTGAGGTGGGTGGGTACACTTAAAAAACAAATTCAAAAAAAGTGTATACGTGGTAAGTTTGGCAGCGCTGAATCTTATATACCCTACACCATGGATGGCACTTGTCATGTTGTTTTGCAGTATTTATTTTAATAGGCAGATGGACTATAAATCAAGAAATCAAAATCGAGAAATAGTTTACATGGGAGCTTTATCAAGTTGCGAAAGGTATCTGACCATAGTCGGCACGAATGTTGCTGGTTATAGTAGAAGTCATTGTGCAAAATTTCAACTAAATCGGGTAAGAATTGCGCCTGGGGGCTCAAGAAGTACATTCGAGAGATCGCTTTATATGCGAGCTACATCAGGTTATGTACCGATTACAGAAGTGGAGGCCACCGTAGCGCAGAGGTTAGCATGTCTGCCTATGACGATGCTGAACGCCTGGGTTCGAATCCTGGCGAGACAATCAGAACAAAAAAATGTCAGCGATGGTTTTCCCCTTCTAGTGGTGGCTACATTTGTGACTCTGAACTTCTCTCCAAAGAGGAGGCATTATATGAGGGCTATATGCAAAACTGAGGCAACAAAGACTACTTGCAATCTTCAAAACGAACAAAAGGCATTGGAAAATACCATAATAATGGGAAAAAAATGTTTTAGCTTCAAGAACAATATGATTAGTTTGGGAAAAAAGTGCACGAAACAAACATTTTTTTCTGAGTGTATTGATGATGCCATCATACACCCTCACAAACGGATATAGAGATGCGAGAAAAAAAGTCTGCAAGCATGAGAAAAACATCACGACAACAAAACACAAATCCTTCATTTACTAGAAACATTATGTACTATTAAGGAAAGCAAGCTAAGAAAAAAACAGAACAGAAGCAAAAGTAGAAAAATAAAAATATACTCGTAAAATTGCAATGAAGCAGAAGAATCAGCAGCAGCAGCATAAGAACAAGAGAAAAAAAAATTTTCAGAAAAAAACAATGGCTAAGAATGTTTGAAATACATAAAGTGTTATGTCTGTTTAAGTGTCAGTGTATGAGTTTGTAAGAGATAAATGGCAAGAAAAGGAAAGAAAATGCTGAGATTTAAACTACTGAACATAGAAAACAACAAATTCAAGCAACAAGAAATGTGTCCTCCGCCAAGACCTGAGGGAATGAAATTACAAAAACAAAACAATGAAACAAGCAATCACAGTTACAGAGCTGGAGAATAATATCCTCGTAACAGTAAAATAACGAAAATTTTCCTTAAAAGGCAATAATAATCCTAACATGTTACGTGTTAGCATTGATTTTTATGTTTTTTTTTTTTTGTGACACTCGAAGAAAAAAATTAGGCGAAATTAAATGATGAAAAATATGTAAAAGAGAGCATAAATTTAACAAAATGACAGGCAATCTGCTCAAGCGCATCTAC
Organism: Stomoxys calcitrans; assembly: GCF_963082655.1. NCBI lineage: Eukaryota > Metazoa > Arthropoda > Insecta > Diptera > Muscidae > Stomoxys > Stomoxys calcitrans. Next base: position 104,300,316 of record NC_081555.1, on the reverse strand, counting down.
AGCGGACATTTCAATGAAGGGCTCTTTTGCGCTTAAAAATCCTTGAAATGAATGGGACTGTGTTCTATACAATCATAAAAAAATAAATAATTAAAATAAAATAAAATAAAGTTAAATAAAATAAAATAAAACAAAACAAAACAAAATAAAATAAAATAAAATAAAATAAAATAAAATAAAATAAAATAAAATAAAATAAAATAAAATAAAATAAAATAAAATAAAATAAAATAAAATAAAATAAAATAAAATAAAATAAAATTAAATAAAATAAAATAAAATAAAACAAAATAAAATAAAATAAAATAAAATAAAAATAAAATAAAATAAAATAAAAATAAAATAAAATAAAATAAAATAAAATAAAATAAAATAAAATAAAATAAAATAAAATAAAATAAAATAAAATAAAATAAAATAAAATAAAATAAAATAAAATAAAATAAAATAAAATAAAATAAAATAAAATAAAATAAAATAAAATAAAATAAAATAAAATAAAAAAAAATAAAACAAAATAAAATAAAATAAAATAAAATAAAATAAAATAAAATAAAATAAAATAAAATAAAATAAAATAAAATAAAATAAAATAAAATAAAATAAAATAACATAAAATAAAATAAAATAAAATAAAATAAAATAAAATAAAATAAAAGAAAAGAAAATGAAATAACATAAAATAAAATGAAATAAAATAAAATAAAATAAAATAAAATGAAATAAAATAAAAAAAATAAAATAAATTAAATTAAAAAAAAAAAATAAAAATAAAACAAAATAAAAAAAATGAGTAAAACGTGTTAAGTACCACCGTGCAGAACTTTGGGTACCCACTACCATGGATATACTACTCGTCCTCTTTTATTATAACTCCACTATCATATCCATTTTTATAATTAAATATGGGCTGAGCTGAATCATATTTTATTCAGGTCCCGAGATCTCTTATATAAGTCGCAGTTTTAGCGAAATCAGGCAATAAATCCACTTTTATGGGATTAATACCCTAAATTAAAAGATCGGTCTATATGGCAGCTATATAGACTATAGACTCATCTGGGCTATTTTTGGGTTGGATGTCGGAAGGCTTGAAACAACTGTTTCTAACTTCAGCAAAATCGGGTAATAAATGCAGCTTTTATGGGTTCCAGACCCTTAATCGGCAGATGGGTCTATATGGCAGCTATATCTAAATATAGTCCGATCTGAACCATATGAGTCGGCTACCGGGATGCTTTTAACTACTCCCTGTTTAAAATTTCAGCAAAATCGGCTAATAAATAAAGCCTTTTGGGCTTCAAACCCCAAATCGGCAGATCGGTCTATATAGCAGCTATATCTAAATATATTCCGATCTGAACTATATTTAGATCAGATGTCGGGAGGCTTAACACAGCTCAAAGTTTCAAATTTCAACGTAATCGGGTGATAAGTAAAGCTTTTATGGGCTTCAGACCCTTTATCGGCAGATCGGTCTATATAGCAGCTGTATCCATATATGGTACGATTTGGCCCGTTCAAGAGCTTAACTTGCGTTCAGCAAAAATACGTAACTGTGCCATATTTTAGCTTAATATCTGAATGTTTGCAGGCTGTAGAGTGATAACAACAGACGGACGGACAGATGGACAGACACACGGACATCGCTAAAGATTCTTAGAATTTTACGACGATCCGGTTTGTTTGTTTGTTTGTGTGCTTCGTATAGGCCCAACAAATAAAAGCGTGCGAAGTTCGGTCGGGCCGAATCTTGGAAACCCACTACCATGAATTCTGCTAAACTATGGGAGGTTATAGACCAAATTGGAACGTAATTGGCGCAGTTGTTGAGTCATAACAGAGCACTATATGCAAAATTTCAGCCAAATCGGATAAAAATCGCGGCTTTTAAGGGCTCAAGAAGTCAAATCGGGAGATCGGTTAATATGGGAGCTATATAAGGTTGTTGACCATTTTGGACAGTACTTGGCACAGTTGTTAACAGTCATAAAAGAACACTATGTGCAAAATTTCAGCCAAATCGGATGAAAGTTGTGACAAAACTATGGGCTCTCGGGAGATCGGTTTATATGGGAGCTATACCAAGTTCTTGAGCGATTTGGACCGAAATTGGCACAGCTGTTGGAAGTCATACCAGAACACTATGTGCAAAATTTCAGCCAAATCGGACAAACATTTTGGCTTCTATGGGTTCAAGAATTCAAATCGGGAGATCGGTTTAAATGGGAGCTATATCCAAATTTGAACCCATATGGACCATTTTCAATCCCTAACGACCTACATCAACGTGAAGTATCTGTGCAAAATTTCAAGCGGCTAGCTCTACGTGCTCGACCGCTATCGTAATTTTGACAGACGGACAGACGGACGGTCGAGACGATCAAGTATATATACACTTTACGGGGTCCTAGATCCGATTTTCTTGAAATTTTAGATATTTTCACGTATTATGGACCCGTGGTGAAAAAAGGGTATTTCATTTTGTGTGCTCTCTTTTTGTAACCTTAACATCAAAATTTGGTACCCAAATATCGGATTACCTTTCAAATGAAAGGTGTTTAAGAGTAGAAAACTTATCCGATATCCAATTATAGGACCAAGTGTTTGGGGGCCCAATCTATCCCCATAACCCCCCTAAATCGGACATTTTGAACGACCATGGCAATATGGGGCTCAAATTGAAGGTTTGGGAGAGTAAAAAACGAATCTAATATCCAAATTTGGACCGAGTGTTTGAGAGGCACAGCCGTCTAACGAAATACCGCCCAATAAGGACAAATTTACTGACCATAACAATATGGGGTTCAAATTAACAGTCTTTGGGAGTGGAGCACGAATCTGATATCAACATTCGGAAAAAGTGTCGATGGGGCTTCCTTGCTTCCATAACACCCCCCAAGTAGGACGTATTCGATGACGTTTTGCAATATGGGGCTCAAATATTGGGTTGCCCAAGAAGTAAGTGCGGATTTTTCATATAGTCGGCGTTGACAAATTTTTTCACAGCTTGTGACTCTGTAATTGCATTCTTCTTCTGTCAGTTATCAGCTGTTACTTTTAGCTTGCTTTAGAAAAAAAGTGTAAAAAAGGTTTTATTAAAAATGCATTTACTTTCTTTTAAAAAATCCGTAATTACTTTTTGGGCAACCCAATAAAAGGTATTTTATAGTAGAATACGAACCTGATATATATTTTCAGGGCCAAGTCACTCAGTGACCAACCCATCCCCTAAAACACACCCCACTGCCAAACCAGACATGTTTGCCGACTATGAAAATACGGGGCTCAAATATAAATACATTTGAGAGTAGAATACGAATCTGATACCCAAACGAGGGACCAACTGCCCAGAGGTCGTCCTACCCTTATAACAACCCCTTAATAGCACGTACTTGGTCGCCATGACAAATTGGGGCTCAAGGAGAGTGGAAAACGATGTTGATAGTGGAAAACAAGTAAAAGCGAGCTAAGTTCGGCTGGTCCGAATCTTGCATTTGTCAAGTTCTTTGCCCGGTATCTCCTTATAGGCAAATAAAGGACAATAAATAAGAATTGCCATGCTATTAGAACAATATCAGGTTATGAACCGATTCGCACTATACTAAGCTTGGGTTTTGGAGACCACTGTAGATGCCATAGTGCAAAATTTCAGATAATTTGGATAAGAATAACGACCTCTAGAGGCTCAAGCTATAAAATCGATAGATTGGTTTATATGGGAGCTGTATCATGTTTTGGACCGATTACGACCATACCAGGCAAGTATGTAAGAGGTCTTAGAAACAGTCACTGTGCAAAATTTTAACCAACTCGGGTAAGAATTACGCCTTATAGAGGCTCAAGAAGTATAATGGAGAAGGAGAAGCCATTGTGCAAAATTTTAGCCAAATCGAGTATAAGAAGGAATATAAGAAGATAAATCGGGAGGCAAGTTTAAATGGGAACCATATTGGGTTATAGATCGGTTCGGACAATACTTCTCACAGTTGTTGAAAGTCATAGAAAACGTCGTAGCGCAAAATTTCAGCCAAATCGGATACGAACTGCGCCCTCTAAGGACTTAAGAAGTGAAATCGGGAGATCGGTTTATATGGGAGCTATATCAAAACATATACCGATCATTTACAATTCCAAGACAGATGGACGGACGGACGGACAGAGGGACCGATATGGCTAGATAGACTTAAAAAGACATGGCTATCAAAAATACAAATAGTTTATGGGTCTAAGACAAACACTTCGATGTAATATACAAGGAAACTCCGCGTTGTATATCGGGTATAGATCGGAGGCCATTAGGGAAATTGTGTCTGAGCCGAAAATCCTTTTGGCGATAAGAAGTTTCGACTATTTTAAGTCACCAGGCCCAGATGATGTATTACCGGTTGAATTACAAGCTGTGTCTGATAGACTGGTTCCCTGGCTTAGGGAGATATACTCTGCTGGTATCTGAATATCATGTATATACCTGTGGGATGGAGGGACACGAAGGACATTTTCATTCCGAAAGCAGGAAAACCCTACCACACAAAGGCGAACGATTTTCGTCCTATTAATCTGTCATCCTTTATGCTGAAGACTTTTGAGAGGTTGACAAAAACATATCTTAGGGCAAAGATCCCAGGAGATCGCCTGTCGCGGCAGCAGCATGCATATAGTAAAGACAAATCCACTGAAAGAGCCCTTTAGAACTAGTAGGCTATATAGAGGGGGTTGATCGCTGCCAAGAAATATACAATAGTAGTTTTTCTTGACATTGAAGGTGCTTTCAATAATGCAAAACCGACGTCAATCATGAAGGAGTTGGAGTTTCTAGGCATCAACTCTCACGTCAGAAAGTTTATTAATAGCCCTCTTACTTACTAAAAGATGCATTACGGCAGGCTAGGGATCTGTGGATCTTAAAAGATGGGTCAGCAGAGGAACACCTTTAGGAGGTGTACTGTCTCCTCTACTTTGGAATATAACCATTAAGAATATATTATTGTCCCTGGAAGAAAAAGGCGTAAAAGTGATCGCGTTTGTTGATGACATGGCAATTGCCGTTAGGGGAAAGGTTCCCAGCACTGTAAGAGATATACTTCAGGAATCTCTACGTGCAACAGCAAAGTGGGCTACCGAAAGTGGTCTGGGTATAAATCCGTGCAAGACAGAAGTAGTTCTTTATAGCAGAATATACAAGTTGCCATATAGTGGCACCTGTCTCCTTGGGTGGAGAGAATGTTTCATTTACAGAAAGCGCAAAATACATGGGTGTTTTGCTGGACAAGAAATTGAACTTCAAATTCAACTTTTTGGACAGGGCAAGAAAGGCCACTCTTGCCCTATACATCTTCAAGGGGGCCATTGGCAAATGTTGGGGATTTAGACTGCGTATCATGCATTGGGTATATAATGCAATTGTCAGACCTATAATGCTTTTATGCTATATGGTGTTGTGGTCCGGTGGACGGCGCTTCAAAAATCCACCTACTGTTCAATACTGTACCGGATCCAAAGGATAGCTTGTTTGTACATCACAGCCGCACTGAGGACGACACCATCTGATGCACTGGATTTAATGCTACATCTAATGCCGCTGGACATGGCTTTCTCATTGGTCATGTGGCGTCTACGGACACTGTGTTATCCTTGATACAATATACGATGTTCCTGGCAATGTGGTTTACACCATACCTGAGATGCTTTTCGATCAAAAGTACTGTACCACTATTCCTGATAGAACCGATTGGAACTACGATATCCCTGATAACAGAAGTTACATAGACTGTTATACGGATGGTTCCAAACTAAACGACAAAGTGGGCTTTTGGGTCCGGTCATATCGAAAAGGTTATCCACCACTTCCTTGCAATTAAGGAAGTGGTGTAATGGCTAAGATACAACTTTATTACGACGATTGGCGTCAGTATCGTCTCAGACAGCCAGGCAGCCTTTAAATTACTGGAGAACGTATTTCTGAAGATAAAAACCGCCCTCGTCTACCGTACATCTCTCAACGAGATGGCTGAACAGTTCAAAATTCACCTGTTCTGGGGTGCCGGACCGCAGAGATATCCCAGGAATTGTACAGCCGACGAGCTTGCGAAACTAGGAACTACCCTACACATTCCAGGAATACTGTGGGTATGCCTCTAGCGACATGTAAGCTAAGTTTTCAGGACCAGGCCCGAAAGTCAACGAATGATAGATGATCACAAAGAGAGCGCAATGAGCATTTCAAAACTATGTGGCCTAATCTAGAATTGAAGGGGTCTTCTGTTTGCTGTCATTTGCTAGAATAGACGTCTCAGTCATTGTGTTTTTGCATGACACGCCTAATCGGAAAACATGCTGACAGACTGAAGGTTTCCAGCAACGACTTTTGCAGAAGCTGTGAATACATCGAAGAAGAACAGACTATAGAACACCTTCTGTGTGTGTGTCCCGCACTAGCAGTTAGAAGGAGTTCCACTTTAGGTCCTCATTTCTTTGAGAACCTGTCTGATTTAACGGATGCGAACAATCACAGGTTATTGGACTTTTTAAAGAGATCTGAATGGTTCAACGGTAGGATCTAAAAGGCATCTTCCTTCTTCTGTTCCTGTGGTATCACAGTGAACGAAAATGTCTAAGTGAGGCTGATGGCTGACTGCTACTTTAACCTTACCTAACGGGTAGAGATAACTCTTTGAAATTTTCATCAGTTGGAGTTGTTTGCTGGGTCATATTTTAAATTTCAGGGTCCTAGGTGGTCCGATGCCTCTTGGCAGACCCCTAAAATTGGTCACCATGGCATTTCGAAAATGTGTTCAAGCTGCCAAAATTACATTTGTGGTTGATTAGCCCACACAACCAATTTACTAAAAGAAATGCCGATTTAGAAATCATCTTGGACCGATATGGGGATTTCTTTTTAATCCATTTTTACCCTCCCTTTAACAACCCCATTACAAATTGAGCAGTAGCTAACTACGGCTGTTAACAATCCTCTTAGCAATCGAACTGCGAATTTTTCTCCGTCTTTTTTTGGAGAGTCAACTTTTTTCAGCTTTTCTTCCAAAGTAAAACTCCCAAGTTTTTCCAAAGTTCTTTTTTCCAATCCATTTCTTTTTAAACTGAATGTCTATGGGTTTTAATGAGGTGATCTTAGTGAAAAATATACGCTTCTATTGCCGAAGCATTTTATCCTTCGATAAAAAGGACGGGGGGCAATTTGTTACGGTAGTATTACTCAATTGTTGCTACATCTTTGTAGAAAACAAATGATAATGGCTTGAATAAAACTTCCATCAGCCGCAAAAAAACAAAAAAAATAAACCCGCACGCATAAAACTCTGGCATATTCATATTAGCAAAGACATGCGTTGGCATTAGCTGCTCCTATAAGTAGCACATCATTCCATCAGAACTCTTCGGTCCCAATACAGCAAGGTATGGCTGGTAGTCAAATGCTGGAGGGGAAAACGCATTACAGAAGAACTGCCATGCAGACAGACAGACAGACCGACAGACACATAGACAGATAGTCACTCACAAAGGTGCTCATTTATGCTAAGTATTATCTGTAAAACGTGTTAAGCTAATATTTTCCTTTTCTGCTCTGTGTGTGTGAGTTTCGTTGATGAGTGCGTTGTTGTTGGTGTGGCATAGTAGTGTTGTTGATGGCACTCCTTACACTTCATAGAAATGTCCTTAAAGCATACGTTCGTTCGTTTGCATGCTTGCCAACTTCTCTACCCTCTCTATCATTTTTCCTTTCTGTTGCTTCTTCTGATGATGCATGATTAGTTTTCTTGGCAAAAGATTCACCTAGCCTCCGGTTAGGCAATCATTTGGCTCAAGAACCTAGAAACTCATACATCCAAGCATCCATCCATTCATTCATTCAACCTGCCTCACTTCATCATTGCTTTGTCCTTTATGTTTTTGCATTTTATAGCAATGTTTTTGGAGCAGCATTGTGTGTGCGAGCTAAGAGCCAAGTTGAACAAAGTGTTCACATGTTTTTTTTTTTTCTTTCGTTTATGTCCTTTTAGATCCTTTGTTTTCACTTTACTTCAGCATCGTCAACGTCATCTCCAACAGCCAGCACTCTGTTGTGCTCGTTGTCGACATAACTGTTGTTGTTGTTGTTGTTTTTCTTGCCTTCAGTTCTTGCTACTGCCTGCTGTATAGCTGTCTGTTTGTCTGTCCATCAGTGAGTGTGTGTGTTTGTGTGTGTGGCTCATTCAGCCGTGATTTCTTTAGTTAATAATATGGTAATATTTATTTAAGAGATTAGTGCAGAGAGCTGAAAAAAAATTAGGATAATGTGAGAAGTCATTATGGCATCCTGTGAGACGTGACAATGTCATTAGAAATTAAGGTAAATGTGTTTTTATTTCTTTTAGTTTGTTGCCATGCTGTTCCGCATATTCTACGGTGTGCAGCGTTTCCAGTTCTTTTTTTTTTGTTTCATTGCTGTGTCCATAAAATAAATGTTCTGATGGCATGGATTTATGACTACGAAAAATTAACTACTATATAAAGATGTTTTTTTTTATAGAGTATGGAGACGTGCAGTAATGGCATAATGCTGAGATTATATTTTACTTTGAAGTTGATGAACGTATAATAAATACCGCACACGATAAGATCATTAAATTTTATATTCTCCAAATTGACATCATAGCCATAAGGTGATTAATGCAAAGGTAGCTGCTTTTAAAAACAAAGCTAATTATAGATAGTGAGAGTTAATTGGCCAGGGGATTTTATTTAAATTTTTTATAAATCATCCCCATTTATTAAGAGTATATATTTCTAATGAATTTATTATATATATTGTATGCAATGTCACTGTATGTATGCAATGTCACTCCGTTTGTAATACATGAAAATAATTCTTTGAGACCCGACAAAGTATACTTATTCTTGATCCTCTTGACATTCTGAGTCGACTTAGCCATGTCCGTCCGGACCCTCCCCCTTACCCTTTTTCAGATACGCCAGATCTCGGAAATGGGTGGTGCGATTTATGCCAAATTTTGTGTGCCCTCTTATAGTAGCCTAGAAACAACCAGTAAGGAAAGGAAAAAGTCGGGCGGAGCCGACTATATAAAACCCTACACCTACCCCACAATTATAAATTCGGTCAACATATAAATATATATGTGTACGAGAGTTATATCTAAATTTGAACCCACTATTAAACAGATCGTTTGAAAATTTTTGTTACTACGGCCATATAAGTGCAAATCCGGCGACAAATATGTATGGGTGCTACATCCAAATCTGAACCGGTTTTTAAGAAATTTTGCAAATATGTTAAGATCAGTAACAAAACAATCCGTGCCAAATTTTGTGTAGATCGGTTGAAAATTGTAGCTACTACGGCCATTTAAGTGCAAATCGGGCGATACATATATATGGGAGCTATATCCAAATCTGAACTGATTTTAATGAAATGTTGTAAATATGTTATGATCAGTAACAAAACATTCCATGCCAAAATTTATGCAGATCGGTTGAAAATTGTCCTTATTACGGCTATTTAAGCGCAAATCGGGCAATACATATGTATGGAAGCTATATCTAAATCTGAAACGATTTTTAAGAATTTTTGGAAATATGTTGAAATCAGTAAGAAAACAATCCATGCCAAATTTTGTGCAGATCGGTTGAAAATTGTAGCTACTGCGGCCATTTAAGTGCAAATCGGGCAATACATATGTATGAGAGCTATATCTAAATCTGAACCGATTTTAATGAAATTTGGCAAATATGTTAATATAAGTAACAAAACAATCTGTGCCGAATTTTGCGCAGATCGGTTAAAAATTGTCCTTACTACTGCTATTTAAATGCAAATCGGGCGATACATATATATGGGAGCTATATCTAAATCTCAACCGATTTTAATGAAATTTTGCAGATATGTTAAAATCAGTTGCAGACCAATCTATGCCAAATTTTGTGCAGATCGGTTGAAAATTGTAGCTACGACGGCCATTTAAGTGCAAATCGGGCGATGCATATATATGGGAGCTATATCTAAATCTGAACCGATTTTTAAGAAATTTTGGAAATAAGTTAATAGCAGTAACAAAACAATCCGTGCCAAGTTTTGTGCAGATCGGTTGAAAATTGTAGCTACTACGGCCATTTAAGTAAAAATTGGGCGGTATGTATATATGGGATCTATATCAAAATCTGAACCGATTTTTATCAAAATCAATAGCGTTCGTCCTTGGGCCAAAAAAAAAGATTCTGTGCAAAATTTCGTGATGATTGGACAACAAATATGACCTGCACTTTGATTACAAGAATACATGAACTGACAGACGGACATGGCTAAATCGAATCAGAAAGTGATTATGAGTCGATCGATATACTGATCTAGCTCTTCTCCTTCTTAGCGTTTCAAACAAATGCAGAAGGTTATAAAAATGTTATCCAAATTTCAGATGGGGTACCTAGGGGGGCCGTCCCACCCTAAAACCTACCAAACATATATTAAGACCAATCACGACAATATGGGACTCAAATGAAAGATTTCTAAGATTAGAAAATGTATCTGATATCCAATTGTCGGATCAAGTGTGTAGGGGACCACCCCAACCCCCACAACACACCTAAAGCGGACATATTTACCGATCATGACAAAAAGAACTCAAATGAAAGATATTTGCGAGTGAAATACGAATCTGAAGCAAATCTGGGACCAAGTTTCTGGGTGTCCACCCCTTCCCCAAAACAGCCCCCAATCAACACTATTTACTGACCATGGCAATATGGGGATTAAATAAAAGGTACTTGAGTGTAGAATTTAATGATTATGAATAAATTTAAATTGAATTGAATTGAATACGAATCTGATATCCAGATGTGGGACCAAGTGTTTGGGTGCCGCCCATCCCCGAGAACATCCCCCAAAGAGGACAAATCTACGACAATAGCAATATGGGGCTCAAATAAAAGGTCTTTAGAAAACGTTTTCTATATATTAGCAGAAAGTCTGCTGAAATTGAGGCAGCTGTAATTTTTCAATTTTGAAATTGAGGCAGCAAACATTTTCTGTTGTTCTCCAATGGGAGGAAATTAAAAAAGTAAAAAGGCGTTAAGTTCGGCCGGGCCGAACTTTGGATATCCACCACCTCGAGCATATATGTAAACCATCTTTCATCAATATCCGGTGAAAATTGCATACCTTATGTCCCATAGCAGTTATTATGAAATATTTTTCGATTTGGACCAAACACTTATAACTACAAGTCATTGTTCAATTGTGCATAACAAAATATTGGTCTTTTTGGTAGCTATATCTAAAAATAAACCGATCTGAACATTTTCTTATGTTAGACTTCTCGACATACAACATGGATGTCGAGAAGTCTAACATAAGAAAATGAGTCAAATTTCAGTTAAATCGGATTATAAATGCGCCTTTTTTGGGGCCAAGACTTTAAATCGAGATAACGGTCTATATGGCAGCTATACGCAAATCTTGATCGATCTACACCAAATTGCTGAAATATGTGGAGGGGCCTAACTTAACTCTCTGTCCCAAATTTCAGCAACATCGGTCAAATAATGCGTGGTCTATAAGGCAGCTATATCCAAATTTGGACCGATCTGAGTGAAATTGAAAAAGTATGTCGAAGGGCCTTACACAACTCACTGTACCAAAATGCGGCGACATCGGAAAATAAATGCGCTTTTTATGGGCCCAAAACCTAAAGCCGAGAGATCGGTCTATTTGACAGCTATATCCAAATCTGGACCGATCTGTGCCATAATGAACAGGTACGTCAAGGCGCTTAACTTAACTCACTGTCTCAAATTTCGGCGACATGGGACAAAAAATGCGCTTTTTATGGCCCAAAAGCCGAGAGATCGGTCTATACGACAGCTATATTCAAATCTGAACCGATCTGGGACAAATTGCCGAAAGTTTTCGAAGAACCTAAGGCATTTCACTGTCCCAAATTTCGGCGAAATTGGACAATAAATGCAACTTTTATGGACCCAAAACCTTAAATCGAGAGATCGGTGTATATGGCAGCTTTATCCATATCTGAACCGATCTGGGCCAAATTGAAGAAGAATGTCTACTGGGCTAACACAACTCACTGTCCCAAATTTCGGCGACATCGGACAATAAATCCGCCTTCTATTGGCCCAAAACCTTAAATCGAGAGATCGGTCTATATGGCAGCTATATCCAAATCTCGATCGACCTGGGCCAAATCGAAGAAGCACATCGACTGGGCTAACACAACTCACTGTTCTAAATTTCAGCAAAATCGGATAATAAATAAGGCTTTTATGGGCCTAAGACCCTAAATCGGAGGATCGGTCTACATGGGGGCTATATCAAAATATAGTCCGAAATAGCCCATCTTCGAACCTTACCTGCTTATGGACATAAAAAGAATCTGTGCAAAGTTTCAGCTCAATATCTGTATTTTTAAAAACTGTAGCGTGATTTCAACAGACAGACGGACGGACATGTCTAGATCGTCTTGGATTTTTACGCTGATCAAGAATATTTGTACTTTATATGGCCGGAAATAGATATTTTGCTGTTTGTTGCAAACGGAATGACAAAATGAATATTCCCCCATCCTTCGGTAGTGGGTATAAAAATCAACCTTTATATAGCAAATGTCCCAATTGTTGTTTAGAAGTTCACAAATTTTGTATGGATTCATTCAAATGCTTAAAATTCTTAATTTAATATCAGCAGACAGTGTTTGCTGATATCAGCAGAATAATTTTTCTGGATATTGTAATCCAAATTGTATTATGGCCCTTAAAAAGTTATTCCTCAAGCGGCCATTGTCTATGATGGTCTCTGTTATGTTTTTGGAATGTGTACTCAAACTTTTCTTTGTCCCTAGTCTACACTCTTAAAAATTTTTTAGTAAAAACAACAAAAATGTTTGCTAAAACAGCAGAAAGTCTGCTGAAAATAAGGCAGCAGAAAAAATTACTGCTGTCTTATTTTCAGCAGACTTTCTGCTGTTTTAGCAAACATTTTTGTTGTTTTTACTAACAAATTTTTCTGAGTGTAGACAGCAGAAAGTCTGCTGTTAATAAGAAAGCAGAAAAAATTACTGCTGTCTTATTTTCAGCAGACTTTGTGCTGTTTTAGCAAACATTTTTATTTTTTTTACTAACAAATTTTTCTGAGTGTAGACTAGGAACTAAAGCAGCAAACATTTTCGGCTGCTTTCAGTTGGTAAAATTTTTAAAATAGCCTAAAAATGTCATAACTACTTCAAAAATGTGCATGTGTCATTTTATGATTTAGTTTTCAGAGCATATGGCGCGCATTTTTTTTTTAATTTTCTACAACAACTTTATTTAACAACAAAATATGTGCTTAAAATTCAAAAATTAATATTTATGTTTAGAAAATGCTCAATTGCTGGCCAGAAGTTAAAAAAATTTTCGTGGTTTCATTCAAAAGTTGAAAATTTTTTATTTATTATCAGCAGAGAATGTTTGCTGATATCAGCAGACTAATTTCATTGGGTGTACAATGAAAACTTTTACCCAAAATGATACCACATATCAGATTTCAGTGTATGACTTTCAATCTCTTTTTAACCCATACGATATTCTATGGCTTTCCTTTTCATGCTGATTCTTGTCCAATTTCCTACATCACGTTTTAAAATCAAATTAGATTTTGATTATTTTATTACTTGACCAATTACGTGCTATATGGCTTCCTCCCAGTCATTTTGCAAGGGGAAATAATAAAATTTATTTACAACAAAACGATTTTTAATATGGCCATAAAAACTAGTCTCTCCATACTCGTAATGCCTTTTAAGTAAACTGAGTATTTCTTTGTGTTTTTTTTTTAATATCCACATTTACGATTTTTGATATTTTTCATGATACTCGCTTCGGTGTACCCTAAAGGGCTCTTAAATGGACTTTTAATAAAGCCAAAAGGAACATAAAACGTTTTATTTGAACACATACACAAACAGACAAAGTTGCACACGCTTAGCCACAAGCCGAAGTAATAAAACATGTAAAGGGCCAAGCATTTATTTGAAGTAAAATAAGGTTTTCTGCTCACTCGCATCGAATTAAAAAAATAAAAAAATCTTGAATTTCCTTTTAACATTTTGTTAAGGCCATGAGGAAGACATTAAAAAGATTTCCTTTATATTCTTTGGCAACAGTAAATATTCTTGTAATCAAGATGGCCCATTTGAAATTGAGAAAAAAATGGCTAGAAAATTGTATACATTTTGACATTCTTGGGGAAAACCAACAAGAGATAGAAATCTAGGGAAAACCTCTAAACCAACCCACCACAGCCATACATATCCTTCCTGTGTATGTGTGTGTGAGTGTGTGTGCGAGTGTGTGCTTTGCTATGTGTATGCCATAGTAAGCACTCTAGTGTTTTGCTATATATTGCCTCTGGCTGAAAACAGTCCCTTCACTCTCTTTAAAGGACAATCATAGAATTGTGTTTTTAATTGTTTGAAGCACAAAAAAGTTTGTCGTGTTTTATTCTGTCACATAATTGAATCACATTCTTTTAAGTTTCTCTTTAATAACTTTGGTGGCTAGGATATTGCGAGAATAAATATCTGATAAAAAAAAACTCCTGACAGCATTTCAAGTTGGATATTTGTATTGGACTTCTTTTCTTTGTTTGCTTCTGTCATGTTTTCTCAAAACAAAGTTTTTAAAGTGTTGTGTAAATGGCATTGGGATTATTATGCCTGGGTACATTTTATGGCATACACAAAATTAAAGTAGCAGTAAAGTGAAATTCATACCAACATTGAGATGATTTAAAGATAAAACAACTGAAAGACATTTTAAGTTCAGTCTAAACGAACACTGGATGCCCTATGGGTTATGCTATAAATGTACACAAATATAGTTTAGTTTACATGTGGACCATTGGCAAATTCAAATTTTCCCATGAACATTCCAAACGGGATCTCAGTTTTTAAGCTAAGTACGAAATGTGTACCGCAGCTCGACACCACTTCTAGGAGAAGCTTTTGCATGACTTGACCCACCACCATAAGGAGCCGATAACCAAAAATTTTATCTGAGGTTGCCAGTGTTTGGACCTTGCCATTCGTATGATGACAAGGGCTGCTTAGTAATTCTATTGCCTCATAATGAAAATGCCAATTTTTTTTCTGTCAGTCAATATGCAGGGGATGTCCCCTATGAATGCAGTGCATTGCGTTGGCGAGAAGAAATTAGGAATTGGAGGGGGGAAAAGGATGTAGTGCTTAATGACATTTGTCTTACATCTTTGGATGTCAAAGTGGCTGGGAAAAACATTAGTCGGAAGTCGATTCCACATACGAACGGTTCGGGAAAAATAAAAATTCTCTCTAAAATACAATTACCAACGGTAGTGAGTTCCTGGAATGTCTAGTATCCCTGACATACATTCTTACATCACGAATAACAAGACGAATATCAGACGAACACACACCATGAAAGTACCGATAGAACAGCGTCAAACAACCCACATTGCGACGATGATCAAGGGAGGCAATAGAGTTGGATACCCCACTGTCCTCAATCAACGCCATCGCTCTCCTCTGTACACGGTTCAGTAGCTCTAGGCATTTTGAAGCTCCAGCCCATACATGTGAGTTGTACTCCATTTTCGGCCTTATGAAAGTGGTGTAGATGTTAAAAAGATCAGACAAAGTGAAGTAATTCTTACACCGTTTAAGGAAGCCTAAACAATTGAATGCTTCTTTCGACACTTCAAATGAAAGTTTAGCCTGATGGACATCAGTTTGCACTTTCATGCCCAGAAAATCAAGAGCTTCTGATTGCTCAACATCTACACCGTTAAAAGACAAAGATGATTGTAATGGGTCAGCGAATCGTTTGTGTGACAACAAGCAGCACTGAGTCTTCCGTGCATTAAAATCTACTCGATTCATTCTACCCCACTCAGAAATGGCCATCAAATCCTGGCAGAGTGTATCATCCATAACCCTCTTCCTGTACTCAATCTCTCGAAGATTCGGCCTATGGGCGAATGACAGAGATTACTGTCATCCGTAAATGAATAGATCGGATTCGATGTCTGACCCAACAGATCGTTGATGGAAATAAGAAAAAAAAAGGAAAAAGAACAGAGCCCTGGGGTACACCTGTAGTCAATTTATGCTCATTGGATGAAAACCCATCTATAACGACTCGAATAGTGCGATCTCTGAGAAAGCGACAAGCTTTGATAGTAGTGCGCCGTGCCAGACTCTTTCAAATTCCTTGGAGATATTCAGAGCCACAACCTTACTCTCACCAAACTGGTGGATTGAGCGACTCCAACGTTCCAACAAAAGTGCCATGAGGTCGCCCGTAGAGCGATTTCTGCGGAACCCATACTGTTGGTCGCTAAGAAGGCTATTAGCTTCTAAATACCTCACAAGATGGTGATTAACCATGCTCTCCATGACCTTGAAATGAGTGAAGCATATCGCAATTGGCCGATAATTCGCATGGTAGTTTGCCTCACCCTTCTTGGGTATTGGCTGAACGTTCGCAACTTTTCAACGCGTCGGGAAGACTCCCGCACGATAGGCAAGAACGCCGATTCGAGTGTGAATATAATGGCAATAACCACCAAGACGATAAGGTCACAAACAGTCTTGGAAAGTAAGAAGGAGATTTACACCTTTTCTGAGAATGGCACGATCCGCATTGTTTTGGGTGCCGGGCCACAGAGGAATAAAGGCAAATGAAAAAAACAGACAAATTGGCAGAAGACCGGAGGACTGCCATGATTGGACTGATTGGCTTCGGGCTAACCGCGGAATAGCGAAACGGTCGGTAGGACGATGAAAATCCTGCGGGGAGATCTGTATTGTGAGTTGGCGAGGCCATTAATGAAAGGAAGTAAGCGGGAGACATTTCAACTGACAGCATATGTAGGGCATGTGTAGAGATGGGTTTATACCGGGTAAATACCCAACGCTTGGGTATCAAAACGCACTGTTTAAAATTTCATCAAAATCGGATGAAAATTGCTCCGTTTATGTGCTCAATACTCTATATTGGCAGCTGCTGCTCTACATGGCAGCTATATCCAAATATGGTCCGATCTGGACGATGTTCTACCCAAAGGTGTTGAAGTCTATCAAAACGCACTGTTTCCAATTTTATTCAAATCGGATGAAAAATGCTTATATATCGAGAGTTCGGTCTATATGGCAGCTATATTCAAATATGGTCCGATCGGGACGATATTCAACAAAAGGGTTTAGAGGAGTACCAGAACTCGCTGTGCCCAATTTCATCGAAATAGGATGGCAAATGCTTCTTTTATTGGCTCATTACACTATATAGGGATATCGATTAATATGGCAGCGATATCTAAATATGGTCTGATCTGGACCATATTTGACAGGAATGGGAAGGGGTCTACCAGAACACACTTTGCCAAATGTCATAGAATTCGGATAATAAATGGATATTTTATGGCCTCAATGCCCTATATCGGGATATCGGGCGGTCGGTCTATAGGGCAGCTATAGCCAAATATAATCCGATCTAAACCGCACTTCACAGAAATGGATAGGGGTCTACCAGAACTCACTGTGCCAAATTTCATCGATATCGGATAAAAAATTACCAATTTATTGCATCAAGACTTTAAATCTGGAGATGGGTCCATGTAGCGGATATATATAACTAAAATCCGATTTTATGAGATCAGAAGGTCAGGCTTAAATACAAAGAATACGAAATCATCAAAAATTGTTTGGAAAATATTTTTATACCCATGATATCTGCAACATTATAAATACCCAGCTTTTGAGTATAAATGGGTAAATTCCCGGGTAAATACCTTTTGGGTATTTACCCATCGCCCATCTCAAGGCATGTGAGGAAAAAGATGAGATGTTGGAGAATTTCCTATGGCACCTAGGCGGGGACAAAATACTAGACATAAACCAACTAAGGGCGTGGTATGGAAAACAATTAGGGATTTTGTAAGCAGCACGGAATTCCTGACTTAAAATATTCTTTATAGACCCATCACCATAGGATGGGGTATACTTATCTAGTCAATCCCTTTGCAACATCTCGAAATATTAATCTAAGACCCTATAAATTATATCAACTTGATCGTCTCGACATTCTGAGTCGATCTAGCCATGTCCGTCCGTCCATCCGTCTGCCGAAATCGCGTTAGCGGTCGAACGCGTAAAGCTAGCAGCTTGCAATTTTGTACAGATACATTTTATTGATATAGGCCGTTGGAGATTGCAAATGGGCCATACCTGTTCAGATTCGGATATAGCTCCCATATAAACCGATCTCCCGATTTGATTTCTTGAGCCCTTGGCTGCCACAATTTTTTTTTTCCGATTTGGCTTACAAATTTGCAGTATTTCGTTACGACTTTCAACAATTGGGCTAAGTACGGTCCAAATCGCTCTATAACCTGATATAGGTCCCATATAAACCGATCTCACGATTTGACATCTTTAGCCGCTGGAAGTCCCAATTTTTGTCCAAAAATTTTGCAGATGGTGTTCCGTTAGGACTTGCAACAACTGTGCTCCCATATAAACCGGTTTCTCGATTATCCTTGTTCGGTTCCTAGAAGATTTACTTTTTGTTGGTTTGACAGAAGTTTGGTATTTGGAATAATATGCCCTTTAACTAAATTTATTTTGTAAAAATTTTTAGCTGAATACATGGTGGTGGGTTCCCAAGATTCGGACCGCCCGAATTTGGCGCCCTTTTACTTGTTATACCTACCACAATAGGATAAAAGTAGACTAATCTAGTCGATCCGTTTGTAACACCTCGAAATGTTGATCGTTTTACATTCTTTGTCGATCTAGCCATGTCCGTCCGTCTGTCGAAATCACGACGCAAAAAGCTGGCCGCTTCAAAATTTGCACAGAAACTTTATATTGATGTAGGTCGTTGGGGATTGCAAATGGGCCAAATCGGTTCAGATTTCGATATAGCTCTCATATAAACCGATCTTCCGATTTGACTTCCTGAGCCCCTGGTAGCTGCAATTTTCGTCCAACTTGCACCTAGCGTTCTGTTATGACTTTTAGCAACTGTGGCAAATACGGTCCAAATCGGTCTTTAACCTGATATAGCTTCCTTATAAACCGATCTCCCAATTTTCGACCCACTGGGCTTAAACTTTGCAGATAGTGTTCTTCTATGACTTCCAACAACTGTGCCAAGTATGGTCTCATCAGTTCATAACCTGATTTAGCTGCCATATATAGTATTACTAGATTTGCCTGAAATTTTCTATGTGGTATTTTTCTTTGACCTCCAACAAACGTGACAACTACGGTCCATTTCGGCCAACAACTTGAAATAGGTCATGTAGATTTGGTGCCATGCTGAAGCCAACAAGAATTTCTATAGCGCTTAGATTAAGGTCTACAGGCAATTAAAGACGCATTTGTTAACAGATTTCGCTGAATTTAAGTACAGTGAGTTGTTTGGGCCCCTACACATACTGAATATGGCTCGGACTGTATCGGACTAGTACGAGGGTTGCCTTTTATATTTTGGGATTGGACAACCCTTGTGATGCAATCTGCCAACTGACAGCTCTATCGCAAAGCTTGACATTGTTGAGGTTATACGTAGTCAGAACGTTTTGACATGCGAGCGTTATTTGTGTTGTTTACAGTAACTTAAAGATATCTCTCCCAAAAAAAATGGAATTAAATCGTGAACAATATTGGGCGATTATTTTTACAACTTTCGACGTGGATTAACTCAACAACAGTGCATCGATAAACTTAATTCAATTTTTGGCGATAAAGCTCCGTTAAGGATCAGTGTTTATCGATGGTATGGTGAATTCAAACGAGGTCGTAGTTCATCCCAATACGAGTTTCGTGAAGGTCGTCCAAAATCAGTTGTTGTTCCAAAATCCTTTGATGCTGTGCGCCAACGGACATTGCAAAATCGTCATGTGACCTATCGTGAGATTGAGACAACCCTAGGAATTAGTGGGACCAGCATACGTTCAATATTGCCTGAACTGCATTAGACCCACACAATTTGTCGATTGTCGAAAGAAATGCTCCAAAAATAAGATCGCGGTGCTACGAAACACGTCTATGACATCGTGACAGGTTATGAATTGTGGATTTACACGTATGAGCCCGAAAGTAAACACCAGACGACTTTATGGGTGTTTTAAGATAAGCCAAATCCAACAAAAGTTGCTAGCGCACGAAGCACTTGCCGCCTGTTTTTTGTGGAAGAACTGAATATGTCTCAATCGTACAACTACAACAACGTAGAACTGTCAATTCTGAGTGGTACACAACCATTTGGTTGCCAGTTGTCTTTCAAGAAATCAGGAAAACCAAACGCCGGAGGCGGATCCCTCTCACCACGATAATGCGAGCTCTCACGCATCGGCTCGAACAACTGCATTTTTGAGCACTCAAAATATCGATTTGATGAGTGATCCGCCGTATAGTCCTAACTTGGCACCGAATGATTTCTTTTTATTCCAGTACGTAAAACATAGAAAGAGATATTAACGTTTTTCGACACCTGAAGAAGCGGTTGATGCGTTCATGCATGCATGTTTTGGAGATACCTCAGAGTAGCAAAAGTGCTTTGACAATTGTTTCAAACGCATGCAAAAGTGTACAGATCTTCAGATGATAATGATGAATATTTTGAAAAACAATAAAGCGATTTTCGATGATAAATATTTGTTTTTTTTCTCTAATCCCGAAATATAAAAGGAAACCCTCGTATATAACTACCATACAGATCTTTAATGGTTTAGAACTTGACTTTTCTGACTAGTCTGGTCCAGATAGGACCATATTTCGATATAGCAGCTAAGGATTCGCAATTGACGTATTCTTCACTGGACTTGGCGTAATGTGGTATGAGGGAATTCAAGCGCTTTCAATTGTTCTAATATTTTTTTTTTTTTTGAAAAATTTTGCTAAAATATTATTTCTGTATTTTTTTTTATAAATACAACTTTTGTAAAATTTTGATTATAAAGATTATAAAATTTCAAATTACGACAAAAATTCTGAGTTTTAAGTGATAATTTTATCTAAAAATTGTCCTCATTTAGTATAAACTAATTAACTTACTTCAAAAGCCAAGCTCCAATTTTTGATTGTTTATTCTTACCTGAAAATAAAAATCAAAATTCGTAATTAGTAATTTGGTTACAAATCTTAAAATGCAAGCAAACAGTAACGAAGATATAGTAAAATAGACTAAAGAATGTATATTCCCGATCATAAAAGCATGTCAACAATCTTGTCAAACTTCATTGAAATGTTTCATTGTCATCTGTTTATCTTGTAGGCAAGCTTAATAAACCCTCCACTCCCTACCCTTTACAATAGGATGGAGGTACACGAATTTCCTCATTCCATTTGTAACTCATCGAAATAACGATCTGAGACCCAAAAAAGTGAATATATACTAGATCGTTTTGAATTAGCAATGTCCATCCGTCGCGTGTCTGTCTGTCTAAAACACGCTAAATATCGATAAAGTAAAGCTTAGAGCTTCATATATCGTAAAAATGCTTCTTATTGAAACAGAATGGTTGCTATTGCAAATTGGCCATTTAAGTCCATGTTCTGCCATAACTGCAATTTAAACCGATCTCCCGATTTGACATTTTGAGTCTCTAGAGAACATTATTATCCATTTTGAAATTGGGTATTATGGCTTTATTTGTGCCATTTAACAGATGTGCCAATTATGGTGCGAGTCGAGATTATACTTCTTGAGCCTCTAGAAGGCGAAGTTCTTGCCGAAATTTTGCTGAAATTTTGCATAATGACTTCTTCTACGACCACCTATATACGTGCCAAACATGACCCGATTCAGTATAGAACCTGACATAGCTCCCATATAGCCCAATCTCTCGATTGTGCATCTAGAACCCCTAGAGGGTGCAGTTTTCTTCTGATTTGGCTGAAATTTTGCACAACGACTTGTTCTACAACCTTCAAACCACATGAGCCCCTAGATGGCGCAAGACTTATCCGATTTGGCTGCAATTTCCCATGAGGTATTCTGTTCCGACTTCAATTAACTGTATGAAGAATGGTTCAAATCTATTCGAAACTTGATATAGCTGCCAAGTAAGGCGATCTCGGACCTTGACATCTGGAGCCTATAGAGGGCGCTATTCTTATCCGAAGTGGCTGAAATTTAGCGTGAGGTATTTTCTTTTAACTTTCAATAAATGCACCAAGACTGGTCTAAAATGTTTCATAACCTGTTATATGGTTGCCCAAAAAGTAATTGCGCATTTTTTAAAAGAAAGTAAATGCATTTTTAATAAAACTTAGAATGAACTTTAATCAAATATACTTTTTTACACTTTTTTCTAAAGCAAGCTAAAAGTAACAGCTGATTACTGACAGAAGAAAGAATGCAATTACAGAGTCACAAGCTGTGAAAAAATTTGTCAACGCCCACTATATGAAAAATCCGTAATTACTTTTTGGGCAACCCAATAGTTGTCATACACAAGGATCTGCGAAATATTCCTGTAAGACCCGATAAAGTGTATATATTCTTGATCGTCTCGACGTTCTGAGTTGATCTAGCCATGTCCGCCCGCCCGTCTGTCGAACGCGTTAAGCTAGCCGCTTCATATTTTGCACAGATACTAAGTATTGACCTACATCAATGCTTAGTATCTTGTGGATTGCATATGGGCCATATCGATTCAGATTTAGATATAGCTCACATATAAACCGATTTCCCGTTTAGACTTCTTGAGCCCTTACAAGCCGCAATTTTTGTCCGATTTGGCTAAAATTGTGCATGTAGTGTTCTACTAAGACTTCCAACAACTGTGCCAAATACGTTTTAAATTGGTCTATAATTTGATATAGCTCCCATATGAACCGAATTCCCGATTTGACCTCTTGACCCCTTACAAGTCGCAATTTTTGTCCGATTTGGCTGAAATTTTGCACATAGTGTTCTGTTATGATGGTGGGGACGACCCTCCCCCATACCACAATTTTCAAAAACGCCAAATCATGGAGATGGGTGCACCGATTTAAGCGAAGAAGTGTATGCCACCTCATGGTACCCCAAAAAATCGAAATTGCAAAAAAAAATTTTGGGTCAACTAATAAGGGGGGACGCTCTATCTCATAACCCACCTGAACGGACATGTTTAGCGGCTAATACAATATGGGTATCAAATGAAAGGTATTTAAGAGTAGAGTACGAACTTGGCATCAAAATGTAACCCTTATTGTCGGGAGGGTCCCCACCCCCCCATAAAAAAGAAAAGCAATAAAAGATCTTTGGTAGTAGAATACACTTTTTACCCTCAAATTGGGAGGGACACAGGAGAACCTGCGGATCTTTAAAAATGTGCTATCCCAAGTGGTAGCTTTGATATAAGATTTTGAATTTGGATAACCAATACAAAAAAATTAATTTGAACGAGATCCGTAGCCCTGACCATCTTGATGGCCATCTTCAAATGCTTGACATTATGGGGCTCAAACAAAATCACGCTGTAGCACGATGCTGATGTTCAGGGACCGCCCTCTAAACTCCCTTCAAACCGGTCATGTTTACTTACTATGGCAATAAGGGGCTCAAATAACAGGTATTTGATAGTAGAAAACGAATATCATATCCAATTTTCAGACCAACGGTTTGGGTGAAGTCTCACCCCAAAAACTCTCACTAAACCAGTTGCATTTATCGGAGATGGGTGGTACAATTTACGCGAAACAAAATCATGCTCTAGCACGATGCTGATGTTATTTCAGGGATCGCCCCCTAAACTCCCTTCAAACTGGTCATGTTTTCTTACTATGGCAATAAGGGGCTTAAATAACAGGTTTTTGATAGTAGAAAACGAACTTGATATCCAATTTTGAGACCAACTGTTTGAGTGAAGTCTCAACCCATAAACTCCCCCTAAACTAAACCAATTGCTATTGCCGCTCAAGTTGAAGGAACTTAACAGAGCACGATGTTGATTTGTTGGGATCCACCCTACATACACCCCAAACTGGCCATATTTGTGGATTATGGCAAAAAGGGGCTCGAATCTCATATAACTTTTATGGCCAAGTGTTTCAAGGACTATTCATCTCATAAACTCCCCCTGAATCACACATATATACCGACTATAGCAATATGTAGCTCAGAAGAGGTTTTTGGGAATAGAGTATGAATCTGATATCCAGTTTCGGGACAAATTGTTTGGCTACTCCAATCCACCACCAAAACCAAGAAAATAAAGTAGATCTAACATCCAAACTTAAATGGGCGGACCCTCCCCTTACCATATTTTCAAAATCGCCAGATGTCGGAGATGGGTGGCGAGATTTACCCGAAATTTAGTTAATTGAAATAAAATTGGTGTACTTATTTAAGGTGGGATGACTTGGGAGGCTGACTCACCCCCGAAGCTCACCAAATGGAAATTTAAACAAACAATGACAATATAAGGCTCAAATGAAAGGCATTTGAGACTAGAGCACGAATCTGATACATGGAGGTCCACCCCCTCACCCCCAAAAACACACCCATACCGAACATATTTACCGACCATAGCTCAAATGATCGAAATTTGGGTGTAGAGAACCAATATGATATCCACATTGGGGCGAAATATCTGAGAGGCCGTAATTGCACCCCAAACAGGATTTTTTTCCTGACCGTGTCAGTATAGGGCTCAGATAATATAAGGGAGTGGGCCCTATCCAGCTAGAAGTTACTCTTAAAATTTTATTTCTCCAACAAAATAGTTTTTTTGTAACAAAGATATTCCAAACTTTTTTTTTTGAGTGTATCTAACCTCAAGAACTAAGAAGCATGTACAAATGGAGCGAAACAGAAAGGAAGTTTATCTGTACTTCTTTCTGACCATTAACCCACCTATGCATTCCCTTCATACATATTCATATTCTTCAGCCTCATTCACACACCCCCACCCTATTAAACAACGTATGCCATTCATCACGC
This sequence comes from Stomoxys calcitrans, assembly GCF_963082655.1. NCBI lineage: Eukaryota > Metazoa > Arthropoda > Insecta > Diptera > Muscidae > Stomoxys > Stomoxys calcitrans. The sequence continues at coordinate 104,275,338 of NC_081555.1, read as the reverse complement.
AATGCTATCATAAATTAATTGCATATTTTCAGGGGACAAACCTGACAATGACAAATTCCAATTTCGCCATCAAAATATTATCATTTCGAAATTAAAATCCAAAATTATGTCAACCAGAATGCTGAAAATATATTTCTTCAAAAATATTTATGCTGCTAATTTCTCTGCTCCCTGGAATTCCAGGGAGCAAATGCTATGCAATACGCTTCACATCACAAATATTTGCAAATTATTGCATACAATTAAAGAAAATGCATAGCCTTAACATTAAGTTCTTGCTACACAATTTCACAAATATAAATGCCATTCAGAGAATTTGTGAAAATCTCATTCGTGTTTTTCATATTTCCGTAGAGGTTTTCTTATTTAAATACATTTGCAGGGCGACAGCAGCAGCATTTGCCAAAATGGCAGAGCAGAAGCAGAGCCAGAACTTTTATTTGACTGTCAACATTAAAATGTACAAACACCGGAGGGGGTCAAATTGTCTTTGACTAACAAACAAACGAACGATGTCAACAAATAAAGTTTAATGTGAAAAAATAGCCATTCACAAGGGCAGCAAAAAACACGCAGAGGAAGAAGAAGAAGTACGGAACAAAAATTCCGTAAATATTAAATATTTGAATATTTAACTGGTATACATAAAATATGTGAACACAAATAATATATCGTTATTAATAATACGCAAGGGGATCATAACTCTTATGTTAAATGGGGTTATTAAAGAAGGGCTAACAAACAAGTTCATTGGCCGATTTTCTCATAGGCCGATAAGACGGTTTTTTGGATCATGCTTGTCATGGATGCTGGAGGACATGCTTCAAACATTATTTTTAAATCGGATAAGATTAGCGCCTTCAAAAAGTCTAATCTAAGGAAATCGGTTACTTGGGAGCTATATCTAAACATATAACGCTTTCAAAGGTAGGCGTTATTTCGATGTAAAGGCAGAAAGACGTACGGACAGGAAGACAAACACAAAGACAGAGGGAAAAAGGTTTGGAGGGCAACATTAACGAGGAATGGATAGATGCTCGGCCGGATAGCAGGACAGCAGAAAGCGTGAGCAAAGTAGGTCTAGGGCCAAAATAAACGAAGGATGGATAGAAGAACGGATGGGCGAAGAAAAGGACGGACGGACGGATAGACACACGGGCAAAAGGACGGATAGAAACCTGGACGTACAGAAGGTACGATGGATAGATAAAAAAACAGAAAGAAGGACGTTGAAACAAAATCAACTATGTACAGACTGATAGATAGACCGAATAAAGCATGGACGGAGACAAGGAAGAATGGGCAGAAGGATGGGCGGACAGACTGACAGACAGAATGACGGACGGAAGGAACGAAGGACGGATGGAAGATCGAACTAACAGAAGGGCAGACGATGCGAACGATAGACAAGGATGTGAGGATAAAATCATGGAAGGATGGACAGAGGAAAGGAAGGACAGAAGGATGGACGGACAAAAGGATGGACAGAAGGACGAACAGAAGGATGGACCGAAGGACGGACGGACGGAAAGAAGGACGTAGAATGAAGGTTGCACAGAATTACGGATGGAATATTAAACTGACAGAAGGGTGGACGAAGCTACCGATGGATAAACAAAACGACAGACGGACAGAAGGTTGGACGGACAGAAGGATGGACGGACAGAAGGAGGGAGGGACAGAAGGATGGACGCACAGAAGGATGGACGGACAGAAGGATGGACGGAGTGAAGGATGGGCGGACAGATGGATGGACGAACAGAAGGATGGACGGACAGAAAGATGGAGGGACAGAAGGATGGACGGACAGAAGGATGAACGGACAGAAGGATGGACGGACAGAAGGATGAAAGGACAGAAGGATGGACGGACAGAAGGATGGACGGACAGAAGGATGGACGGACAGAAGGATGGACGGACAGAAGGATGGACGGACATAAGGATGGACGGACAGAAGGATGGACGCATAGAAGGATGGACGGACAGAAGGATGGACGGACCGAATGATGGACGCACAGAAGGATGGACAGACAGAAGGATGGCCAGACAGAAGGATGGACAGACAGACGGATGGACGGACAGAATGACAGACAGAAGGACGGACGGATGGCAAGAAGGACGTAAATAGAATGAAGGGCGCACAGAGGTACGGATGGAAGATCGAACTGACGGAAGGGCAGACGAAGCGAACGATAGACAAAAAAATCGACAGACGTAAACAAGGATGAAGGGACAAAAATCAACGACGGACAGACTGATAGATGGACAGAAATAATAACGGCCAAAAGCATGGACTAACGAATGGTATGGTGCACAGAAGGACGGATAGACTGACGTATAGAAACACGGCCACAGAAATGGGCGTCGAATGACGGACGGTTAGAACGAAAGATGGATAGAGGAAGCAGGGACAGAGTCAACGATGTACAGACTGATAGATGCACTTACAAACAGAAGTATAGACGTCGAAAGGAAAGATGGACGGAAGGAAGGACGGACAGAATGACAAACAAAAAGACAGACGGATAGAAGAACGCCGTAGAGATAGACGGACGGACAGAGAGAGAGACGGAAAGAAGACGAAACGAACGATGGATAAACAAAACGACAGACAAAAAGAAGGGTGTAGGGACAAAATCAAGGAAGCATGGACAGACAGAATGACAGACGGACGGAAAGAGGAGCGCAGCATTAAGGGCGGACAGAAGTACCGATGGAAGATCGAACTAACAGAAGGGCAAACGAAGCGAACGATGACAAAATCAAGGATTGATGGACGAATAAAAAGAAGGATGTAGGGACAAAATGAACGACGAACAGACTGAAAGATGGACAGAAAGAAGAACGGATAGACAGAAACATACGGACAGAAACATGGACGGACAAAAAGGAGGATGGTATAAGGGTGGACAGAAGGACAGATGGATAGAAGGACCGACGGATAGAAATACGGCCACAGAGATGGAACGCAAGACGGAAAGAAGGACGTAGGGACAGAGTCAACAACGAACAGACTGATAGATGAACGGAACGAGGAAAGGCTGAACTTACGGACAGAAGTACAGACGACGAAAGATGGGATAGTCAAAGGGAAGGACGGACAGAATGACAAACAAAAGGACAAACGGATAGAATAATGCCATAGAGATGGACGGAATGAGGAATGTATGGACAGAAGCACGGATGGACAGAAGCATAGACGAAACAAAAAGAACTCCAGATAGAAGGACTTAGGGACCAAATAAAGGAAGGACAGAAGTACGAATGAATGGACGAACGAACAGAAGGGCGGACGTTCCGGCAAATGGACAGACGGAAAGGGCTATTTCATATGCCCTAAATAATTCATAAACGTTAAATGGGTGACTTGGGGCTGTTGGAAACCAAGTATGTGTTTTATCTTGATCTTTTTTCATCTAGAAGTGGTCACATGTGGGGCGTCGGCTTGTTAGGCCATCATCAAAAACTTGAAGAATTTTCTTTGAGAAAACAAAGAAAATTGAAAACGGAATTTACTCCGGTTGATGAGATATCTCGTAACTAGGTGTCAGAGATTGAAGAAGGAGCATCAAAGCAATTGCTTCTGGGTTGTTATCACGGGGACCATCCAAATCATCATCTTGTGGATAGGATCCTTAAGGTGGATCTATATGATCTAGAGTGTGAGGTTCAACACTACCAAAGATAACCTCTAGATTAAACGGTATATCGGGCGGGTGTAGACAACATTCATGCACACACCGTGTGTTGTTGCGGTGAATAGCAACCTGGTGAATGTGTTCCTTGGAGAATGACCGCCTCCCATTACAAATGAATAAATTTCCCTGCTACAGATGCAGCCGCCTTAACACATACAGAGCAAGGATTGATGCCTACGTGCAGCATGTGTGTCCCGATTATGAGCTGAGACCACAGGACACACCAGCCCGACCTACTCGCCTCAGTCCCTGATCCCTATGGACGCACCCCACCTTAGTTTCAGAGTTCCTGGATCTGGAAACTCAACAGAATCAAACAGACGAAGGATAAAACACAACGCACTGCTGCAACAACAGCAACCAAAACCCCAATGGAGTGACCAAGTAGAGAAAGACATTTCGGAACTGGGTACCAGAGATTGGAGAAGGGGCGCAGAAGATCCAGGCGTTTGGAAATCTATTTTCGTTCGGCTAGAGGAAAACATTTTCTGTAATGGTCAACTAAAGTAAATTTAAGTGTATATAGGCAGCCTATATAGTCTTTGACATTTATGTACAATATATCGAGATGTTACTAACGGCATAAAATAAACTTTTGAATTTAAGTCATAATTTGATAACCACTTTAAGCTCAGTGCTTTTTTTGATAAAGCATACATACTCTGGCCAAAAAAGCAAGTATTTGCCCCTCGTTAAATTCCCCATAGTATGTGTGTATATTTCGTGAATAATTTTTACACTTCCTTTTTTGGTGTCATTGTCAAATTTGTTTGCTTGTCGTTTTACTCAGTTTTCATATTTTTCGCTACTAAAGTTTACAGGGAGTATTCTCTCTTAGTTATACAACATACAAAGTGTTTGGTGTCTGTTTTCCTCGACACGAAATGGATAGGTGATGGTATAGTGTTAACAAAAGGACTTCAGTTGTACAAGTCCTTGATTTAATTTGCTGAAAATGTTCATGCATTTAAAGCAAACAAAATGAAAGATAGACAGAAAGCATTGCTTCATACTTGGAGACATACGTACACAAATCCATTGCTTGCCTTTCATATATGTGTTAGATTTGTGTGTGTGTGTGTGTCAAAGTCATTGAAGTTAAGCTTATATGGTAATTGTTGAAAACATGTTGATGACATATTAAATTTAATATTCAAATGCGAATTTAAAAAAATTTCTTTTTTTTTGTTATTTTCTTTTCGGAAGTGTCATTTCATGTTGATGCCTTGATGATAATGGCCAAGATGTCTATGCAGGATACTGAAGAAGAAAACAGGAATTGCAGCGGCAAAAGGAAATAAGAAATACTAACAGCATTGAAAAAAAAAAAATAAGAAAAACTGTGATGTTCTAGTACTTTAGCAAATTTTTAGAGCATGTTGTAAACTTCAACAGCACAAGAGATATTTTCTATTAAGGCTGAATATGTATTGTGACAGACAAAAAGGAAAAGGTTTATACTCTTATGCTGCAATGACCTTTGTGTAAGAAAAAGGCAAATTAGAACGTACAAGTCTTTAGGAAGCACACGAATTTAAGTGAGAGGTCATTTGCAATTTCATATAGACAAAAAAAAAATCTTAAGATTTTTATTATAAACAATTTGTGTTGTGTACACATATAAGGGAGCTATATCCAAATCTGAACCGATTTCAAACAACATTCAAAGATCTACGACTACAAACGAAGAGGAAAACCTTATGCAGAATTTTTGGAAGATTGGCCAAAAATTGCACTGGCAGTGACTTTGGAAGTGAATATCGGGCGATGTATATAAGGGAGCTATACCTAAACCTAACCCAACTTCTATGAAATTCATCAATTGTCCCAATTTTAAGACATTTTGGATATTTCACTCTTCATTACCTCCCATTCTGACAAAATATGCTTTTATACTTTACTCTTTGACATTTTGCACAAAACTCTTGAAATTGTTTATCATTTGCAATACTTAAAGCAATTTGTATTTTCCACAAAATAACTTCCAAACCGATTCCAATTCAATATTTGTCTGTTTTATTATCTGTGTTCATTTTTCTCCAAATTGTTTTAAACGACTTTTAAGTTTTTATCCATGTCCTGGTTTCCTGCATTGTTTTCATTTGTTGTCTGGTACTGTGATTCCGGATAACTCACCTAATTCAGGCAAACTTTTTTTTCTGTATCTTTCATAGCAAACAGAGAAAACTTCTCTGGGCTTCAATTCCATGTTTTTCAGGTTTGGATCTGTTCCATTATTTTTTTGTTTTTTTTTTTCTTTTGGGAAAAGGGAACCCGGAGTCCGTAGAATGGCTACGATGTGCTTGCATGCAATTATTTGTTTTCATTTGTCTTTCAATTTGTCGTCGTTCAAGAGCCGACGAAACGTAAAACTAATAAAATGTTCAAATAACGAAATAACAAAAATGCCAACAAAGGTATTTAGCGTTCTCCCCAAAGGCATTTATTGTGAGTTGAGAGTTGTGTAGGGCAGGGGAAGGATGTTCAAGGAGATATGACAGAAATTCTGAAGTGAGATTGAATAAATGGAAACATGGCAAATGAATAAAACAGCAAAAAAATGAAAGCTTTTTGGCAAACAATTTCAATAAAACGTTGGAGAACAAAAATTTAAGAGGCTTAAAACTTTTATGGATTTGGAGAAAAGCAAGTAAAAGAGCATTGATTTTGGACTCGGTCGAACTTTGGATATCCATCACCTAGGAGACATATTAACGACCTTTCGTCATAGTCCAGTAAAAAACATTATTTAAGAACCCATTGCAGCTATATCGAAATATGATCCGATTTTAACCAAACTCAACATGGACGTTGAGGGATCTAAGACAATTCACAGTTCAAGACTCCACAACCAAATATTGGACTATATGGCAGCTATATACAAATATAGACTGATCTCCCCCATATTAAACACGCGTGGCGAACAACTCTCTGTCTCAAATTTCTGCAAAATCGGGTTATACATGAAGCTTTCTTGGAATTTAGACCTTAAATCGGCAGACGGGCTATATATATCTGAATATAGTCCGATCTAGACCATATTTGAGTCGAATGCCTAGAAGCTTGAAACAACTCACTGATTCAAAATATCAGTGAAATCAGGCAAAAAATGTGCCTTATATGGCTTCAAGATCTACAAATCGGTAGATCCGTCTATATGGCAGCTATATCCAAATATTGAAGGAACCAGACCGTATGGCACAGAGATGTCGAGGGGCCTACCACAACTCACTGTACCAAATTTCAGCCAAATCGTACAATAAATGGCCCTATTATGGGTCCAAGACCTTAAATCGAGAGATCCCTCTATATGACAGCTATATCCAAAGCTAGACCGATACGAGCCGTATTGCACTGGGATGTAGAAAAGCCTAAAATAACTCGCCATACCAAATTTCATTGAAAATGGACAATAAATGTCCCTATTATGGGCCCAAGACCTTAAATCGAGAGATCGCTCTATATGGCAGCTGTATCTAAATTTGGACCAATCTGGGCGAAACTAACCAAGGATGTTGAGGGGCCTAACACAACTCACTGTCTCAAATTTCAGCGAAACCAGACTATAAATGCGCCGATTATGGGCCCAAAAGGGCCTTAAATCGAGTATAGGTTCCAAATGCAAATTTTGCCCATGAACATTCCACTTAGGAACAGAGGCAAACTTCTCACCAATCAATGAATGCAGTCCGATTTAAGTTTAAGCTCAATGATAAGGGGCCTCCTTTTTTATAGCCGAGTCCAAACGGCGTGCCGTAGTGCGACACCTCTTTGGAGAGAAGTTTTACATGGCATATTACCTCACAAATGTTGCCAGCATTAGGAGGGGAAAGCCACGGCTGAAAACTTTTTCTGATGGTCTCGCCAGAATTCGAACCCAGGCGTTCAGCGTCATAGGCGGGCATGCTAACCTCTGCGCTACGGTGGCCTCCATCGAGTATAGGTTAGATTAGGTTTAAGTGGCAGTCTGCCATCAGACTCACTTAGACGTTGTGATACCACAGGAACAGAAGAAGGAAGATGCCTTCCAGTTCCTAGCGTTGAACCATCCAGATCGCTTTAAAAAGCCCAATAACTTGCGTACGTTCACATCCGCTAAATAAGAGAGGTTCTCAAAGAAATGAGAACCTAAAGTGGAACTTCTACTAACTGCTAGTGTGGGACACACACACAGAAGTTGTTCTATAGTCTCTTCTTCTTCGATGTCCTCACAGGTTCTGCAAAAGTCGCTGCTGGTAACCTTCAGTCTGTCAGCATGTTTTCCAATTAGACAGTGACCTGCCATGACAGACACAATGACTGAGACACATCTGTTCTAGCCAATGACAGTAAAGCAGTAGACCTCTTCAAGTCTAGATTAGTCCACATAGTTTTGGAATGCTCACAGCCCCCTCTTTGTGACCATGACTAAGACGTCTGTTCTAGCCAATGACAGCATAGCAGTAAACCTCTTCAAGTCTAGATTAGGCCACATAATTATGGAATGCTCACAGCCTCCTCTTTGTGACCATCTGTCATTCGTTGTCCTTTGGACCTGATCCTAAAAACTTAGCAAACATGTCGCTTGACGCGTACCCACAGATTCGGTTCGGACACAGGGTGGTTTTTGTGTTCAGAAATACGTTCTCCAGAGATTTAATGGCTGCCAGCCTGTCTGAAAAGATATTTATGTCAATCGTCGTTATGACATTATATCTTAGCCATTCCACCACTTCCATAATTGCAAGAATCTCTCCTTGATACACACTGCAGTGGTCGGGTAACCTTTCCGATATGACCAGTTCTAGATCTGAAGAGTACACCCCAAAGCCCACTTGGTCGTTTAGTTTGGAACCATCCGTACCGAAGTCTATGGAACTTCTGTTACCAGGGATATTGTAGTTCCAATCGGTTCTATCAGGAATAGTGTTACAGCACTTATTATCAAGGAGCAGATGAGGCAGGGTGTAATCAACAATGCCTGGAACATCGAATACTGTATCAAGAATAACACAGTGTCCTTAGCTGCCACATGACCAATGAGAAAGCTCCCTTAGTCTCACGGCAGTGGTTGCAGCAACTTCTCTAGCCACAATGTCCAGAGGCATTCGATGTAGCATTAAATTCAGTGCATCAGATGGTGTCTTCCCCAGTTTGGCTGTGATGCACAAACAAGACATTCTTTGGATCCGGTTAAGTATTGAGCAGTAGGTGGATTTTTGAAGCGCCGTCCACCAGACCACAATACCATATAGCATTATAGGTCTGACAACTGCAATTTATACCCAATGCATGGCAAACGGTCTAAACCTCCAACTTTTGCCAATTGTTGTACTTTAGAGTACACCCCAAAGCCCACCTGGTCGTTTGGTTTGGAACCATCCGTACAGAAGTCTATGTAACTTCTGTTACCAGGGATATCGTAGTTCCAATCGGTTCTTTCAGGAATAGGGGTACAGCAATTTTTACTGTACTGCAATTTGGGTAGCCACAATGTCCAGAGGCATAAGATGTAGCATTAAATTCAATGCATCAGATGGTGTCGTCCTCAGTGCGGCTGTGATGCACAAACAAGCCATCCTTTGGATCCGATTAAGTATTGAGCAGTAGGTGGATTTTTGAAGCGCCGTCCATCAGACCACAACACCATATAGCATTAAAGGTCTGACAACTGCAATTTATACCCAATGCAACTTTTGCCAAGAGTGGCCTTTCTTGCCCTTTCCAAAATGTTGGATTTGAAGTTCAATTTCCTCTCCAGCAAAAACAACCAGGTATTTTGCTCTTTCTGTAAATGGAACATTCCCTCCACCTAATGGGACAGGTTCCACTGTAGGCAACTTGTATCTGCTGCTGAACAGAACTGCTTCTGTCTTGCACGCATTTATACCCAGACCACTTTCGGAAGCCCACTTTGCTGTTGCACGTAGAGATTCCTGAAGTTTATCTCTTAGAGAGCTGGGAAACTTTCCCCTAACCGCAATTGCCACGTAATCAGCATACGCGACCACTTTTACGCCTTTTTCTTCCGGAGACAATAATATATTGTTAATGGCCTTATTCCAAAGTAGAGGAGACAGTACACCTCCTTGTGGTGTTCCTCTGCTGGCCCATCTTTTTAGATCCTCAAATCCCAAACCTGCCGTAATGCATCTCTTAGCAAATAAGTTAATAATAAACTTTCTGACGTTAGAGTTGATGCCTAGAAACTCCAACTTCTTCATGATTGACGTCGGGTTTACATTATTGAAAGCTCCTTCAATGTAAAGAAATGCTACCATTGTATATTCCTTGACAGCGAGATAACCCTCTATGTAGCCGACTAGGTCGTGAAGGGCTGTTTCAGTGTATTTGCCTTTACTATTGCTTTGCCCAAAAAGTAATTGCGGATTTTTTAAAAGAAAGTAAATGCATTTTTAATAAAACTTAGAATGAACTTTAATCAAATATACTTTTTTTAACACTTTTTTTCTAAAGCAAGCTAAAAGTAACAGCTGATAACTGACAGAAGAAAGAATGCAATTACAGAGTCACAAGCTGTGAAAAAATTTGTCAACGCTGACTATATGAAAAATCCGCAATTACTTTCTGGGCAACCCAATATATGCATGCTGCTACCGCAACAGGCGATCTCCAGGGATCTTTTCCCTAAGACAGGTTTCTATCAACCTCTCAAGAGTCTTCAGCATAAAAGATGACTGATTAATAGGACGAAAATCTTTCGCCTTTGTGTGGTAGGATTTTACTGCTATCGGAATGAAAATGACTTTCGTGTCCCTCCATCCCACAGATATATATGACATTCTGGTACAAGCAGAGTATATCTCCCTAAGCCAGCGAAGCAGTCTATCAGACCCAGCTTGTAATTCAGCTGGTTATACACCATCAGGGCCTGGCGAAAGGAGTCGAAATTTCTTATCACCCAAAGGATTTACGGCTCAGACACAATTTCCCAAGATTCGAACCCATGCGTTCAGCGTCATAGGCGGACATGCTAACCTCTGCGCTACGGTGGCCTCCAACTTAGGTATTTTACTTTTGTTTGACAATTGCAGTTTGAATGACATTCAATGACACCTGCCTAAGTCCTACACCTTGTATCAATTATGAAAAAGTCCAGTTCCGTCTTCCGTCTTCCTTCGCTTTCGATGTTGATACGCTCATCTTCTTAACAACTCGTTTGACCCTTATTTTTTAAATACAATTTCGAGAATGCGACAAAGACATATTTTAATTGTAAATACAATGTTAAGATCAAAGAAATTGCTAGTCATTAGTCCATTATCAGAAAAATGCAATTAATTCAACAATGTAGTAATAATCCCTTAATAATAGCTCTAAATTCTATAAACAAGTCTTAAGACAATTAAATTTGAATTTCTATAGCATAATTCTGGGTTTCTAAAAATATAAATTTCAACAGCATACCTTGGGAAACTCAAAAAAAAAAATTAATTCCATAGCATACCTTTAGGCTCATTTCGACATTCAAATGATGTACTACCAAGTTGCTTAAATGCTATGGCTGTTGCAAAAAAAAAAACAAAAACACAAAACATTACCAACTGTTGAAACTTTCTTACTCAACATTTGTGAATATCATTATCCTGCATATCTAGGCCGTCTGCCACATCGTCTCTGAAGTGTATTTAAATTTAAGTATCTACTGCCTATTTTTACTTTCCAGGTTGTTCCAAGTTTCGAGTAAATAAACCAAGGAAAACTTTTTATTCCCCCCTCCCTCCCTGCCTGCCATCATATATTTTATGCATTTTTATGAAAATCATCTCGATGTTTAAATTCTTTGACGTAATAAATTCAAGGATTTCTCTTCAACATTTTGCCAAAGAGTGGCAGGGTTCATACTTTTTCGTAGTGGGTTTGTGTGTGTGTGTGAGTGTGTAAAGGAAAAAGTTTTCAATGTGAAACTTTTTTCAAAGTTGTTGTATGTTTCCTTGACATTCCTATAAGAATGAGATAATTTAAGATGTAAATTACAGCTGGATACAGTGACTTTTGTCACACAAAGTTCCATTGACATTTGAGAAGACATTTTTTTGACGATAAAATTTTTCGTATTGTTTCTGGGTGGGCACAAAATTGATTAGGTAATTTACAGAGCATTAAAAGTTATGGCTTAAGGAAAAGTTTTGAATTTCAGTTGTAACAAGAGGTGTATAAATCGGTTTTTAAGTTCTTAACCAAGTTGTCAGTGAAAATATATGAAGTAGATACAAAAAACAATAAAATAAATTTAGTAAAAAAAAATTATATTAAATAAAACTCTCTCCACATTTTGTGGGGTAGTACTAAAATTGGTAAGTGGGCCAAGCCCTGGCGGAATTCCTGGATACCAACGATTGTTATCCCCACGCGGGGTATTTTTCGGTGTATTCACCTGGGAAACCATAATGCCCTAGGGCGCCATGGTTACCTAGGTGGATGCAGTGACTTAGGATTCAACCTGAACTAAAAGTTATGCCAAAAATACAAACACGAGTGACACGAGTGTAGTGCTTATTGACATTTGTCTTAAATCTTTGGATGTCAAAGTGGGTGGGAAAAATATTAGCCGGAAGTCGATTCCACATACGAACGGTTCGAGCGAAATAATAATTCTGTCTATAATGCATTGTGCGGTCCGCTGGCCAATCAATTACAAACCGGTGTAAGTTCCTGGAATGTCTAGTATGCCTGACATACATCCTTACATCAGGAATAAGAAGACGAATATCAGACAAACACACACCAAAGAACCCACATTGCGACGATGATCAAGGGAGGCAATAGAGTTGGATACCCCACTGTCCCCAATCAACGCCTTTGCTCTCCTCTGTACACGATCCAGTAGCTCCAGGGATGATTTTGAAGCTCCAGCCCATACATGTGAGTTGTACTCTATAATCGGCCTTATGAAAGTGGTGTAGATGTCAAGAAGATCAGACGGAGTGAAGTAATTCTTACACCGTTTAAGGAAGCCTAAACACTTGAATGCTTCTTTCGACACTTCGAATACATGTTTAGCCCAACGGACATCACTTTGTATTTTCATGTCCAGAACATCAAGAGCTTCTGATTGCTCAACATCTACACCGTTGAGAGACAAAGATGATCGTTATGGGTCAGCGAATTGTTTGTGTGACAACAACCAGCACTGAGTCTTCCTTGCATTAAAATCTTCTCGATTCATTCGACCCCATTCAGAAATGGCCAGCAAATCCTGACAGAGTGTATCGTCCATAACCCGCCTCTTGTCCTCAATCTCTCGAAGATTCGGCCTATGGTCGAATGACAGAGATTACTGTCATCCGCAAATGAGTAGATCGGATTCGATGTCTGACCCAACAGATCGTTGATGAAAATTAGAAAAAGAGAATGAACAGAGCCCTGGGGTACTCCTGCGGTCAATTTGTGCTCATTGGATGAGAACCCATCTTTAACGACTCGAATAGTGCGATCTCTGAGAAAGCTCGAAATAAATCGAACGAAGCCATTACCGACACCAAATGCGAAAAGCTTTGATAGTAGTGGCCGGACCAGACCCTATCAAATGCCTTGGATGTATCCAGAACCACAACCTTACTCTCACCAAACTAGTGACAATTGAGCGACTCCAATGTTCCGACATAAGTACCATGAGGTTACCCGTAGAGCGATTTCTGCGGAACCCATACTGTTGGTCGCTAAGAAGGCCATTAAACTCTAAATACCTCACAAGATGGTGATTGACCATGCTCTCCATGACCTTGGAGAGAGCGGAGCATATCGCAATTGGCCGAAAATTTGCAGGGTTGCTTGCCTCACCCTTCTTGGGTATTGGCTGAACGTTCGCAACTTTCTAACGCGTCGGGAAGACTCCCGCACGGTAGGCAAGAGGTTGAGTAATGGACGAGCGAGCGTCAAAGAACACATGCGTAAGACAAGTGTTGATATGCCATCCGGGCCCGGGGATTTATTTACGACTAGATTTTCAAGAAGCCTTTTAACTCCACGAGTTCGAAAAAATATTTGGGGCATGATGACAGATACATTTTCAATTGAGGGGAGTGGTTGATTGCTACCCGGCAGGCAAGAGTTCCCTGCAAATATATCAGCCAACAGGTTAGCCTTATCAAGCGGGTCAGTGAACTTTTGATCGTCCTTAACGAGTGTTGGAATAGATGAAGAACTACCCTTTTACTCTTTTCACGAACGATCAATAGCTCTCACTTCCTCGTGTAGAAGCAAGAACCTTAGTACGCAGACGCTGTTCATAAAGAAATTTTTCGCTCCTAAGCCATTGGCACACGAAGATCTTGCCTGCTTGCGCAGCAGTTCAGTATTGGCATTTTTATCCAAGCGCCTCCATTGAGCTCAACCCAACGAGGTTTTTCGTATAAAAATATTGACCGCTTCGGGACTGGGGAGAAAGCAGTACGAAGAGCAGAATACGAAAAAGATGCTGAAACAATGCAGTGATCGGAGTTACCAAGAGGTGTAAGAGTATTAACTTCATACTTTTCAGGTTGTGAAGTTAAAAAATGGCCAAGAGTATTATTTTGGTGCCCTTGGACACATGCGATATGCGTCGGTTCATTCACTAGCTGCGACAAACCATTGTGCGCAGCGAAAAGCTCAACGTATTGGCCCTCATGAGTCGTATGACTCGAATGGGAAAGCCAGAAGGAGTTGTGGACATTGAAATCCCCAGCGACAACGATTTCACTGCCCGGAAAATCCTCCAAAATATTTCTAATAGAATCAGAAAGGTTGTCAAAGCCGTTCATGGCAGCCACCCTTTCTGAGTTTGAACTTCTATATAAAAATCCGAAGTGCAGTATATGTGATCCAACATTGACTTGCCCCCCTGCGAGGATTCCTGCGATAGACCCTCGGGAGTTGGAGCGATCCAGCTTTATGAAACGGATGAAGGGGACGTCCAGATGGTCTCCTCAGACCCGACAGCAGCCAGAACTTCAACTCCTGGTGGAGCGGTAGGAAAAGCGGCCAGAACAGAAGACGGACGAGCAGAAACCGGAAACGCTCGTTACGGTATCTAAGAAAGATGCAGTGTCTAGAGCCATCCACTCTGACGATCCGTGGCAAGCGTTTGATGCGCAAGCATAGATTCCATGTCAGGAAGTACGAGTCTAGGATGAACACTACTGTCGTGGCACGTATGAGGCCCTCTGCTACATCGGACGAAACCGGAACTGACACCGAGACAAACACTACAACTGGAAATGTCATATACGCTACGGACAAGACCGAGACAGCTAGGGCAAAACTGTTATGCCGAGGCCTTTCACTGATCCTGCCGCTAGAGCAGGGAAGGCTGGTTAGGAGATTGTCCTCCCGGCAAGGGTACGTCTCTCAAAAGACAGGCCGATCTGGCGATGCGCAGGCGCCGGACCGACTGGGACAAGTTCAGGGAAAAGATGCAGAAATTGGGGACCCCTAGCGGCCCTCAGGAGGACGCTAGGGAACTGGAGGCCACAGTCGATCTTATCCCGGAATGCCTGAACTAGGACTTTTTGAAGGCATGTGCCTAGAGAATACCGCCACGTAAAACCAGCCAGTCATGATGGTCACCGAAGGCACAGAAAAGGGCAAAACTGTTATGTCGAGGCCTTTCACTGATACTGCCGCTAGAGCAGGGAAGGCTGGTTAGGAGACTGTCCTCCCGGCAAGGGTACGTCTCTCAAAAGACAGGCCGATTTGGCGATGCGGAGGCGCCGGACCGATTGGCATAAGTTCAGTTAAAAGATGCAGATATTGGGGAACTCTAGCGGCCCTCAGGAGGACGCAAGAGAACTGGAGGCCACAGTCGATCTTATCCCGGGATGGCTGAACGAGGACTTTTTGAAGGCATGTCCCGAAAGAGTACCCCCACGTAAAACCATGGTGGTCACCGGAGCTGAAGGAGCTCAGGAGGAAGAGCAGAAGGCTTTTTAATAAGGCCAAGAGAGCGATTAAGACAGGGAGCTGGGACAAATATTCAAGAATGAGACGAGAAAGGCGAAGAGGAGTTTCTGGGCGAAATTCTGTGGGGTATTGGAAAGCACTGGTAAGGCATCTACGTTGCGCAAAGAGCTCTCGAAGGATCCCATCACGCCTAGCTCCCTGAGGAGGCAGGACGGAACTTATACTGAGAGTGGGCAGGAGATTGTGGAACTTTTGATGAAGGCTCATGTCCCAGGTAACTTCTTGAGGCCACTATTTTCATCCGATTTGGCTGAAAATTTGCACATAGTGTTCTGTTATGACTACCAACAACTGCGCCAAGTACGGTCCAAATCGGCCAATAACCTGATATAGCTCCCATATAAACCGATCTCCCGATTTGACTTCTTGAGCCCATAGAAGCCTCAATTTTTGTCCGATTTGGCTAAAATTTTGCACATAGTGTTCTGTTCTGACTACCTACAACTGTGTCAAGTGCGGTTTATATCAGCCTATAACCTGATATAGCGCCCATATGAACCGATCTCCCGATATGACTTCTTGAGCCCCTGGAAGTCGCAATTTTTGTCCAATTCGGCTGAAATTTTGCGCATAGTGTTCTGTTGTGACTTCCAACAACTGTGCCAAGAGCGGTCCACATCGGTCTTTAACCAGATATAGGTTGCATATTGCAGCAGAATCCATGGTGGTAGGTTCTCAAGAATCGGCCCGGCCAAACTTAGTACGCTTTTACTTGTTAGTATTTAGAGCGCACAGCAAGCCGATTACTGGCATAGGTGTATGTCCACAGTGGCATGAGGCGGATTAATATCCGCACCCTCTTTACAAGCTAACCTAACCTATATTTATTACGCCAGTTTTCCTTCCTCTAACAGAGAAGAGCCAGGAAACTTGTATTGGGTTGCCCAAAAAGTAATTGCGGATTTTTTAAAAGAAAGTAAATGCATTTTTAATAAAACTTAGAATGAACTTTAATCAAATATACTTTTTTTACACTTTTTTTCTAAAGCAAGCTAAAAGTAACAGCTGATAACTGACAGAAGAAAGAATGCAATTACAGAGTTACAAGCTGTGAAAAAATTTGTCAACGCCGACTATATGAAAAATCCGCAATTACTTTTTGGGCAACCCAATATATACACCAATAATATCTTTCTTTCAATTTAAATTTCTCTTAAATTTCCCGCAACAACAAAAGCCTCAAACATTTTCATTTCAATTTATCTTCCTTGCGCTGTATTTAGATTTTTCAACAATGCCATTTACAAGTCAATTCAACACCATTCTTTGTGCTCCTTCGCCACGCTAACATAAACTTAGACACTCACAATGCAATCAACCTTTAAGCCAAGCAGAAGAAATAAATTCAACAATGAAGTCAAATAAATCAAGCCAACATCTTTCATTTGCAAAAGACAGAAAATGAAAACCTAAAGAACAAATGAAAGGCAATAAGACCCAGCAGAATAACAACAACAACAATAATAAAAAAGAGTTACAATGTCAAAGGTGCAGAGTGTCAAGCAGAGGGGAGTTTTTATTGTTGAATTCCTCCCCTTTCCCAAGCTCCAAAAAAAAAAAAAACAAATTATTTATTGTTATTTGTCTAAATATTTACAGAGTCGAATTTAATTTGAAACTACCAGAAACAATTTCCATAAATTCTCCCCCAACACAGACAGCAAACTGAAATGTTAATTCTAAATAGAATTTTATTTTTAAGTCTTAAGTAAATACACGTATGCCACAAGTCTTTGATTTGAGTATAAATGTGTGTATGTCCGTCTGTCCTTTTGTCATTCTGCTTGTTTGCCCAAGTCTCTGTCTATGGGCTTTTTCTATGACTATTATGTTAAATGCTTTTGTGATTATTATACTTGTTTTATTATTGACAATTCTATGATAATAAAAACTTGCAATACCTGACTTGACATATTGTTAAAATAAACAAGTAAAAGCGTGCTAAGTTCGGCCGGGCCGAATCTTATATACCCTCCACCATGGATCGCATTTGTCGAGTTATTTTCCCGGCATCTCTTCTTAGGCAAAAAAGGATATAAGAAAAGAGTTGCTCTGCTATTAAAACGATATCAAGATATGGTCCGGTTCGGACCACAATTAAATTATATGTTGGAGACCTGTGTAAAATTTCAGCCAATTCGTACAAGAATTGCGCCCATTGGGGCTCACGAAGTAAAATAGAGAGAACGATTTATATGGGATCTGTATCGGGCTATAGACCGATTCAGATGGTTTGTTGATGGTCATGAGAGGATCCGTCGTACAAAATTTCAGGCATATCGGTAATAATAATTGCGACTTCTAGGGGTCAAGAAGTCAAGATCCCAGATCGGGTTATATGGCAGCTATATCAGGTTATGAACCGATTTGAACCTTATTTGACACAGTTGTTGAAAGTAAAAATAAAATACGTCATGCAAAATTTCAGCCAAATCGGATAGAAATTGCGCCCTCTAGAAGCTCAAGAAGTCAAATCCCCAGATCTGTTTATATGACAGCTGTATCAGGTTATGGACCGATTTCAACCATACTTGGCACAGTTGTTGGATATCATAACGAAATACTTGGTGCCAAAAATTCATTCCAATCGGATAAGAATTGCGCACTCTAGAGGCTCAAGAAGTCAAGACCCAAGATCGGTTTATATGGCAGCTATATCAGGTTATGGACCGATTTAAACCATACTTGGCACAGTTGTTGGGTATCATAATCGGATAAGAATTGCGCCCTCTAGAGGCTCAAGAAGTCAAGACCCAAGATCGGTTTATGTGGCAGCTATATCAGGTTATGGACCGATTTGAGCCATACTTGGCACAGTTGTTGAATATAATAACAAAACACGTCGTGCAAAATTTCATTTCAATCGGATAAGAATTGCGCACTCTAGAGGCTCAAGAAGTCAAGACCCAAGATCGGTTTATATGGCAGCTATATCAGGTTATGGACCGATTTGAACCATACTTGGCACAATTGTTGGATATCATAACAAAACACGTCGTGCGAAATTCCATTTCAATCGGATAAGAATTGCGCACTCTAGAAGCTCAAGAAGTCAAGACCCAAGATCGGTTTATATGGCAGCTATATCAGGTTATGGACCGATTTGAACCATACTTGGCACAGTTGTTGTTTGTTTGTTTATTGAGTGTAACACCAGCACAACAAGATTATATCTTATATGTTAATGTGCTGATTCGCAATAGAGTATATAAAATAATGATTATTCTTTTTAAAAGGATATTAACTAATCTTAACATTTTAAATTATAGTAGTAAATATTAAGGACATTTAAAGAAAAATAATTCGTAGTTCATTTAAAAAATTTAAATAGCTCATTTTTGAATGAAGTTGCATTGCTTATGCTCTGTATGTTGGGAGGTAGGTTGTTCCAGAGACGCGTACTATGTACAATGTACTGTCGTTCAGAGGTTTGTGTGGCAAATCGTGGTTGAATGAGTTTTAGGCCACGGTTGGATCTGGCGAATTTCAGATGTTTGTGTAGGTATTCAGGTTCTTTTGTGTAGATTACCTTGTGCAGAAGAAGTAGACATCTGACATTCAGTAAGTTTGAAAAAGTTAAGTTAAATATTTGGTATGTAAATTGTGATATACGAGCTTGTCGACTTTTGTTAAACACATATCTTGCAATATCATTGTAAGCAACATTAAGCTTTCTACTGGTGTCTGCATCACAATTCGCAAATATCTCGCATCCATATAACAGTGTGGGAATTAAATAACTTTTTGCAAGTAACATTCGGATGTGAAAAGGAGTTGACAAGCGAACAGTCCATAAATTTCGCAGCATCCCACGTACTTTGCCAACTGTTGCATTAATGTGATTTGTCCACGTTAGGGTTGAATTAAAAGTCAATCCTAAATTTGTGGCTACTTGTACAAGATTCACTACAGAGTTACCAATTTTCACAACGAGATCATCAGTTATTGTCACATTTCTTTTACTTATCAGAATCAGTTTGGTTTTGGATGGATTTAAACATAATGCATTATTAACAGCCCAACAATGTATTAAGTCTAAATCAATATTTATGTTAGACACACAGGTTTGGATATCTTTCAGTTTGCAGTATGTGTAAAGTTGGACATCGTCAGCATACATTTGGATTTTAGATGTTGCAGGCACATCAGGCAGATCATTTATATACATGGAAAATAAAAGAGGGCCAAGGATAGAACCTTGAGGTACTCCTTTAAGGACATTCAGAGAGTTAGACCAACTATTGTTATAAAAAACAGACTGCGATCTTTGCGTCAAATATGATGATATCAGCTTGCAAGACGTCTCGGAGAAATTAAATAATTTCATAAGTTTTAGGACAAGAATATTATGGTTTACAGTGTCAAAGGCCTTACTGTGATCCAAAAGAAGGAGAAAGGATATCATTCCGTTATCCATACTTTGACGAAGGTTTTCAATTACATCAATCAGAACAGTGGTACAACTTCTTTTCTTTCTAAATCCAGATTGCCAGTTAGATAACAAATTTTCAGATTTCAGAAAATGCTCAATTTGGTTAGCCATTATGCGTTCCAGTGCTTTAGACAGGTATGGTAAAATGGCGATGGGACGGTACTCATTTTTTGATTTGCGAATAGGTACAATTTTTGCATGTTTCCATTCAAGCGGAAAAGTGGATTTAGTTAGAACAGTGTTAAATATATATGTTAAATATGGCAGAATCTTTGGCACAATTATTTTAATAAATCGTGGATTTATTTCATCAGTTCCGATCGCATTAGATTTAATGGACAGAATGCTGTGTAGAACCTCAGTTTCATTTACACAGCGAAAGGAAAAAGGATTTTCAACAGCTACCATGCACATATTTTCATATATATTTTCAGTAGGATAGACAGTGTTTATTGAAACAAAATTCTCATTTAGTTCATTTATGTTCATGTTGGGTTCCAGCTGAGTATTGCGTTTTTCTCCAACGCCAATTTTTCGTATCTCATTCCATTTAGAGCGACTATTAACAGCATTCTGAAATTTATTATGAAAATACAATGTTGGATATCATAAAAAAACACGCCGTACAAAATTTCATTCGAATCGGATAAGAATTGCGCACTCTAGAGGCTCAAGAAGTCAAGACCCAATATCGGTTTATATGGCAGCTATATCAAAACATGGACCGATATGGCCCATTTACAATACCAACCGACCTACACTAATAAGAAGTATTTGTGCAAATTTCAAGCGGCTAGCTTTACTCCTTCGGAAGTTAGCGTGCTTTCGACAGACAGACGGACGGACGGACGGACAGACGGACGGACATGGCTAGATCGACATAAAATGTCACGACGATCAAGAATATATATACTTTATGGGGTCTCAGACGAATATTTCGAGTAGTTACAAACAGAATGACGAAATTAGTATACCCCCCATCTTATGGTGGAGGGTATAAAAATTGGAAAATTGAAAACTGAACAAGTAAGCGAGTGCTAAGTTCGGCCAGGCCGAATCTTATAAACCCTCCACCATGGATCGCATTTGTCGAGTTCTATGCGCGGTATCTCTTTTTAGGCACAAAAAGAATATTGAATAAGAACTGCTATGCTATTGGAGCTAAATCAAGTTATATTCCGATTCGGACCATAAATGAATGCTGAACATTGTAGAAGCCATTGTGTAATATTTCAGTTCATTCGGATAAGAATTGCGCCTTGTAGGGGCTCAAGAAGCAAAATCGGGAGATAGGTTTATATGAGAGCTGTATCAAGCTATTGATCGATTCAGACCATATTAGACACGTATGTTGAAGGTCATGAGAGAAGCTGTTGTACAAAATTTCTGCCAAATCGGATGAGAATTGCGCCCTCTAGAGGCTCAAGAAGTCAAGATCCCAGACCGGTTTAAATGGTAGCTATATTAGGTTATGTACCGATTAGCGCCATACTTTACACAGTTATTGAAAGTGATACCAAAACACTATGTGCAAAATTTCAGTCAAATCGGAAGAGAATTGCGCCCTCTAGAAGCTCAAGAAGTCAAGATCCAAGATCGGTTTATATGGGAGCTATATCAAAACATGGACCGATTTGAACTATACATAACGAAGTTGTTGGAAATGATACCAAAACACCACGTGCAAAATTTCAGTCAAATCGGATAAGAATTGCGCCCTCTAGAGGCTCAAGAAGTCAAGACCCAAGATCGGTTTTTATGGCAGCTATATTAAAATATGGACCGATTTGGTCCATTTACAAACCAAACGGACTTACATGAATAAAAAGTATTTGTGCAAAATTTCAAGCGGCTAGCTTAACCATTCGAAAGTTAGCGTGCTTTCGACAGACAGACGGACGGACGGACAGACAGACGGACGGACGGACAGACAGACGGGGTCCATCCATGGGGTCTCAAACTCATATTTCGAGTTGTTACAAACAGAATGACGAAATTAGTATACCCCCATCCTATGGTGGAGGGTATAAAAACACAATAATTGTGCACAGAATTATAAACAAAAGAAACTTCAGCAAAAATATTTAGCTTAAACTTTGCACAGAGGCAGGTTATGTTCTTGATATATGGTCTGAGACTTATTAAAGCCGCCGCTATTGCCCGCTGGATGGAGTTCAGATAGGTCTATATTTGTATCTAGTCCCCATCTACAGTGGTGGACAAAATAGCAAGGACGACAGTTACTAAAAAAAAGTAAAAGCGTGCTAAGTTCGGCAATCGAGTAATAATTGCGCCCTCCAGAGGCTCCAAAAGTCAAACTGGGAGATCGGTTGATATGGGAGCTATATCTAAATAGAACCCAAATGGATGAAAGATACATACGGAACTCAAATCTTAATCCCAACCGATTTTCATGAAATTCTGCAATCTTATTTGAAAGTTAAATGAAACACCTTTTGCAAAATTTTGTAAAGACCGGACCAAAATTGTAGTATCTACAGCCTTTAAAGCCATATCAGCTGAAAGATATACATGGAAGCTTTATCAAAATCTGATCCAATTTTATTGAAATTTTGCACAGGTATTGAGACGTTAAATAAAACACCTCGTGCTAAATTTTGTAAGGATCGGACCAAAATTGTGGATACTAAAGAATTAAAAGACCACATCGGATGAAAGATATATATGGGAGCTATATCTAAATCTGAACCGATGAAATTTTGCACACATATTAGGACGTAATGAAAATATGTCGATCCAAATTTGGTAGAAATCAGACCAAAATTGTGGCTTCTACAGCTTTAAAAGGGCATATCGGGTGAAAGATATATATGGGAGCTATATTTTAATCTGAACCGATTTTTTTTAAATCAACAGCGTTTGCCCTTGGACCACAAAGGTGACTTGTGCAAAATTTTATAACAATCGCACATCAAATGTGACCGGTACCTTGAATACAAGAATACAAGGACAGACAGACGGACATAACTTAATCGAATCAGGAAATGATTCTAAGCCGATCAGTATACTTATCGATAGTTCTAGTGCTTCTCATTCTAAGCGTTGCAAATAAATGCGCAAAGCTTTAATACCCCACACCACAAGAAGTCTTGTTGAGGTAACTTTTTATGAAATTTGAAAACAGCAGAAAATGTTTGCTGTTTTAGCAACATTATACTGCTGTCCCATTTTCAGCAGATATTCTGCTTCACAACAACCATTTTTGCTATTTTTACACACAAATTTCTCTGATTGTAGTATTTTCGATAACAGCTCAACTCTTTCGTTGATATCCGAACTTCGCCTTATGTGGCATTCGCACTATGGCGCTATTTTTCCCTGCAGAAGCGACTCTAAACAGTGATTTAGGGCTCGAAGGCAGCATCTCTGATGCATGTGGTACATATAGTACCACATGTGGTACATATAGTAGCCAGCCATTAATGAGATTTGATAATTACAAGGTTGTTGCTACGAAAGAAGAAAAACATTAAGACTACTGTTTGCAAGGATACAGGCCCTGTGGCTACCATTCCCCAATAACTAAGAGAAATTTGTTTATAACAACAGCAAAAAAGTTTGCTAAAACAGCAAAAAGTCTGCTGAGAATGGGAAAGCAATCTTTTTTGCTAAAGCACTTCTTCAGTTTTCAGACAGATCATTTTTGATATTACCCTCAGGGACAAAAATAGTTCGAAAACTTCCAAATTACATCATAAATTAAGGTGCGTTCTCCGAATACAACTTTACTAAGCTTTCTGAAATGTATACGTTTTTTAGTGATTTCAAATAACAGCAGACAAAATTCTACTAAAATCATTTTCATGATTTGAAACAAAATAGTAACGCCTAAAATAGCCTAAAATGTACATCAATTATGTCTTGACGAATGTTCAGATGTTCAAAAAATTGAAAATGTTTCCTACAAAGGTAAAAAAAAGTTCAACATTAAATCAACAGACAATGTTTGCTAATATCAGCAAACTTATTTTTCTGGGTGTAACCTTGAGTAGTTTAAATTCAGGAATTCTTGATTACTCCCACACATTTTTGTCATTTGAATCATTAAAAAATATTTTTGCACAAAAAGTGGTCGTTTGAATTGGTACCACTTTGTGTCAGCTACCCTCAAATTACAACAATAGTGGAAACTTTAAACCAGTTGTCATTTTATACTGTAACCAGCTAATAGTCTTCCGTTGAGTTGTCTATTGTATAAATGTGAAATTTTTTTAACATTTACCTGTTCTTGTTTGCAAGATAACAAATGGTGATATGAAAGCTTACATACACTGAAACAATTTTTGTCGTATTAGCAAAGATTCAAGCCAAATATTAGGAAAGTTCATTTAAAGATGACAAATTTTCCAACTTTATAAGGAAACATTCCATTCGGTGAAAGATATTTTCCTTGATGTTAGGGATTTTTTTTATTTTTATGGTAAGTTATAAAATCCTTAACTTTGCGTCTCGTTATCAAAGACAAAAATCGCCAAATGAAGGTCAAAATATCGTTGAAAGTTAGGAAAATGACTTTGGGAAAAAATAAAAGTGTACCTTAATTAAAGGCGCAAAATAGCCTTACAAAATGTTACGTTTTTTAAGGTTACGATGCTAAGTTTAAAAAAAATTAAAAAAATAACACTTGGACAGTCATCTATGAGGTTGAATAAGATTCAATCAGCGATCAAAGTTTGAAACGGATGGTCATGTGCTTTAGTCAATAGTTAATTTAATTTAAGGATATTTTCTTTATTTTAAAGTTTTGGTTCTTTGGCTAGTTTTCATTGCTAGAATCCTAGCAATAAGGAAAAAATCTTAAATTTGGGCCAACTTTTTTTTTAGCGTTGTGTCACTAACTTTCCCATACATCCTTGACTGTACATTGGTATTTGCAAAAGGCAAAGAGCTACAAATGATATTTCCGTAAAGTCATTCATTCACATGAGCCAATATATATCCTCTCCTATATATATCCCACAATCTGCATTGAGCATAAGCTTCTTTTGTTTGTCATGTCCTATTGCATGAAAGAGAAGCCTTCCTTGTTGACATTTTTCTGTTGCCTAAGGAGATGGTGCGTCATTTCAAGTTTGTCTGTGTAACAACAAGTTAAACTGCAATATGGCATTGATGGTGAGGAACATAGCAAGATAAGTGTGAGTGTAGGAATGTATGTGTGAAATGACGTTTGTATGAGTGTAAGCAGGTGAAAATCAACAGGGACACCAATATCTGAGACGAGTACACTTTTACACTCATAGAAAAATGTCTGCTGAAAACAGCAAACGCTGTTTGCTGTTTGCTAGAAGGTAAATTTGTTGCTTTTACATCAGTATTTCTGCAATTTCCGAACAGCAGACTTACTGCTGCAAAGTCTGTTGTTTGCTGAATATGACTGATACTTAATTTATGATGGGTTTGTTAGAAGCAATAAAATAGGGGAGATTTTCGGAAAGAAAATGAGGAAAAAGAGGTTGCGGTCACACACCCATACTGCACACAAAAGTATAACCATTTGTTGTTGCTGTTGTTGTTGTTTATTGCCCATGCTGATTGTCAAAGAATTTTGAGCACAGACATCGCACATGCGTTGAATGACTTAGTAAAAATGGTCATCGTTATTGTAAAAAATACACAGCACACATGCGTCATGAGCATCAAGTAGGTATGAAGCACTAATGCAGCATTTTCCTGTTTAAAATACCTTTTCAATGTTGTTGTTCCATACGAGAAATAAGTATAGGCAAAATATCAGAAAAACTTAAGAAATGGGTTTCATCGCAGAAGCGGAAAGTAAAAAGCTTGCCATGCATTACACACATACATAGAAAGACAAAAAAAAAAGGATTGGCACTGCCAGATTTATAGAAATTTTTTAATGAGATATTGACCGGTAGGCAAATGCAGAGGTGTGTCTCAGTGGCTGTTTACATTCCATGCGTGTTTTTTGCATATAATCTAATTGCTGACTGACAGACTGAGCATTACCCGGCCCAAACGGCTTAAGTTGGAATCATGAAATTTTGCATGAATGTTGATCTTGGGTCGTAGGCACGAGATAAGGCTGGATTAGGTGATATTCGTACGTTTAGCTGGTGAAGAGTACCAAAAAGTACGAAATGGTACTTATTTGCCCCGTGAATTGAAAGGGCTATAATTAAGTTTGGGCTCAAATTAAAGAGCATTTCGAATGAATAAGGTTTGGAAAAAAAATTTTGGAAAATCATGCCGGAAGTGGGAAAAATAGTACGTTTGGTACAGCAATTGGTACTATTTGGTACTTTCTTTGTTAATTGAACTCTGAATTTTGGAACTTAGGTATCCTATGGCAACCTTAATTGGGAGACTTTAAAAGTTCTTTTGATATTTGTACATTAAGGTACTACAAAAAGTACCCAAAAGGTACGAAATGGTTGAACTTTGTAGAGTGCGGATGGATAGAGGTAGAATTTTGAAATTTGACTTAAAAGACATCTGGTGCAAAAGGATAAGAGTGGAAAGGAGAAAGGATAAAATGATACTGGCAACGGGGCAAAAAGTACGTTTAGTACCGCATATGGTACCATTTGGTACTTTCTTTACAGATGGAGCTAGAGGACTGAAATTTGGCATGTAGGTACAACTAGGATATATATGACGGGTGACTAAATTATCTATTCAAAATTCGTAAATTTTGGTACCACAGTTGGTACCATTTGGCACTTTTTTTTTTACAGGCGGAGCTAGAGGTCAGGCACAACTAGAAAAAATATAATGGATGACTATAAGCTTTTTACAATTTGGTACCAAAATTGGTACCATTTGGTACTTTCTGTGCAGATGGATCTAGAGGTCTGAATTTTGGCATGTAGGTAAAACTTTGAAAAATGTGATAGGCGACAAAATGATTTTTTCACAATTCAAACATATTGGTACCAACATTTGTACTATTGGGTTGCCCAAAAAGTAATTGCGGATTTTTTAAAAGAAAGTAAATGCATTTTTAATAAAACTTAGAATGAACTTTAATCAAATATACCTTGTTTACACTTTTTTCTAAAGAAAGCTAAAAGTAAGAGCTGATAACTGACAGAAGAAAGAATGCAATTACAGAGTCACAAGTCGTTGAAAAAATTTGTCAACGCCGACTATATGAAAAATCCGCAATTACTTTTTGGGCAACCCAATATTTGGTACTTTCTTTACAGATGAAGCTAGATGTCCGAAATTTGGCATGAAGGTACAACTAAGAAATAAATGATGAATGACTAAATGATCTATTCAAAATTAGTAAATTTTGCTACCAAAACTGGTACCATTTTGTACTTTCTGTGCAGATGGAGCTCAAAACTGCGATTCATTTATACCTTACAATATATATAGAGCTACTTAAAGATTTTTCCAATGTACTCTTGGTACTATTTGGTACTTTCTTTATGGAAGAGGATAGATTTCTAAAATTTTATACACAATTATTACAAAACTTCATAATTTTTTGTTTGTTTCTCTTTCGAATCGGTTCCTAACCTAATATAGCTGCCATATAAATCGATCTTGGGTCTTGACTTAATTTTTATATCTTGGAGATCATATAAACCGATCTTTGATCTTGACTTTTTCAGCCACTAGAAGGCGCAATTCTTATCCGATTTGGCTTAAATTTTGCATTAGGTATTTTGGAATTACTGCGAACTACTGTACTAAGTAAGATTCAAATCGGTTCATAACCTAAGATAGCTGCTATATAAACCCATCTTGGGTCTTGACTTCTTCAGCTTTTAGAGGGTGCAATTCTCGTTCTATTTGAATGAAATTTTGCACGTGGTGTTTTGGTATCACTTCCAACAACTGTGCTAAGTATGGTTCAAGTCGATCCATAACCTGATGTAGCAGCCATATAAACCGATCTCTGATCTCGACTTCTTGAGCCTATAGGGGGCCCAATTATTAACCGATTTGGCTGAAATTTCTCAAAAAGTGTTTTGTTTAGTTTTGCAACATCTATGCCAAGTATGGTCTAAATGGGTTCATAAATTGAAATAGCTCCCATATAAACCGATCTCCCGATTATGCTTCTTAAGCCTCTAGAGGGCGCAATTCTTATCCGAGTTGGCTAAAATTTCGTACAATGGGTCCTGCCATGACCTTCAACATACGTATCAAACATGTTCTGAATCGCTCAATAGCCTGATACAGATCCCATATAAACCGATCTCCCGATTTTACTTCTTGGACCCCTAAAGGTAGCAATTCTAACCAGAATTGACTGAAATTTTACACAATCTCTTGTGTAAAATTCAGTTCATTTATCCGATTCGGACCATTACTTGATATACCTCCAATAGCATATCAATTCTTAGCCATTATCCTTTTTTGTCTAAAAAGAGATACCGGGCATAGAACTCGACAAACATCGATCCATGTGGAATGGTTGGCTTGGTACGTTGTTACTTGTCATTTGTTAACTCTTCACTATGTTCGCCTTCTTCTAACCCACTGTACCACATACATGGCGATGTCACCACCATATCATCACATACCCCCGTTTCTAACGTCACCGGCTTTTAGGGTGTTCAATGCTAAAATGTTATTAGAATGTAATAAAATGGTTGCTAAATGGAAACGGATATTGTTATGTGGAATATCGAATGAATTTTTATTGCTTTCCTACACAAAAAAGGTATTTTCGAAAACAAGAAAAAAATTCATAGCAATGCTAACGACTCAGAGCAACCAAGCAAACTCACCATACATACAAACTCATAAAAATGGATGAAGGTGGAAAAAGCAATGGCAATGGCAATGACGTAGGATGCTCACTCACTCGCTCAATTTTAAAAGCCGTAAGTACTTAACTTAGAGAATGTATTAAGGTATTATGTTTGGAAGTTTTATTATTAACCAACAGTTCAACACCCAGCCCCAGCCCCACTCTAATTCGCCTTCACGAGCTGTGATCTCCCCCGCATAGATACATATTCTACAAGTGTTCATAGTAGGGGTGTTGCCTTCAACACTTTTGAAAAAGGAGTTCTGACAATTTTTTTTTTTTGCTCTTCATAGCTATTCTGTAAAATTTCTATGGTACAATGAAAGGCTAATGTGTTGAAAATTGTTTTTATTTCAAAGAGGCAGCATCAAGGTGTTGTTGTATAATTTTTGCTTTTTTTTTAGAGGTGTTTAAAGTTCATCAGACATTCATGGCCATAGACAGCAGCAAGCCGTTGGAGGATGATCTTTGTACCCCCATTTTTTTGTTTTGTGCCAAATAAAAAGTAATAAATTTTTAACGTGTGTGCTATGTTTGGAGCACTAAAAAGTTGGTTCTGTCGTTTTTGAAAATTTTTCCTATGGTGTTGTTACTTTTTATGCTGGTTGGAGTTTTTGTTATTTGCAAAATGGTCTTCTATAATTTTTTTATTTGAATGCCTGGCTTGGGGTGAATGGACTATAAATGTAGCGTTTTATGACAAAATTTGTTTTTTAAAGAGTTAGAATATAAGAATTGGAGATAAAGCTTGCTTGCCAGCAGAAATAATTGGATTTAAGATAATATAATTGAGAATTATTTTCCAGCTTCTTGACTATGAGATGGAGGAAATGATTTCTGCATCATTTTGCTACCAAATAAAAAATTGCTTAGCAGATGTTAAATTTTTCAATTTCCATAAAATCAGATAGACACGAAACAAGTACAGAGACGTTAATTTCGGCCGGGCCAAACTTTGAATAACCACCACTTAGGGTACTTAAACCACCTTTCGTCATAATTCGGTGAAAAATGCAAAGCTTATGCCCCCTACATCGAAATATCGTCCGATTTGGATAAAATTCGGTAATTTTGTAGAATAAAACGAGTTCTTTGTGCAATATCTCTTTTTAGGCAAACAAAGAATAATGAACATGGACGGAGGAGGAGCTATATCAAGTTATAGTCCGATTTGGGGCTCAAGAAGCAAAATCGGGAGATCGGTATAAATGGGAGCTGTGTCAAGCTATAGATCGATTCCGACCATATTCCACACGTATGTTGAAGGCCATGGGAGAACCCGTTGTACAAAATCTGTGCCAAATCGGATGAGAATTGCGCTCTCTAGAGGCTCAAGAACTCAAGATCTCAGATCGGTTTATATGGCAGCAATATCTGGGTATGCACCGATTTGGACCATACTTCGCAAAAATGTTGGAAGTGATACCAAAACACCACGTGAAAAATTACAGCCAAATCGGATAGGAATTGCGCCTTCCAAAAGCTTAAGAAGTCAAGACCCATGATCGGTTTATATGGCAGCTTTTTAAAAACATGGATCGATTTCCCCATTTACAATCCCAACCGACCTACACCAAAAGAAGTATTTGTGCAAAATTTCAAGCGGCTAGCTTTACTCCTTCGAAAGTTTGCGTGCTTTCGACAAACAGACGGACGGACATGGCTAGTTCGACTTAAAATGTCGCGACGATCAAGAATATATATACTTTATGGGGTCTTAGACGCATATTTGGAGGTGTTACAAACAGAATGACGAAATTAGTATACCCCCATCCTATGGTGGAGGGTATAATTGGGGTTTTTTGGTAGCAATATCCAACTATAGACCGATCTAAACCATATAAGACACGGATGTCAAAAAGTCTAACACAAGTCACTGTGTCAAATTTCAAAGAAATGGGATTATAAATGTGCCTTTTATGGGCCCAAGACCTTAAATCGACATATCGGTCTGTATGGCAGCTTTATTCAAATCTGAACCGATCTGGGCCTCAGTATATTTTGAAAATATTCTGAGCAGAAGCTATGGCGGTGGGCAACCAAAATTCGGCAGAGCCAAAGCTAGCACGCTTTTACTTGCTTGTGAACACAACGTTCGAAACTGTCCACAGCCATTTGCATTCTGACAAAATATGGTGCACAACAGCAACGCTTTGTAATATTTCAAAGGAATGATATTCGTTGTTGTTGTAGTAGCAGTTTATTCTATCTTTTGTCTGCTTGATTCTGTCGAGTGTCAAGACCCAGGAACTATGCGACTAAGATGGGGTTCGTCCACAGGGATCTGGGTCTGAGTCGAGTGGGTCTAGCTGGGCAGTTGAACAGGTGACGTGTATCGTGCGGTCCTTGGTTACAATCGGGACATACATCTTGCACGTCGGCATCAATCCTTGCTCTGTAGGAGTTGAGGCGGCTGCATCTGCCGGAACATAATTGAGCCAAAACTACTCTGGTTTGCCGGGGGAGGTAAATTTCTTCAGGTGCAATGGGAGGCAGTCGTCTCCAAGGACTACATTCACCCGGTAGCCATTTACCGCATCTGCTACCGTGTCTGCATGAATGTTGTGTATGAATGACATTCGTAGTGGTCGGTATCAATACTTTCAATAACGGCTGTTCACGATAATGACACCATTGTTGCATTGTCTTGCAACGTTAGGTCTAGAGGGGATAGCCGTACAGAAGGTGTGACAAAACATAGCTCAATCCGCCTTTCTTCTGTTAAGCTGAATGACCAGAGCTGCAGTATTTTCTGCAAGGACGCAATTAATGTAACTATGATCAGAGAGGCTGTGATCATCCAAGGCTTCCCAATCAAAACGCTTCCGTTCCGTTTCTCCAATATGAAGGTAACATATAGTACCTCCTGCCTGTTCTTGGCAACAAAGATCGGTTTACCAAGCTCAATAGATATGAATGATCAAAATCTAATCAGATGAAGACACAGCTGTCATACGAGTATAAAAAATCCACTCAATATTTCTTTTCTTATTTGCTTTAAAATAATTGCACTTAATGAAATTTGTTATTCAAAATAGCAAATTATTTGCTAAAACAACAGTTTTTGTCTGCTTAAAATGGGAAAGCAAACATGACCGCTGTTTTAACAAACAAAGAGCTCAAATATTAGCAAACATTTCGGTCTGCTATTTCAACAAACAAAATATGCTGTTTCAACTACAAAATCTGTCAACATTTTGAACACGTATTAGTGCAGAATAGGCCAAAAGTTTGCCACGATAGGAAATAAATTGCACTGCTTTAAGGGCGAGTATATATTTGCATGGAATTTTGCATATAGTAATTCACTCTTACATTTTATTTTATTTTATTTTTTTATTTTATTTTATTTTATTTTATTTTATTTTATTTTAAATTATTTTATTTTATTTTATTTTATTTTATTTTATTTTATTTTATTTTATTTTATTTTATTTTATTTTATTTTATTTTATTTTATTTTATTTTATTTTATTTTATTTTATTTTATTTTATTTTATTTTATTTTATTTTATTTTATTTTATTTTATTTTATTTTATTTTATTTTATTTTATTTTATTTTATTTTATTTTATTTAATTTTATTTTGTTTTATTTTATTTTTTTTTTTATTTTATTTTATTTTATTTTATTTTATTTTATTTTATTTTATTTTATTTTATTTTATTTTGTTTTATTTTGTTTTATTTTATTTTATTTTATTTTATTTTATTTTATTTTATTTTATTTTATTTTATTTTATTTAATTTTATTTTATTTTGTTTTATTTTATTTTTTTTCTATTTTATTTTATTTTATTTTATTTTATTTTATTTTATTTTATTTTATTTTATTTTATTTTATTTTGTTTTATTTTGTTTTATTTTATTTTATTTTATTTTATTTTATTTTATTTTATTTTATTTTATTTTATTTTATTTTATTTTATTTTATTTTATTTTATTTTATTTCATTTTATTTTATTTTATTTTATTTTATTTTATTTTATTTTATTTTATTTTATTTTATTTTATTTTATTTTATTTTATTTTATTTAATTTTATTTTATTTTGTTTTATTTTATTTTTTTTTTTTTTATTTTATTTTATTTTATTTTATTTTATTTTATTTTATTTTATTTTATTTTATTTTATTTTATTTTATTTTATTTTATTTTATTTTATTTTATTTTATTTTATTTTGTTTTATTTTGTTTTATTTTATTTTATTTTATTTTATTTTATTTTATTTTATTTTATTTTATTTTATTTTATTTTATTTTATTTTATTTTATTTTATTTTATTTTATTTTATTTTATTTTATTTTATTTTATTTTATTTTATTTTATTTTATTTTATTTTATTTTATTTTATTTTATTTTATTTTATTTTATTTTATTTCATTTTATTTTATTTTATTTTATTTTATTGTGTTTTAAATGTAGTAGCAGACATTTTGAGCAAGCAACAAAATTTTTAGCTGGCAGCCTGCTAGTTCGAAATTGCAAACAGTTTGCTATGACAGCAGAATTACTGTCGTAACAGCAGCAAACTTAGCTACTCACAGTCAGCAGGCAGCGTCTGCTATAATCAGCAAACTTTTTTCTATGAGTGCGGAGGCGTAGTGGTAAAGTATTGGCTCCTTCCGACTTTGGTATCTTCTTACCTATTTTTTAATTTTAATGACTTTGGGCTCAACATTATGGGACTGATTATAGTATTTTTTTTATCTTGCTTTAAGCCTTAAGCCCCACATTCCTTATATTTCGTATTTTTTTGGATTGTTGCTCAACCTAACCTAATAAAAAGGTCGTCTACAAAGCAATTCAAAACTTGATTTAATCAAAATAAACGAATTTCAAACGACAATAAAACGACCCCAGCGACACCAAAAACTGTTATAGATTACAAAGGACAACTTTGCGACCAAAATGTATACAACTAACGCAATAAATAAAATTTAATCAATTTATTGTATTTCCTTACCTACACACACACACAGAAAAAATTAAATAAATTTTCGATTCGATAGTCCAAAATAAATACTGTACGTGCAACAATGATACTCCAATGTCGTCATTTATTTTATTTAACAAATCAATAAATTAATTTCCAATGCCAATACCTTCGTATTGCTCCAAACAAAACAAAAAAAAGGACACTGCGAAATAGTCACACAGAATTCTAATCAATCAATTTAACATCACGTTATTTGGTCATTTATTTAGACACGAAAAAATATGTAAACACCAAAAAGGTCAGAAAGCAAAAGGAGCGGAAAAAAGTAAAAACGAAAAATATAATTTAATATGTGCATATAAACCAAACGGCCAAGACGAATGAAATGTCACATGAAATGAGCCGTTTTGAGAGAAATGAAAAGGCCATGACTTCACATCAAAAAGCAGGGGAATTAAAAACACAGGCACCACGTTCCAGTTTCAGTTTTTTTTTCCTCCTTTGTTTTAGCTTCATTTCCTTTCATTAAAGTTGACCTCAATTTCAAGGAACTACACAAAGAGAAGGCGAGAGCGACAGGGCAATAAGCCAGAAAATACACATACACCGATGACTGAGGGCAATGGGCAGAGTTGCCATTGGGGGGGATAGAAGATATTCTTAGAAATTTTACAAAATTGTCAAGGAAAGTATTTGGATATAGCTGCCATATAGGCCGACCGATCTACCGATTTAGGGTATTAAGCCCATTAAGCCGTATTTTTTATCCGATTTCTCTGAAATTTTAAATATTGAGTTGTTTTAAGCCTCCCGTCGTCCGACAAATATATGATAAAGATCGGACTATATTTAATAGATAGGCATAAGACCCTAAATCGACATGTCGGTCTATATGGCAGCTATATGTAGGTTAGGTTGAAAAGAGGGTGCAAATATATATCCGCCCCATGCCACTATGGACATACACCTGAACCAGCAATCGGCTTGTTGTGCGCTCTAAAAACTATAAAGTAACCTCCAAAAGGAAAATTTTAAGTTAGGAATTCCGTGCTATTTACAAAATCCTTAATTGTTTTCCATACCACTCCCCTAAGTTGGTTCTTATCCAGTATCGTGCCACCACCTAAGTACCGGTGTCTGTTAGCCGCGAAAGCCGGGAAATAACAAAGGAAGTGCCCCAACGTCTCATCATCTTCACCGCATGCCCTACACATGATATCACTTGCCGTCCCGATTTTACATAAGTGAGCTCGTAGTCCAATGTGTCCCGATGTGATACAAACAGCTATGCTGACCTCCTTCTTGCTTCCTTTCAGTAATAGCCTCATCTTCTCACGATCTTGATTTCCCCATAGGATTTTCGCCGTCCTACCGACCGTTTCGCGGTTCCACAATGTTGCATCCGCATTCGATGCCCACTCCCTTAATTCGGACTGCGTCGACCCGAAAGGCTTCGGGTTAACCAAGATTATTGACAGCAGTTCTCTGGCCTTCACCGGAAAATCGTCTGCCCTTTCATTTCCCCTTACTCTCGTTCCACAATGTTGCATGCGCATTCGATGTCCACTCCCTTAACTCGGATTGCGTCGACCCGAAAGGCTTCGAGTTAACCAAGTTTATTGACGGCAGTCCTCTGGCCTTCACTGCCAAATCGTCTGCGCTTTCATTTCCCCTTACTCTCGGCTCGGCTCCCATGGCAGCACCCAAACGATGCGAATTTTCCCATCCTCAGAGAAGGCGTCAATCTCCTTCTTACACTGCAAGACTGTTCGTGACCTTACCGTCCTGGTTGTTATTGCCCTTGTGGCATTTTTACTGTCGGTAAAGATGTGCACACTCGACGTCCTCGCTTTAGCAACACACCACTTCACGTACTCCGTGATCGCCCGGATCTGCGCCTGCAGGACCGTATTATGGTCAGGCAATCTAAAACAGATGTCAGTCCCTGGGTTCTCAATGTAAACCCCCAGGCCCACTCTGTCCTCTAGCTTTGATCCATCCGTGTAACATGATCTTGCAGATGGCAATACTAGGGTTCCGTCAAACCAAGACTGTGCCGATGGCAGCAGTGCCTCGCACACGACTTCAAGATTCATCTCAGGTTACCGATGGGAAACCTTTTCCCTTCCTTCCAGGTTTAATATTGTCGCCTCGATTATACCGCGATGGTATGAGCTACTCCCATCCTTAATCCATTCTCCCATCGCCTTAAGCTTCATAGCCGCAGTGGCTGCCTCACATTTAATCTGTATGTCAATGGGTCGGATATCTAGAATAGTCTCCAGTGCCCTAGTGGATGTGGTCCTCATTGATCCGCCTAAGCCAAAACTTGTTCTCTGTCCTTGTTGAATGGTCCTAACGTTGGGCTTTTTCTCCATAGCA
Source organism: Stomoxys calcitrans (assembly GCF_963082655.1). Taxonomy (NCBI): domain Eukaryota; kingdom Metazoa; phylum Arthropoda; class Insecta; order Diptera; family Muscidae; genus Stomoxys; species Stomoxys calcitrans. The sequence continues at coordinate 104,239,193 of NC_081555.1, read as the reverse complement.
GTCCACCAAACTACTGAGGCATAAGAAGGTACTGGTCTAATCACGCTCCTGCTGAGCCAGTGGACTATCCTCGGATTCAGGCCCCATTTCGAGCCTGCGGGCCCGTCTTCATAGTGCCCAACATCTGTGAGCCTTTTCAGAGCAGTGACACTTGCAATTCAGTTTCATGTTTCACTTTCTCCCCTATATCTAAGATCACACCTAAGTATTTGATCTTGTCAGATATCGAAATCGTCGTATTGACACGTAGTGCGTTGGCCCACCTTCGTCTTTCTCGTGAACAGGCATATTTCAGTCTCCTCTGGGTTAACATTGAGACCTCCGGGTCTAGCCCAGTCATATGCCATATGCAAGACCCCTTCGGCTCTTCTGCATAGCTCGTTTGGATCTTTACACCTTAGAAGTATTACAACATCGTCTGCATAGCAGAAGGGTTCAAATCCCTCCTCAGTCAGCATCTGTAATAGGTCATTTATGGTGGTCACCCATAGGAGTGGCGATAAAATGCCCCCTGTGGCGTGCCTTGTGCCACTTTCTCCCCTATATTTATGCCATGGGACCCGCAATTTATCCACCTATTCCTTAGTATATGGTTTGTCCAGTCTCTAAGGACCGGGTCCACCCGGTACTGGTCTAAGGATAGGATCAGTGTGTCGGTCCGCAAATTATTAAACTCCCCCTCGATGTCTATGCATACAGCCAGTGTGTACGATTTGGCATCGAAGGATCTTCTATTTTATGCACAACCTCGTGCAGGGCAGTCTCCACCGACCTTCCCTTGACATAGGCATGCTGTTTGTATTTGAGCAGTTCCTACTCTTTATCATGGTATCCACAATACGTTCCAGGGTTTTGAGTAGAAATGACGATAGGTATATGGGTCTGTAGACCATTGGTGTCGCATAACTTGCCTTGCCGGGCTTGGGTATTAACTCCACCCTTGCCTCCCGCCAGGCCTTCGGAGTATATGCAAGTCCTAGGCACGCTGTGAAAATGTTGGCCAGACGAGGCGCCAGATAGTCTGCCTCTTTCTGTAGTAACGTCGGAAATATTCCATCAGGTCCTGGTGACTTAAATGGTTTGAAGCTCCTCAAGGATTCCTTCAACATAAACTTCGTTATTATAAACCTTCGATCAACGTCATTATTCCAAGATTCCGGTGTCTCCGTGAGTCCCTTCGTATCCGGTGGAAAGTGGGTTTTCATCAAAAGCCTAAACATGTCCTCTCTTGTCTCTGCTCTCACTCCTATGTCGTCTACTAAAGTTTCAGTTTGGACATAGATTTTTGAGAGACGCTTTTTAGTGGTATATTCACGGATGAGTGGTATATTCAATTAATCATTCCGTTTGCAACACATCGAAATATCAATTTCCGACCCTACAAAGTATATATATTTCGGATCGTCGTTAAATTCTAAGACGATTTAACGATGTCCGTGTGTCTGTCCGTCCATCCGTCTGTCCGTCCATATATTGATATTGAGCCGAAATTTGGCACAGATACGTCTTTTTGATGCACGCTGGTTAAGTTCTTGAACGAGCCAAATCGGACCATATTTGGATATATCTGCTATATGGACCGATTTTCCGATAAATGATCTAATGCCCGTAAAAACTTTATTTCTCATCCGATTTTGCTGAAATTTGAAACAGTGAGTAATTTAAGGCTTCCCGACATTTGACCTAAATATGGTTCAGATCGGACTATATTTAAATATAGGTCCCATACAGACCGATCTCCCGACAAAGGGTCTGAAGGCCATAAAAGCTTTATTTGTTACCCGATTTCGCTAAAATTTGCAATAGTGGGTTATTTTAAGCCTCCTAACATCCGATATAAATATGGTTCAGATCGGACTATATTTAGATATAGGTGCCCAATAGACCGATCTCCCGATAAAGGGTCTGAAGACCATAAAAGCTTTATTTATTACCCGATTTCGCTGAAATTTGCAACAGTGGGTTATTTTAGGCGTCTCAACATCTGACCCGAATATGGTTCAGATCGAAGTAAATTTAGATATAGCTGCCATATAGACCGATCTCCCGATAAGGGGTCTGAAGCCCATAAAAGCTTTATTTATTACCCGATTTCGGTAAAATTTTAAACAGTGGGTTATTTTTAGCCTCCTGACATCCGATCTAAATATGGTTCAGATCGGACTATATTTAGATATAGCTGCCCAATAGACCGATCTCCCGATGAATGGTCTGAAGACCTTAAAAGCTTTATTTATTGCCCGATTTCGCTGAAATTTAAAACAGTGGGTTATTTTAAGCCTCCTGACATCCTATCTAAATATGGTCCAGATCAGACTATATTTAGATATAGCAGCCATATAGACCGATCTCAATATAAAGGGTCTGAAGCCCATAAAAGCTTTATTCATTACCCGATTTCGCTGAATTTTACAACATTTGGGTTATTTTCAGCCTCCCATCATCTAACATAAATATGGATTGGATCGGTCCATATTTAGATATAGCTGCCATATAGACCAATCTCCCGATAAAGGGTCTGAAGCACATAAAAGTTTTATTTATTACCCGATTTCGCTAAAATTTAAAATAGTGAGTTATTTTTAGCCTCCTGACACCCGACCTAAATATGGTTCTGATCGGACTATATTTAGATATAGCTGCCATATAGACCGATCTGCCGATAAGGGGTCTGAAGCCCATAAAAGCTTTATTTATTACCCGATTTGGCTGAAATTTGAAACAGAGAGTAGGTTAAGACCTCCCAATATTTGACTTAAATATGATGCTGATCGGACTATATTTAGATATAGCTGTCATTTAGACCGATCTCCCGATAAGGGGTCTGAAGCCCATAAAAGCTTTATTTATTACCCGATTTCGCTGAAATTTAAAACAGTAGGTTATTTTTAATCTCCCGACATATGACCCACATATAGATTAGATCAGCCCATATTTAGATATAGCTGCCATATAGACCGATCTCCTGATAAAGGGTCTGAAGGCCATAAAAGCTTTATTTTTTACCCGATTTCGCTGAAATTTAAAACAGTGAGTTTTTCTGAGCCTCCTGACACCCGAACTTACTATGGTTCAGATCGGTTTATAATTGGATATATCTGCCATAAAGACCACTACAATATTAGACCACTCAATGTCCGTGCCGAATTTGGGTCCTCTTAAGTTATCCAATTTTCACCGGATTGTGACGAAAAGGGGTTTACATATATACCCGAGATGGAGGGTATCCAAAATTCGGCCCGGCCTAAATTAATGCCTTTTTACTTGTTTGTTTATAAAAAATCCGATTTTGAAAACAATTTTCCTCCACTCTTGAAAAAGCAACCTGGCAACAATACTGTAAATATTTTCTAATGGTAAATGTCAAATGAAAGTATGCTGTAAGTGTCGTACAGAATGCCTAAAACAGGAAATGAATGTTAGGCTTAGCAAAAAGGTTGTTTTGTTTGCCAGTGCCCTTTAATTGTTTCCAAGGAAAGGGAATTTTCCTCATATAAGTGCTGGCGGTGAAGTTTATTAGCATATAAATTCCATTAACGATAAAGTTCAAGGTACATAGGTTAATATTTTCTTACACCTTGGAAGTAAACTTCCCATAAAGAAAACCGAAATAAAAATAAGTGGTTGCTATGAATTGATGTAACTCAAACTGTCAATTCCTCCGATTAAGGTCGAAACCATTATAGTTATAGATTGCCAAGGACATCACTTTCTATGAATTTTTGTACACCTGATTATTCTATTATCTTAACAGAAGAAAAAAAGGCTAACATCTTCTTTCTTTTTCTTACTAAATATCATGTTGAAATATTCCTCCACGCCATGCAGCTTAAATTTCAACTACTTATTCAAGATTTGCACAAAAAACTACATAAAACCGTCTATTAGAGGCTACGTGCTAGACCAGCTAGCCACGTTCTAAGGCAACATTAAACCTTTAATCCTTTATCGTTCTTACAGAGTTCAGTTTTCAAACACATAAATAACTACATTACGAACATTTGTGACAGTTTAGTATAAAAAAAACCAAATACAACAAAAACGCCAACAGAAATCTGTGCCACCGATATGAAAATTGCAGAATACCTTGCTATAATATTTGATGAACTTTGCAGTGGCACCATTAAACTAGCCTACATTTAGCTAGGAACGTGCTCTCCTCAAACCTATATCTCTACATTCACTCTGCAAATGTCGCCGGGCGTTAGTCACGAAACATGTTAGGGTCATATGTATTCCCTTCGTTGTACTGGTGGGCCTTGGATAGGCAACAGTTCCATGCTTCCCTTTTATACCGGACCAGGAAAAAATGTGACACAGAGTGTTGATGACATAATGTCATCATAATATCACAGCGGCAAACTGCTGCTGCTGCTTCTGTTACCTCTTCTCACTATGATGACAATGGTGATGATGACAGCAACAAAAGTTACTCCATTTTTAGTTGATATTTCCCGCAACTGCAAATGGCAAAGGTAAATGAGTGAGAAAAATGGAACACCAGTGAAGGGCATGCATTGCCAATGAGGAAAAATAGTACCCATGCAGGATGGCAAACATAAATGATAGTGGTGTTAGTTTCACAGAAAACCTTCATAAAAAAAAATATTTTTATAGAAAATTTTGAAAAAAATTTCAGATTTATAAAAAATATTGTCAAGATTTTGTTTTCAAAAGAAAATTTTGTCCAATTTCATTTTGAAAGAAAATCTTCAAAATTTTATTTTTATCAAAATTTGTGGCAAAAATTCTTTTTGAGAAAATGTTGTCAACATTTTAGTTTTTGTAGGAAATTTTGTCAAAAATGTTATCTTTTAAGAAAATTTTGCAAGTCCGATATGGACTCCCGAAAGTGGGTAGAAATTTCGTGCTCTACTTCCAAATACCTTTCATTTGAGACCCATATTGTCATGATCGGTTAATATGTATATACGGTTTAGGGGTGTTTCCGGGGGTTAAGTGGTCCCCCAAACACCTAATCCTGAAAAATATCAGCATCGTGCTTCACTCCCTAATACCATTAATTTAAACCACATATTGTCATTGGTTTAAAGGGAGTTTATGGGATGAAAATATATCAGCAACGTGCTCTATTCTCATATATTTGAACCCCATATTGCCATTGGCAAAAAAATTGGATATCAAAGTCTTTTTCTAATCTCAAATACCTTATGAACCCCTTAAAGCCCCTTATAGCAAAAGTCAGCAAATATGTCCGACTTGGCGTATGGGCCCTAAAAACTATAAATGTCGAGCTTCACTGTCTTTAAGACCCAAATTGTCATGGTGAGCAAATACGCTGTATTTGGGGTTTATTATAGGGGTGGGGCGCCCCCTTCACAGTTGGTTCCGAATATTGACTTCAGACTCATGGTCTACTCCCAAATACCCTTCATTTGAGCTCAATTTTTCCATAGTCGGCAGACATGACCGATTTGGGGGGTGTTTTGGGGGATGAGGCGGCCACTCAGTGACTTGGCTCAGATTCGTGCTTTACTCTAAAATACCCCTTATTGAGCCCCATATTGCAATAGTCAGCACATACTTCCAATTTGGGTGGTGTTATAGGGGTGGGGTGGCCACATAGACACTTTTTGCCTATAATCGATATCAGATTCGTGCTTTACCCTCAAAGACCTTTCATTTGAAACCCATATTGCTATGGTCTTAAATTTGTCCTGACTGGGGGTTTCTTTGGGAGAGGGGCGTCCCCCAAACACTCGGTCCCACATCTGGATATCAAATTCGTATACTACACTCAAATACCCATATTGCCATGGTCAGTAAATAAGTCCTATTTGAGCGGTGTTTTGAGGAAGGGGAGGACCCCCAGAAGCTTAGTCCCACAATTGGATATGAGATTTGTATTCTACTCGCAAAGACCTTTCATTTGAGTCCCATATTGCCATGGTCGGTAAATATGTCCGATTTAGGGGTGTTTTAGGGGTTGGGGTGGTCCCCCTAACACTTGGTTCGACAATTGGATATCACATACGTTTTCTTATCTTAAAAACCTTCCATTTGAGTCCCATATTGTGGTGATTGGTGTATATATATATATTTGGTAGGTTTTGGGGAGGGGTGCCTCCCCTAGATACCCCATCCAAAGTTTGTATACCAAATTTTTGTTTGTAGGTTACTATACACACAAAAATTCGCTTAAATCACACCACCCATCACGTAGATCTGATGTTTCTGAAAATCAGGGTAAGGGGGAGGGTCCTTCCCCCTTCAGATATCAAAAAACGGAGTATGCTATTTTCACCACGGGTCCATAATGCACAAACTGTGAACATTTAAAAAAAATTGATTGAGACGTTTTTATACTCTCCACCATAGGATGGGGGTATACAAATTTCGTCATTCTGTTTGTAACTCCTCGAAATATGCGTCTAAGACCCCATGAACTAAATATAGTCTTGATCGTCATGACATTATAAGTCGAAGTAGCCATGTTCGTCCGTTCGCCCGTATGTATGTCGAAATAACGCTAACTTTCGAAGGAGTTAAGCTAGCTGCTTGAAATTTTGCACAAATACTTCCTGTTAGTGTAGGTCGATTGGGATTGGACATGGGCCATATCGGTTCATGTTTGGATATAGCTGCCATATAAACCGATCTTGGATCTTGACTTCTTGAGCTACTAGAGGGTGCAATTCTCATCTGGTTTGGGCGAAATTTTCCATGGGGTGTTTTGTTATGATTTCCAATAACTGTGCTGAGTATGGTTGAAATCAGTCTATAACCTGATATAGCTGTCATATTAACCGATTTGGGGTCTTGACTTCTTGAGCTTCTAGAGGGCGCAATTCTTATCCAATTTGGCTGAAATTCGGCATGACGTATTTCGTTATGACTTCCAACAATTGTGCCAAATATAGTTCAAATCGGTCCATAACCTTATATAGCAGTCATATAAACTGATTTGGAATCTTGATTTCTTGTGCCTCTAGAGGGCGCAAGCAACATCCGACTTGGCTAAAAATTTGTACAACGCTTTCTCTGATGACCTTCAACATATGTGTCAATAACGGTCTGAATCGATCTGTAGTCTGATACAGCTCCCATATAAACCGTTCTCTTGATTATGCATCTTGAGCCATTACAAGCCGCAATTTTTGTCTGATTAGACTGAGATTTTGCATGTGATGTTCTGTTATGACTTCCAACAACTGCGTCAAGTACGGTCCAAATAGGTCAATAACGTGATATCTTATATATAAAATTCAATTTGTGTTTGTTTGTCGGTTTGTTTGTTTGCTCCGTTTAAACTCAAAAACGGCTGAACCGATTACCTGAAACTTTCACAGATTGTGTAGGTTGGTCTGGAAGTAAACAAAGGCTATATAATTTTTTGATATGGGTGGGGCGGGCCCTCCCCCTTACCCTAAAAGTACTACCCAAAAATAAAATTGGACCGATCAGCACAATATGGTATTCAAATGAAAGGTATTCAAGAACAGAATACGAATTTCATAATAAAAGTTGGGTCCAAGTACCTGGGGGCCGCCCCAGCCCCAAAAACCCCTTAAAATAGGTTTATTTGACGATCATGACAATATGGGATTCAAATGAAAGGTATTCGGGAGCAGATTACGAATATGGTCAGGAAGTAGGAATAGACTTTATAATTTATTGATAACAAAAGGGGGGTGGAGGGTCCACCGCTATTCCAAAAACACCACCCAAAATCAAAAGTGGACCGATAAGGCCAATATGGGTATCAAATGGAAAGTATGCGGGAGTAGATAACGAATCTGGCATACAAATTCATGTCGAAGTATAGAGGGTCACCCACCCCCACAAAAATGCCCAAAATGGGCACATTAGCCAATCACGGATATATGGGACTCGAGTCCTTGAGTCCTTGTAAGCCGCAATTTTAGGCCTTTTTTTTAGCTAAAAACATAAGTTTCCCTTTTTTAAAATTTTTAAAAATCAGATATTTATGCCAAAAGTTTTCAACTTTTTTTCTCCTCACTTGTCCCACCGTGCAACAGCTTGCACTATCATTATAATGTTCCTTAACTACGACCATTTACAATCACAAGTTGTTGGTGGCACCCAACGTGTCCAAACGCTGGTCTTATCCTATCCCATGGCCGCTATATTATATTGTGAACTTGCAACCATGGTTCGGTTCGACAAAGGTGTTGCACATAAATTCAAAGTATAATAGGTTTGCTATGCAACAAAACTGGGTCAACGTTAGTTTTATGTACTTCAAGTGCAGCTAACTGCTACGAGTACCATTATGCATGGGAGAAAGTCAATTTCGCTTATAATAGCTGCAGCAACATACTTAGATACTATTTAACTTACATACAGGGAATTAACACATAGAAAGGATCAACGGAAGTTAATACCGACCTGAAAAGAGAAAAAGGAAAAAATTTTGTTTTATTAAAATGTTGAAATAGATTGAATTATAACTTAAGTAGATGTGGTAAAAAGGATATGCATTAAATTATATTTTTATAAAAGCTTAAAAGCTTTGCATTTTATTGGCCTGTTGTTTAGTGCACATTAAAAAATATCCAAATAACTTATGAAGAGTTCTTAAGGACATAAGTCCACATTTGAAACAGCAAACAAATCCTAAGTACTGTTATCCTTTGATGTTTATGTTGTGAAATCATCCTAACACTCATCGCCACACGGGTTGGTGTGAGCAACACACAGACTGGAACTATGAGGCCCGATTTTCTGGTGTTCATCACTGACACGAGAAGACTAACAAATATGCTAGTATAGATGCGCTGAGGAAAGCCAATGAACGCGAATGGGTCAATATACCGAAATATTATTCTTGTTCATCTTGCAATTACTTTTGTGATCGACTTATAGTCAAGCCACAAGGTGATCATGGCAAACAAAAGTGAATGAATACTAAAATTTAGATTAATTTCACTCCTTTTCTATGTTCTATCTTTCGTCTGCTTGATTCTGTTGAGTGTCAAGACCCAGGAACTCTGCGTCTAAGATGGGGTGCGTCCACAGGGATCTGGGTCTGAGACGAATGGGTCTGGCCGGGCAGTTAAACAGGTGACATGTTTCATGGTGTCCCTGGTTACAATCAGGACATACATCTTGCTCGTCGGCATCAATCCTGGCTCTGTAGGAATTGAGGCGGCTGCATCTGCCGGAACGTAATTGAGCCAGAACTAATCTGGTTTCCCGAGGGAGGTCGATTTCTTCAGGTGCAATGGGTGGTGGTCGTTCCCCAAGGACCACATTCACCCAGTAGCCAATTACCGCATCTGCTACCGTGTCTGCATGAATGTTGTTTAGACCTGCTTGATATGCCGCTTGATCTAGAGGTTCTCTCTTGTAGAGCTGAAACTCACGTTCTAGATCATGTAGATCTACCTTAAGATGATGACTTGGATGGTCTCTGCTATAACAGCCCAAAAGGTAATGCATAGATAGCATGTAGTTATGTCTTCGCACTGATAGGATCTTTGTCTCCTGATGGAGGCGATCCACATGAGAACTGAGGAGACAGTCCGTCGCAAAGATCCTACCAGTAGCGCACTGATAGGATCTTTGTCTCCAGATAGAGGGAACCACATGAGAACTGGGGAGACAGCCCGTCGCAGTTCTGATAGATCTGAATATTCTGATTCTGATAGATCTGAATATTATTCCACTGCGTGTCACAAAGTTCACGAGACCACACTGGCGCTGCACAACTTAATACAGACCGGCCAATTGCTTTGTATGTGGTTAACAAGGTTTCTTTGTCTGCATCCCAGGTGCTGCCAGCAAGTGACTTGAGGATCTTGTTTCTACTTTTGACTTTATCGCAGATTGCTGTGGCATGTGGGGAGAATGTGTGACACTTGATAGTCGGAATCATTTCTCCACCAACCATCACAGTCAGCTCAGTATTCACCTCACGCGTATTTGTAGTGAACATGTGGCTGAAGATTTGGTGGCGGATATCTTCAGATTTCTTGCAGCGAAATATGAGGCAATTTCGTTGAGGAAGACGTTCCACCTATCGCAGATTTCATCAATGGGTGTGGAAGGGGGCCTGATGCCATGATCGTACAATCGTCCGCATATGATACAATCTCTATGCCGTTTGGAGGGGGAATCATTTCTCCATCGGCCATCACAGTCAGCTCAGTATTCACCTCATGCGCATTTGTAGTGGCTGAAGATTTGGTGGCGGATATCTTCAGATTTCTTGCAGCGAAATATGAGGCAAGTTAGTTGAAGTAGACGTTCAGCCTATCGCAGATGTCATCAATGGATGTGGGAGGGGGCCTGATGCCATGATTGTACAATCGTCCGCATATGATACAATCTCTATGCCGTCTGGAGGGGATGGAATGGAGTATAGGTAGAGGTTAAACAGTGACGGAGATATCACACCACCTTGGGGAACTCCCTGTTTCACTTTACGGTGCTTCGACTTCTTATCCCTAAATGCCACAAATAACTGGCGACCACACACATAATTCGCGACTCATCGTTTCAGGTCTGGCTGGAGAGACATGTTGGCGATGTCCTCAAATATTGGGTTGCCCAAAAAGTAATTGCGGATTTTTCATATAGTCGGCGTTGACAAATTTTTTCACAGCTTGTGACTCTGTAATTGCATTCTTTCTTCTGTCAGTTATCAGCTGTTACTTTTAGCTTGCTTTAGAAAAAAAGTGTAAAAAAAGTATATTTGATTAAAGTTCATTCTAAGTTTTATTAAAAATGCATTTACTTTCTTTTAAAAAATCCGCAATTACTTTTTGGGCAACCCTAATTTGGCATGGCTGACTTCTTATACCTAAATGCCACAAATAACTGGCGACCACGCACATAATTCGCGACTCATCGTTTCATGCCTGACTGGAGAGATGTGTTGGCGATGTTCTAAAATAATTTGGCATAATTTCCAATTGATGTGGAATACCTTCGATAGGTCCAGTGCCACGAGGACCGTCCTATCACATGGCCTGGGCTGGGTGATGGCATGCAAAGCTGTTGTTGTGCTATGCAGTCTTCGAAATCCATGTTGATGCTCGGCGAATGGAAATTCTCGTACGCGGCTCGGCAGGAGTAATGCCTCAAGCGTCTTTGCCACTGGTGAGAGAAGGGAGATCGGTCTGTACGACTTCCCCAAACTCGGGTCTTTTCCAGGCTTTAGTAGCGGGATCCAGACATCGGCAACTAAAACAGTGTTCAAAGACAGCTTAAGAACAGTCGTAAAGTACTGAACTCCAGGTGAATCCAGATTCTTCAACATCAATGTAGAGATTCCGTCGGGGCCCTACGCCTATGATGATTTTTCGCCACGAATGACATTCGTAACTTCGCCCGAGGTAAATTGTGATGACTGTTCATCGGCTCGGAGACCACGAATACGGCGAATGGCTCTCCTCCTTGCCCTGTCTCTCTCGGGATGCACAATAACTTGACGGTTGAACAACCTGGCGCATCTCTTCGGATCAGTCACGGTTATTTCGCCAAAAGTGACTGAGGTCCTGTCATCCCGTCTGCCATGGTTCGAGAGTGACTTAACAGTAGACCACATTTTGCCTACACCGGTGCCTTAGTTACACTGCTTTTGCCTTTTTGTGATTTGAATCAATAAAAGAATATTTTCACCCAAAAAAAAAATTGTGGTTGTTGGAACTGGTACCACTTCGAGTCAGCTATCCTGTAAATAGTAAGATGCAAAAGCATCACATTGTAATGCCGAGTACTGCAGTAGTGGTGTTGGCAATTCCACAAACTTGCATGATATCCAATTTTGGTAATTGCCTTAATAAACCCATAACATATACAAATAAATAGCTTGACGTCGTTTTTCTGCATATAAAACCTCTATAAGTCATTATAAAAAATGAGTTCTCACAAAAACACCCAGACATTGCAGGGATATGCTTTCGGTAAACCACCCATCCCATACACACACCCCCCCAACCAATATATGAAAATAATCATATCAAAAAAATACACACATTACACCACACTTGCGCACACACACAAAGACACTCTTCTCCACTTTGGCATGATGTGGTCCTTATAAAACGACGACGACGCAAGAATGTCGAATGTCGGCAAAAAGTTAAATAAAATATGTAATCAAAAAGAAACAAAAAATTCATTTTTAACTAAAAGCACTTTTGTGTCATTTTTTAATAGCATTTGCGTCGTTGTTGTTTGCTTTTCGTTTTTATTTTTGGTATTTGTTTTTTGTTTCTTTTGCTGTAAGGGTTTTATGAAAAGTGACTCCGTCTAACACCCGCAAATAGACGCAGACACTTAGACAAGTGAGCGCTTAAAATTCTGCAAAATATGAAAGAAGACTAGAAAGACTCTTAGAACACGAATGCGTACAGAGGAGGTTTAAGATGTGCTTTATTCTAAAAATCCTTTATTTGAGCCTAATACTCCCATTGGGGTTTTGGGAATGGGGGGACGTACCCCCAAAACATTTCGTCTAAAATGTGGATATAAAATTCGTTCTCTATTCCCAAAAAAACTTTCATTTGAACCACATATTGACGTGGGCGGAAAATATGCGGTTTTGGTGGTGAATTGGGGTAGCCTCTTTGCCGAGAAACCAGTTTCATATGACCATACCATATTGGTATGGTCGATATATATGTCTGGTTTTGGAGGAGTTTGTGGAATTAGGCTTCCGGCAAACTCTTGGCTCTAAAACCGATATTCTTATCAGGGTCTTGGGAATGAGACGCCCCCCAAACATTTCGGCTCAAATGTGGATATAAAATTCGTTCTCTATTCCCAAAAAACTTTCATTTTAACCACATATTGACATGGCCGGAAAATATGTGGTTTTGGTGGTGGTTTAGGGTTGCCCCTTTGCCGCGAAAGTAGTTTCATATGAGCCTCATATTGGTAAGGTCGGCATATATGTCTGGTCTTGGAGAAGTTTGTGGACTAAGGCGTCCGGCAAACACTTGGCTCTAAAGCAGATATCAGTTTCTGGCCTTTCTTTCAAAGTCCTTTCATTTAAGCCCCATATTGCAATTGGCTTTGGGGGGAGTTAATGTGATGAAGCGCCTCCCGATATGTTGGCACCAAAATTGGATATCCCTAGGATGGGGGTATACTAATCTAGTCATTCCGTTTGTAACACCTTGAAATATTCGTCTAAGACTCCATTAAGTATATTTTTGATAGTCTCGACGCTCTGAGTCGACCTAGCCATGTCCGTCCGTCCGTCTGTCGAAAACACGATAGCGGTCGAACGCGTAAAGCTAGCTGCTTTAAACTTTGCACGGATACTTAATATTGATGAAGGTCATTGGGGATTGCAAATAGGCCATATCGGTTACGATTTAGATATAGCTCCCATATAAACCAAACTCCCGATTTGACTTCTTGAGCTTCTGGAAGCCCCATTTTTGTGCGACTTGGGAAAAATGTTGCATGCGGTGTTCAGTTTTGAGTCCGAATAACTGTGCCAAGTACGGTTCAAATCGGTCAATAACCTGATATAGCCCCCATAAAAAGCGACCTCACGATTTGACTTCTTACAAGCCGAAATTTTTATCTGATTTGGCTGAAGATTTGCATGCGGTGTTCTATTATGACTTTCAACCACCAAGTGCCAAGCCTCTGGAAGCTCCCATTTTTGTCCGATTTGGCTGAAAATTTTGCATGCGGCGTTCTGTTATGATTTTTAACCACTGCGCCAAGTGCGGTCCGAATTGGTCTATAACCTGATATAACCCCCATAAAAACCGAACTCGCGATTTGACTTCTTGAGCCCTTACAAGTCGCAGTTTTTGCCCGATTTGGCTGCAATTTTGCATGCAATGTTCTGTTATAACTTTCAACAACTACGCCAAATACGGTCCGAATCGGTCTATAACCTGAAATAACCCCCAAAAAACCGACCTCCCGACTGACTTCTTGAGTCCTTATAAGCCGAAACTTTACATAGCAGCTATATCTAAACATGGTCCGATCTGAACCATATTTGAGACGGATGTCGGGAGGCTTAAAACAACTCACTTTTGGGGAGTTTGCAAGTTTCAGCGAAATCCTGTAATAAATGCAGCTTTTATGGTCCCAAGACCCTTAATTGGCAGATAGATCTATATGGCACCTATATCTAGATATGGTCCGATGTGTGCCATATTTAAGTCAGATGTCGGAAGGCTTAAAACTATTCACTATTTCGAATTTTAGCGAAGTCGAATAATAATTGCAGCGTTTATGGCCTTAAGACCCTCAATCGTCCAATCTAACCCATATTTGAGTTGGATATTGGGAGGCTTAAAACTAATCACTACTTGAAATTTTGGCGAAATCGAATAATAAATACGCCTGTTACGGGCTTTAGACCCTAAACCGGCATATCGGTCTATATGGCAGCTGTATGTAAATATGGTCCGATATGAGCCATAATCGGGACCCCCGTACAACTTCCAACTTCAAATTTTAGTGGAATTCGACAAAAAATGCAGCTTTTGCGGTCTTAAGACGCATAATCGCCAGATCGGTCTATATGGCAGCTACATCCAAATATAGTCCGATTTGGCCCATTCAAGAACTTAGCCTGCTCATAGAAGAAATACGAGTCTGTGCAAAATTTCAACTGAATATATCGAGTTTTAAAGACTGTAGGGTGATTACAACTGACGGACACACAGACGGATAGACACACGGACGGACGGACAGACACATGGACGGATAGACACACGGACGGACAGATACACGGACATCGTTAAATCGTCTTAGAATTTTATGACGATCAGGGAGATATATTCTTTGTAGGATCGGAAATGGATATTTCGATATATTGCAAACGGAATGACTTAATGAATATACCCCCTCCCTCTCCTATGGTGGTGGGTATAAAAAATAAGATTCTTTAAAACCAATTCGGCGTTACTATCCGTACATTTCATATTTGTACACCAACATTTCATTAAGGTAAAGGGGGGCAAACTTCTCACATATCAATGAGTGCTGTCGGGTTCGAATAGTAAGCTCAATGATAAAGGATTTCCTTTCAATAGCCGAGTCCAAACGACGAGGACATTACAAATGACGCCAGCATTAGGTGGGGATAGTCGCAGCTCAATATTTTTATGATATTTTTAGCTTCTGCGCCACGTTGGCCGTTGAGTTAAGACTAGCAATAAAATACATTTTTCAAGATTGCCCAGAACACAGATTCATTGCCATTGGCAAACATTCCTTAGTTGGTAGGGCTTGTAATTAATTAAAGAATTAAGCAATAATTTCCTCACATTAGGCACAAACCGTTTTCATAGCATTTAGAGAGGTCTTCCTGTATCTCCTGTGTGACATTTTTCTTTCGACTTCGTTTTGCAAATGATACTGACAATGATGGAGATCGTTGTGTTTGGCATTTTTGTTTGTTTCAAATGACACACCATAAACATAGGAGGATTGTGTATACAATTCATAACTGCATATGTGTTAGTATGTGTGTGTGTGTGCAAACGGATATTCGAAAGTATCAACTACAATAACAAAGTTTTTTTTCCGTATAAAACTCTTTCAAAAACGTGTATGTGTGTGTGTGTGTGGGTGATTGTAATTTTGTTTAACTGGTCTGAAAATGACATCGACATATCTTTCGAATGTTTGACGGTATGTCCTTTAGGCAATCGCTTCTTAGGTTTCAATTTAACTTTTATTGTCATTATGTATCTATCCTCAAATAGACATATTTTTGAGATGTCACATAAGCATGCTTAAAACGAGGTATTGTAATACCATACCGAAAAGGGGTTATAGGAAAAATGAACTTTACATAGTAATGACAAGTAAGGTTCGAGCATGTTAAAGGGTGTTAACTGGGACTTGGTTAGAAGGGTATATACACCCTCCAAAAATTATTGCATACTTTTAGGGCATGGTAATGAAATAGGTAAGGTTAGGTTGAATAGAGGGTGCAGATATTAATACGACCCATGCCACTATGGAAATACACCTAAGCCAGTAATCGGTTTGTTGTGCGCTCTAAACAAACAAAATAAGACCATCAACATATTTGTAATCACTCTACAGCCTTCACAAATTGAGATATTGAGCTGAAATTTGGCATAAGTACGTCTTTTTGCTGCAAGCAGGTTAAGCTCTTGAAAGGACCATATTTGGATATAGCTGCCATATAGCGGTCTATATGCCCATAATGGGTCTGAAGCCCATAAAAGTTTTATTTTTTATCCGATTTCGCTGAAATTTGAAATAGTGGGTTGCTTTAAGCCCACCGATATCTGAACCGAATATGGTTCAGATCGGACTATATTTACATATAGCTGTCATATAGACCGATCTACCGATAAAGGGTCTGAAGCCCATAAAAGCTTTATTTTTTATCCGATTTCGATGAGATTTGAAACAGTGGGTTATTTTTAGCCTCCCGATAACTGACCCGAATATGACTAAATCTAAATCAGACTAAATCTAAATTTAGTCTGATCTGAACCGATCTCCCGACAAAGGGTCTGAAGCCCATAAAAGCCTTATTTTTTATCCGATTTCGCTGAAATTTAAAACAGTGAGTTATTTTTAGCCTCCCGATATCTGATCTAAATATGGTCCAGATCGGACTATATTTAGCTATAGGTCCCATATAGACCGATCTCCCGACAAAGGGTTTGAAGCCCATAAAAGCGTAATTTTTATCCGATTTCGCTGAAATTTAACAGTAAGTAATTTTAGGCTTTCCGATATCCAAACCAAATATGATTCAGATCGGACTATATTTAGATATAGCTGCCATATAGACCGATCTGCCAATTAAGGGTCTGAAGCCCATAAGAAATTTAGTAATTACTCAATTTCGCTGAAATTTGAATCAGTGAGTGGTTGTATGCCTTCCGCCATCTGACCCAAATATGGTTAAGATCCGACGATATTTAGATATAACTGCCATGTAGACCGAAGCTGGAAGCTTTTTTTATACCCTACACCATAGGAGGGGGGTATACTTATTTCGTCATTCTGTTTGCAACTTCTCGAAATATTCGTCTGAGACCCCATAGAGTATATATATTCTTGTTCGTCGTGATTTTATGTCGATCTAGCCATGTCCGTCCGTCTGTCCGTCCGTTTGTCTGTCTGTCTGTCGAAAGCGCGCTAACTTTCGAGGGACTAGAGCTAGCCGTTTGAAATTTTGCACAAATACTTCTTATTAGTGTAGGTCGGTTGGGATTGTAAATGGGCCATATCGGTCCATGTTTTGATATAGCTGCCATATAAACCGATCTTGGGTCTTGACTTCTTGAGCCTCTAGAGGGCGCAATTCTCGTCCGATTTGACTGAAATCTTGCATGTGGTATTTTGGTATCACTTTCAATAACTGTGCTAAGTATGGTTCAAATCGGTCTAGAACCTGATATAGCTGCCATATAAACCGATCTTGGGTCTTGACTTTTCAGCTTTTACAGGGCGCACTTCCAATCCGATTAAGCTGTAATTGTGCACGTGGTATTTAAGTATAACTTTCAAAAAATGTGCTAAGTATGGTTCAAATCGGTCTAAAACCGGTATATCTTCCACATAGGCCGATCTTGGGTCTTGATTTCTTGAGCCGCTAGAGGGCGCAATTCTCATCCGATTTGGCTGAAATTTTGAATCAGGTGTTTTGTTATCACTTCCAACAACTGTGTTAAATATGGTTCACATTGGTCCATGTTTTCATATAGCTGCCATATAAACCGATCTTGGGTCTTGACTTCTTGAGCCTCTAGAGGGCGCAATTCTCATCCAATTTGGCTGAAATTTTGCATCAGGTGTTTTGTTATGACTTCCAACAACTGTGTATAGTATGGTACAAATCGGAGCATAACCTTATATAGCTGTCATAAAAACGGATCTGGGATCTTGACTTCTTGAGCCTCTAGAGGGCGCAATTTTCATCCGATTTGGTTAAAATTTTGCATCAGGTATTTTGTTATGACTTCCAACAACTGTGTTAAGTATGATACAATTCGGTGCATAACTTTATATAGCTTTCATATAAACGAATCTGGGATCGTGACTTCTTGAGTCTCTAGAGGGCGCCATTCTCATCCGATTTGGCTGAAATCTTGCATGTGGTGTTTTGGTATCACTTCCAACAACTGTGTTAAGTATGGTTCACATTGGTCCATGTTTTCATATAGCTGCCATATAAACCGATCTTGGTTCCTGACTTCTTGAGCCTCTAGATGGCGCAATTCTCGTCCGATTTGACTGAAATTTTGCATGAGGTGTTTTGTTATGACTTCCAATAACTGTGTTAAGTATGATTCAAATCAGTTCATAACCTAGTATAGGATCTGGGATCTTGACTTCTTGAGCCTCTAGAGGGCGCTATTTTTATCCGATTTGAAAGAAATCTTGTACAACGGCTTCTTTCATGACCTTCAACATACGTGTCTAATATGGTCCGAATCGATTTATAGCTTGATACAGCTCCCATAAAAAATCGATCTCCCGATTTTGCTTCTTGAGCCCCTACAAGGTGCATTCATATCCAAATGAACTGAAATATTACACAATGACTTCCACAATGTTCAGCATTCATTTGTGGTCCGAATAGGACTATAACTTGATATAGCTCCCATAGAATAACAGTTCTTATTCAATAATCTTTGTTTGCCTTAATAGAGATACTGCGCATAGAACTCGACAAATGCGATCCATGGTGGAGGGTATATAAGATTCGGCCCGGCCGAACTTGGCACGCTCTTATTTCTTTTTTTTTTTCTACCCAAAATACTAAGCGGAAAAGTGTTTTATGAAAAGGTGTTAGCTTTTTTGTTTGCTTGTGTTATCGATTGGCTTGTCTTCCATCATGTTTCGGTATCCTTGCATGTGAAATTGACATCCTACGAATATGTGCACTGAGACGGATGGGGACGTGCCAGTGGTTTTGCTTTGTTTTTATATGCATTTTATGCCAACACTCTATTTGATGCATAGTTTGTTTACTTTTAATTTCTTGCAGCTTTTTTCCGTTGAACTTGTTGCAAGCTTTGATAGGGGGATTAAGACAGTGGGAAAAGCGTAAAGAAATGGCAAATTTATCAATAACAGCTGCAAAAAAAACATAGTTCAACAAAGTCATATCTCTGCATCATTTGACATTGCAGATAAAGCTAAAGGATTTTTAAACACATATCGCCTAGAAATTTTAGGGTTTGTTGTTTGAGGATTTTTAGGCTAAGGGTCTTTCTTTACATCTTATGTTCATACCAAAATTTCCCCTTCACATTTTTCACTATGACTTCTTGTGCTTACCTAAAACTCATACATTTAACATGACTTTCTAAAAAAAAAAACACATTTTGTATATAATCTTCTTCGTTTGCTTGTCGCAAATTCCACATTTCCCAAAAATTTTGTATCATAATTTAAGGCAAATTTCCCATAAGCCCCCAAATACATTGGTACTTGTACTTAGTATGATTATTATTAGAGCAAATAAATCTGCAGCTTCTGCATAATCTTTGATTTATATCATATCTCTATGTATTGCCTTAATGCTCTACACTAAGCCATATTTCCTTGGCATATTTGTCCATTACCACCTGTGACTTGAAGTATGACACCTCCATCTACATACACACCAGGTAAGAAGTGCAATCTATGCCACTGTCTATGTGAATTGAGGTTCCTTTTATGGAAATGACTTAAGCGGATTTACTTGTTTGCTTTTATTTCGCTTTAGATGTCAAGCAAAGCGTTTGCTTCTCCTTGCCAGAGAAGGCGCAAAAGGCAAAGTGCTTTATCGTCTAATGGTTTTCTATTTCAGTTTTTTTATTTTTTGAGTTTAAAACTCAACATTTATGCTTTAAATTGTGGGTTTGGTAAAAAAATCCTCATGTCATCAGTTTTTAAATAGCAATGCATATTTTGCATGGAGAGACTGGAATAAATGTCACTAAAATCCCATTCATTTATTCTTGGCTTCCAAACTATGCGATTTTTTTGTAGGTATTTTGTTTTTTGGTTGCAGTAACGAAGTAAATGCCATGAATAGAGGTTTTTGTAAGCGATTTGTAGAATTTTGGGACTATTGTGTTTTGGGAGTGGATGGTAGACACAGTTTTTGCTAAAAATTATAGTTTAAAAAATGTCAACGTAAGCGAAAAAAGCCAGAAACATCAAAGATTAAAAAAAATGGAACAAGAACTAAAGAATACTCAAATAAGAATTTAGACAGGGTATTGCTAAAATTTGGGTAACGTAGGGGATGGTGGATAGCAAGCAACGATTATGAGTGAAAAAAAAGCAGGACAATCTTGTTTTTCATTTCAATTTCAACTCACGGCTACACCTAGGGACTGTAAACTCAATACGGTCTTACGAACAGGGTCCCAACGATGGAACAACTACCGACTTTCTCAAGCTTCGGGAGAGTAGGATAGGCAAAAATCCTAATCTCGAAGCATCACGCAGTGCAGAGATAAGAAACTCAATGCAGCCTAAAGAACAGGGAGCTGACGGTAAGATCATACCCCACTCCCAAGATGTCCATTTCCAGGAGGATCAATGATTGAGGTCAACCAGATAAACCTCCACCGCATTGTGGGATAGAACCGAGCAAACTGGTTAAAAGCAAGTAAAAGCGCACAAAGTTCGGCAGGGCCGAATCTTATATACCCTCCACCATGGATCGCATTTGTCGAGTTCTTTTCCGGGCATCTCTTCTTTGGAAAAAAAAGGATATAAGAAAAGATTTCCTCTGCTATTAAAGCGATATCAAGATATGGTCCGGTTTGGACCACAATTAAATTATATTTAGAGATCGATTTATATGGGAGCTGTATCGGGCTATGGACCGATTCAGACCATAATAAACACGTATGTTGATGGTCATGAGAGAATCCGTTGTACAAAATTTCAGGCAAATCGGATAATAATTGCGACCTCTAGAGGCTCAAGAAGTCAAGATCCCAGATCGGTTTATATGACAGCTATATCAGGTTATGAACTGATTTGAACCATACTTAGCACAGTTGTTGGATATCATAACAAAACATGTCGTGCAAAATTTCATTCCAATCGGACAAGAATTGCACACTCTAGATGCTCAAGAAGTCAAGACCCAAGATCGGTTTATATGGCAGCTATATCAGGTTATGGACCGATTTGAACCATTCTTGGCATAGTTGTTGGATATCATGACAAAACACGTCGTGCGAAATTTCATTCCAATCGGATAAGAATTGCGCACTCTAGAGGCTCTAGAAGTCAAGATCCAAGATCGGTTTATATGGTAGCTATATCAGGTTATGGACCGATTTGAACCATACTTAGCACAGTTGTTGGATATTATAACAAAATACGTCGTGCAAAATTTCATTCCAATCGGACAAGAATTGCGCCCTCTAGAGGCTCAAGAAGTCAAGACCCAAGATCGGTTTATATGGCAGCTATATCAGGTTGTGGACCGATTTGAACCATACTTGGCACAGTTGTTGGATATCATAACAAAACACGTCGTGCGAAATTTCATTCCAATCGGATAAGAATTGCGCACTCTGGAGGCTCCAGAAGTCAAGACCCAAGATCGATTTATATGGCAGCTATATCAAAACGTGAACCGATATAGCCCATTTACAATCCCAACCGACCTACACTAATAAGAAGTATTTGTGCAAAATTTCAAGCGGCTAGCTTTACTCCTTCGGAAGTTAGCATGCTTTCGACAGGCAGACGGACGGACGGACGGAAGGACATACGGACGGACATGGCTAGTTCGACTTAAAATGTCATGACAATCAAGAATTTACTTTATGGGGTCTTAGACGAATATTTCGAGGAGTTACAAACAGAATGACGAAATTAGTCTACCCCCATCCTATGGTGGAGGGTATAAAAATGAAACAAGAACCAAACATGGAATGTTCAACTAAAAATTCAGACAGGGTAGTGCTAAAAAAATAAAAAAAAAGGATGTAGAGCTTATTGACATTTGTCTTAAGTCTTTGGATGTCAAAGTGGGTGGGAAAAACATTAGCCGGAAGTCGATTCCACCTACGAACTGTGCGGGCGAAATAAGAATTCTCTCTATAATGCATTGTACGGTCCGCTGGCCAATCAATTACAATCGGCTGTGAGTTCCTGGAATGTCTAGTATGCCTGACATACATTCTTACATCAGGAATAAGAAGACGAATATCAGACGAACACACACCATGAAAGTACCGATAGAACAGCGCCAAACAACCCACATTGCGACGATGATCAAGGGAGGCAATAGAGTTGGATACCCCACTGTCCCCCATCAACGCCGTCGCTCTCCTCTGTACATGGTTCAGTTGCTCCAGGGATGATACTGAAGCTCCAGCTCATACATGTGAGTTGTACTCCATTTTCGGCCTTATGAAAGTGGTATAGATTTTAAGAAGATCAGACGGAGTGAAGTAATTCTTATGCCGTTTAAGGAAGCCTAAACACTTGAATGCTTCTTTCGACACTTCAAATGGATGTTTAGCCCAACGGACATTACTTTGTATTTTCATGCCCAGAACATCAACAGCTTCTGATTGCTCAACATCTACACCGTTGCTAAACAAAGATGATCGTAATGGGTCAGTGAATCGTTTGTGTGACAACAAGCAGCACTGAGTCTTCCGTGCATTAAAATCTACTCGATTCCTTCGACCCCACTCAGATATAGCCAGGAAATCCTGACAAAGTGTATCGTCCATAACCCGTCTCTTGTCCTCAATCTCTCGAAGACTTGGCCTATGGTCGAATGAGTACGAATGACAGAGATAACTGTCATCCGCAAATGAGTAGATCGATTCGATGTCTGACCCCACAGATCGTTGATGAAACTAAGAAAAAGAGAAGGAGAAAGAACAGAGCCCTGGGGTACTCCAGCGGTCAATTTGTGCTCATTGGATGAGAACCCATCTATAACGACTCGAATAGTGCGATCTCTGAGAAAGCTCGAAATATATCGAACGAAGCCATTACCGACACCAAATGCGACAAGCTTTGATAGTAGTGCACCGTGCCAGACCTTATCAAATGCCTTGGAGATATCCAGAGCCACAACTTTATTCTCACCAAACTGGTGACAATTGAGCGATTCCAACCTTTTGACAAAAGTGCCATGAGGTCGCCCGTAGAGCGATTTCGGCGGAACCCATACCGTTGGTCGTTAAGAAGGCCATTAGACTCTAAATACTTCACAAGATGGTGATTAACAATGTTCTCCATGACTTTGGAGAGAGCGGAGAATATTGGCCGATTATTCGCAAAGTGCTTTGCCACACCCTTCTTGGGTATTGGGTGCGTAAGCCAAGTGTTGATATGCCATCCTGGCCCGGGGATTTATTGACGTCTAGAATTTTTCATTTCCCTCCCCTCTTTCGAATTGCAAAACCTTTTTGCTGATATTTTATAGCAGTACCACCCTCTAAACTTTGTGAAATTGACCACAACACCACGCTCTATCGTATGTTAGACAAAATTGTTTTTATCAAAATAATCAAAAAAAAAAAAATCGGCAATTCTCTATGCACTAAAAATGTTGCCTTATAATTTATTTGTTCGTTTCACAACAAAATAAAAGCAAACAAACTTTTCTGCCAAAAAATATGCACTCATACATGGTTTTTGTCGTACAAAACTAAATTTCAGTAACTGAAAAGTTTTCCAGCATGGCATTTTTTTTCCATCATAACTTTTTCCGTTTTTTTCGTAATATTTTTAGCGAATCACATAGTTTTTTGTTGGCTTTGTTGTCGTCCTGGTCGGTTTTTTGTTTTTTTTTTTTACTTTGGCTGTATATTGTTGCAATTTTATCTCTTACAATACATGTGTTGCATGGCATAAAGTAAATTTTAATAAAATTTATTGGTTGTCAAAAAAGCATGTGAGTGGCCAGCGGAGAGTCATAACTATTGAAGGTGAATAAATGAATGCATGTTCGCCATCTCCCATATGGGGGCAGATGTTGTCACTTTATAAAATGGAGTTAAATTCATGCGTAGAGTGGCAACATCCTGAGTTTTCGATTAAATTTAAACATCTTTTTTTTTATAAGCAAACAAAAAGATGTTTTTTATAACAAGCAATGAAAAATGTATTTTTATTTCGTAAAAGGGAATTCCAATTTCATACAAGAGTTAATGCAGAAAGAAACAGAATCTCTTGAAAATATTAAATCTAAAATTAAAAATATTGCTTTTTGTTAGCAGCATATGCAGCAAAGAAAATTAATTTAACTTGAACATTCCTTGGAGAACGTCAACTTCATAGAAAACCTCCTGAGAATTATTTTTATGGCATAGAAGAATGATTTGGATTTAATTCTTTAATAAAAAATTTTTGGTCACAATTAAATTATCATTTGGAGCTACTTGGAAGTTACATCTGAGGCCTGAAGGCTTAGGAAGATCCAATCCTCTAAACGTATTGCAAGATGTGGGTTGACCCCAGTAGCACGAATCAGTTTTTGGAGCAAAGGCCCTTTGGCCCTCTTAGGAGCCAAAAAAAACCCCACATGGGAGGAAAGTTATCTTACCTAAGCAAAATGTATTTGAATGAAAAATGTTATCGAGTAGATTCCGAATAAGAAAAACTATGCCTAAAATTTGGGAAGGACCTACGGTGTCTTCAAAATGTTCACCTTGTTAACATAGGCAATATGAGTCTCAAATGAAAGGAGTGAACGAGTAGATTGCGATAGATATTGGGACCCCTTAAGTTCTTCCCGGGTCCAATTTGTATGCATGTTTTTTCATATCCGTAATCTACTCGACAATACCCGTCATTTGATATCCATATTGCCCAGGTTGTACCACTTTCCCTCAATGGAGATTTTTGACCCCAAGGAGCCCGGGGCCTTTGCCCAAAAACGGAATTCCATGAACATTCTGTTAAGAAACAGGGGTAAACTTCTCACATTTCAATGAGTGGTGTCCAATTTGAGTTAAAGCTCAATGATAAGGGGCCTCCTTAAAAAAGCATTTTTTTTCTTTAAGATCTTGATCGATTTTTTTGCATATCTATCGTAGTCTACTCCTTCGCACCTTTTATTTGATACCCATATTGCCTATGTTACCTGGGTTAAAAATCCTTAAGATCCCATAAGTCCTTCCAGGGTCCAATTTGTATGCCTGTTTTGTCATATTCGTATTCTACTCGACAATACCCGTCATTTGATATACATATTGCCCAGGTTGTACCACTTCCCCCAATGGAGGTTTTTAGACCCAAGGAGCCCGGGGGAACCCTTTGCCCAAAACCGGAATTCAAATTTGTGTATCTGAGGTCAAAATTAGGGGCAGTGCAAACACAATGGGTTTTCAGTTTTCCCAACAAATTTTCCCATGAACATTCCATTAAGGAACAGGGCCAAACTCCTCACATTTCAATGAGTGCTGTCCGATTCAAGTTTAAGCTCAATGATAAGGGGCCTCTCTTTTTAAAGGCAAACTTTGAAACAATTTTGCTTTCTTTAATACGTTGAATGATTTTGCATATTATGCATATTTATCGTAATCTACTCCTTCGCACCTATCATTTGATACCCATATTGCCTATGTTACTTGGGTTAAAATTTCTCAAGACACTCTAAGTCCTTCCCGGGTCCAATATTAAGTCATGTTTTGGCATACTTGTAAACTACTCGACAATACCCCAAATAACGGGTATTGTCGAGTAGATTACGATTACCACCCATGTTACGTAAGTTGTAACATTTTTCCCCAATGGAATGTTTTTGGGCTTAGATTGTACCACTTTCCCCCAAGGGGCTTTTGGTCCCTAGAATGCCCAGGAGCCTTTGCCTCAAAAACGGATAATATCCAACTTTTTTTTTGCCCAAAATGCAAGAGCATAAAATGTGGTTTCAAATGTATGAACCAGTTTGCATTGGTGGATAATATCGACGTCGTATTAACCACGAACTGTTTGAGCAGTACGACGACTTAGGCATAGCTAAAGAAATCAACATACAACGGTTGCGTTGGCTAGGTCATGTCGTCAGAAGTAATGAGGAAGCTCCAGCAAAGAAGTCTTTTGAAGGCAAACATGACGGTACACGCAAACCGGGACGTCCAAAAGTCCGATAAAAGTATAAGTGGTGACAAACATCTCCAAAGTAGTTTTTAGCACTGAAAATCTTTTTTTTTTTTTTTTTTTTTTTAATTCATTTTTATTAATGCTTTCTATCTTAGTATAGATATTTACATTATTATCGACATTATTTTGTATATTATAATTACTAATGGTGCCAACCCAGTGGTTGGCCCACGTATAAAATTTATTTATGCATCATTAAAGTGGAGTTAAAAATTTACAGTAGGTCTTGCGGTGCTTTTCTTTTGAGCCGCTTAAATGTTTCAGTGTTCCTCATCAGGTTTGTTGCTAGTGGGTTTGGATGTTGTTGAATTCTCAATTTATAATTTTGGAGTTGTGACAATACTTCTTCCTGGACAGTTTTTATATTTAATTCCTCGTGTAGTCGCTTATTAGTTATGTAGTATGGTGCACCTGCAATTTTGCGTAATGTTTTTGATTGTAGTTGCTGTAGTAGTTTGATTGTTGTATGTGAAGCGGTTCCCCATAGCTGGATACCGTATGTCCAGATTGGTTTTATAATGCATTTGTATATAAGTATCTTATTTTCTAAGGATAACTTGGAATTTGGTCCAATCAGAAAATTCATTTTTTGTAGTTGTATATCACAAGCTTTTCTTTTTATTTTTATGTGCGTTTTCCAAGTTAGTTTCTTGTCCAAGTATAGTCCCAGATATTTCGCCTCATTCGCCTGCGGGAGTTGGACTTCATTCATTTGAACTGGAGGGCAGTTTCCGTGGTTAAGTGTGAATGTTACGTGTATAGACTTAGTTTCATTTGGTTTTATACGCCAGTGTTTCAGCCACTCGCACAAAGTATTTAGGTAGGTTTGAAGCATATTGCTTGCTATTTGTGGATTTTTATTAACAGCTAGCACAGCGGTGTCATCAGCGAATGTACCCACCACTGCGTTCTCTGTCTGTGGTAGATCAGATGTGAACAAGATATATAAGATTGGGCCCATCACACTCCCCTGTGGTACCCCAGCTCTGACAGATTTTAAATCACTCATTTCATCGGCCTCTTGGACGAAGAACATTCTTTTTTGAATATATGATTTAATTAATAGATAGTAATTTATTGGAAGAAGTTTCCTTGCCTTGTAGAGAAGACCCTCATGCCATACCTTGTCAAAGGCTTGCGAGATGTCTAAAAATGCGGAAGTACAGTACTGCTTTGATTCAAATGCAGAATTTATGGTTTCCACTAATCTGTGGATTTGTTCAGTAGTCCCGTGATTCTTTCTAAATCCGAATTGATGATTTGGTATCAAGTTATTTTCCTCAATTATTGGCATTAATCTCTTAAGAAATAGAGATTCGAATACCTTTGAAATTATTGGCAGTAGGCTTATTGGTCGATATGATTTGACTTGATCGGATGGTTTTCCAGGTTTCTGGATCATTGTGACT
Organism: Stomoxys calcitrans; assembly: GCF_963082655.1. NCBI lineage: Eukaryota > Metazoa > Arthropoda > Insecta > Diptera > Muscidae > Stomoxys > Stomoxys calcitrans. The sequence continues at coordinate 104,211,735 of NC_081555.1, read as the reverse complement.
TGGGCAACTTTCCATTGGGGCGGGATGAAGCAGCGCTTTAAACAGGCATTGAATATGAACGTAATGAAGTCAGTACCTTCTTTAGGGAGTTCTTTGAGTATTTTAGGGGTTATTAAGTCATAGCCAGGAGCCTTACCAGGTTTTAGAATCTTTATTGCATGTGAGACTTCGGCTTTTGAAATTTTCTTTATTGGCAGGTCAAGCTGATGAGGTTCATTTAAGAAAGTTTCCAAGCATTTGGGCGGTTCTTCCGAGCTATTTGGGGTGAAAACATCGTATAAATGATTGGCAAATGTGTAGGCTTTTTCTAAGTTGCTTTTTGTCCACGAGTTACCAGACTTTCGAATTGGGTAATTGATTTTTGGCTCATTTTTGAGTTTTTTCGTGATTTTCCATAGAGAATAGTCTGTTGACTTTGTTGGCCCAAGATTTTGGATTTCTTGTTCAATATGGTTATTATCTACGCATTTTAATAACTTTTGCAAATCTGCAGTTGCTTTATTAAGTTTTCGTTTGTTCTCTGGTGATTTTGTTTTTTGCCAACGTTTTTTCGCCTTGCGCTTTTCTTTAACTTTTCTCTGTATAAAGGCAGGGTATTTGTATGATTCTATGAAACTTTTCTTGGGTGTAGAGTTCCATGAAGCGCTCTGTATAGTTTGCACTAGGTGGTCTACGGCGTAAGAAATGTCTTGATCTGATTTTAAAGGTAAATTTTGATGTAATGTTTTGCTGACTAGGTAACGAAAATAATGCCAGTTAGTCTTATTATTGTGAAGTTTACATTTTTGATCTTGGGGTATATGCTGTGCGTGCAATGATAGAAAGACTGGTGTGTGATCAGAAGACAGATCGTGGCTTGAAAAACATTTTTCGGAGCCAGCCGAGATCCCTTTGGAAACGCAGAAATCTATAAGATCTGGGGTTCTATTCAGATCTGACGGCCAATATGTTGGAGAATATGGTGAAATAACCCGAAGATTAAGTTCTTTTATAGCCCAGTATAACTGTCGGCCTTTCGGCGTATTAAGACGTGATCCCCATATTGTGTGCTTGGCATTGTAGTCTCCACAAGCTATGAATTTGCTTCCTAATGTCTTAAAGAAATTAATATAATTTTCTTTTTTGATGGTATGTTCTGGTGGACTATAGATTGATGACACTGTTAAAGGTCCTTGCATGCTTTCTACTATGATGTTTGTTGCCTGAATTATATCGGAGCTGTAGTGGGTTCCTTGGTGATGCTTAATGGATTGCTTTATCAAGATTCCTGAACCACCACGTGCCATTCCAGATGGGTGCATAACGTGGTAAAAATCGTATTGGGGGATACAAAAGTGATGCTTGCTGGTAAAATGTGTCTCTGACACAAGAAGTATGTCTATTTGATTAGAAGACAAAAAGTTTTTCACTTCTAAGGTATGTTGTGCCAGACCGTTGGCATTCCAGAACACTATATTAAGAAAGTTCATTATTAGATTTGTGTTAATTTTGAAGTTAGACTCATAAGAAGGCTTGTCATCTGCTGCATAAGTGTTCCTAAATTGCTTAACATTTCATGTATTTCGGATACTTGCGGACTTCGATCCGTTTGAAGATTTTGTGGCTGAATTTGGGTGTTTTGTTGTGAGGTTTGCGGAAAATCTGTTCTTCTAGCAGCGCTTGAATATGTGGGGTTCGTCGTCAAAGTTCGGGTTTCAGGCTGTTGACTCTCTCTCGTGTTTCTAAGAGAGGGGTAATGTTGGGAGTAAATTTGCTTATAAATTGAACATCCTTTATAATTTGCTGGGTGATTACCATTACATAAGGCGCACTTTACCTCGTCTGCCCAGTTTTTGCGTTCGCATGATTTTGATTCATGGTGTCCAGCACACTTAATGCAGACTGATTTTTTCTTGCAATATGACTTTGTATGGCCGTATTGTTGACAGTTTGAGCATTGAGGGACTATTTTCTTAGGACGCGGAGGCTCAAATCTAATAACGCATGACATAAGTTTTGTTACGGAATATATATCTTTATTGTTGGGCTTGGTGCTCAATTCGACCTCAAACAGAGGAAGCGGAACCTTTGTATAACGACTTCTTATATTCCATATATTTTTGACTTCATGTCCAAGTTGGGAGAGCTCGTTTTTCAAGTCGTCTATATTTGCTGTTGAGTGCATATTTCGCAAGATTACTTTAAATCCCCTTTCAGATTTTGGTTTGTAAGTAAAGAACTCAGTGTTTTTCTTTTCTAGTTCACCAATAATTTTTTTATAAGTTTCGTGGTCTTTTGGCATTATCTTGACCTGTTCATTTCGCAGGGTTTTTATTTCAAATTGGTTTGGAACAGTTTGTTTTAGCATGGATATTAAAGGTTGTATGTTAGCAACCTTCTCAACAAATATAGGCGGAGGTTTGTAAAGAATTTGAGGCGGATTAGAGTTGGGTTGAGACCCGTCGTCATTATCCAGATCCGCATATTGGTTGGCAGTTTGAGGAGTCTTACTCAACCAATATTTTTGGGTAGTGGCTTGTTTTTTGGTGTTATTATTAATAACATGCTCTGGGCTTTCGTTTGCTCGCTTGTTTCGTCTGACTGTTTGCCATTCGTAGGGCGATGCTACTGCACTGTTGCAGTTTTCGGAAGAATTTGGAGGTTGAGAATCAAAACGACCTATTTCTTGTTGGAGCTCTTCTTCATCTGTCTCAAATGATTCAGTTTGCTTGTTGAGTTTGAACTTTAAAGATTCAACATCTCTTTGGAGTTGACCACAAAGCCTTTCATATCTTTCATTCCTTTCAGACAGTTCGGCGTTTATCTTTTCTAGTTCTTGTAATTTGTTCAAGCGGAAAGAGCCAATGCTGTTGCGGGGGGTTAATGACCCTGTATTCATAGTGTATTTGATCTAACACCGGGTGACTCACGTCGATAATTCAGTACTAGTGTATAGCAAGGACACACACCATTTATACTACATTATCCAACCGATATAGATCTCGACAACTACTTTCAGATGCAACCCTGTTAAATAAGGTGTTGGGTAAATGCAACTCGTAGCCAGTATTTGGGTAGAAGAGAACAGCTGATACCGTCAAATTTATTGACAAAGTATACTGCTGACAGACCGTGATATTTGTCTCTGTTGTTCCTTCCAGTGGATTTTATATTAATTTATTGCCTTTGGGCTTAATTTAAAACGAAGTTAATTTGTAAATTGCGTGTCACTCACCGCCGTTTACGTCTATAATTGAGTGAAGGGGTGTTCCTGAGGAATCCAGCTCCAATACAACAACCATCCACTTACAACAAAACGCCTCCAACAGTGATGTATGTTTGTTTTTGTCGCAGCAACCAGAAACACGTCCGTCCGGTAAGAAAGGTGCTTAATAACAAAAAAATCTAGGCGCCTGAAAATCTCTTCTTAGTTCGGCTAGTGAGACAAATGTTCTATCATAACCCATTAAAGTAAATTTTTAAACAAAAAAAGCGGTTTAAAATGCCTTAAAAGCTTTTTACAAAACCAAAAAAAAAAAATGCATATTCCATAAATGATGGATTACTTATATCCCAAATTGAAATAAATTATTCATAAAATTTCATCTCCATGAAAGGCCAACAAAAAAATCATTTTGACATTTAAGAGACACAACAAAAGAAAAAACTAAACGACATCAACAAATCAATTTAGGTTTGACTGATATTTCACTCAAAAACAATTAATGGAGCCCAGCCAAGGAAAAAAGACTAAATCAACCAAATAATGGACCATCAATGTGGAAAAAAACTAAAAGCTGTAGAACTAAAAATTCTATATTAAAACTCTAACATGGCATAAAGGGTTAAATAGGACATAAAAATGTAACATTTAAATATTATGGATCATAATTGAAAAATATTTAAGCCAAAACAAAAACATATAAAAACAAAAACATCAATTCATTCATATTTTTAAGTGAGGGAATTTATGGAACATAAAAAACTAATACCAAAATAACAAATAAAGCTCATACAGAAACAAATCATATTTATTTTTAAATTGACTAAATTTCACACTATAGGACAATAAAAGGGTTTTTAGGAAAGACTAATGGAAAGCAAAAGCTTAAATCTAAAAATTATTCCTATTCCCCGTCTCATGTTCACTCGGCAACAGGGGAGTTATAATTTATATGCATAAATATGATTTATGATGATGATGACCAAACAGCATACCACAAAATCTGGAAAGAACTTTTTGGATCTAACCAGGGATAAAAATCCCACCAGAGATGACAAAGAAATAGTGCCAAAAATTGTCCAAAGAATATAATTCCACAAATCTTCTCAAATACAAAAGATAAAGTGCTATTGTTGGTTTGTTTGTATGTTTGTTCTATGTGGACACCAAAACTGCTGTATTGATTTCCATAACATTTTCAAATATTTTACAAACAAAAACAAAATTTACCCATCAACATTCCACTAAGGAACAGGGGCAAACTTCAAATATTTTATTTAACTTTATTTTATTTTTTTATTTTGTTCTATTTAAATTTTTTATTCTATTTCATTTTATTTAATTTTTTATTTAATATTATTTTATTTCATTTCTTTCATTTTAATCATTTCAATCATTTCGTTCAATTCATTCATTTCATTTACTTCATTCATTTCAATCATTTCGTTCAATTTATTCATTTCATTTATTTCATTCATTTCATTTATTTCATTCATTTCATTTATTTCATTCATTTCATTCATTTCATTCATTTCATTCATTTCATTTATTTCATTCATTTCATTCATTGCATACATTTCATTCATTTCACTAATTTCATTAATTTCATTTCAATCATTACATTCATTTCATTCATTTCATTCATTTCACTCATTTCATTCATTTCATTCATTTCATTCATATCATTCATTTCACCCATATTAATAAAATTATTAATTTCATTCATTTCACCCATTTTAATAAATTTATTCATTTCATTAATTTCATTCAATTGATTCATTTCATTAGGTTTAATTTATTTCATTAATTTCATTTATTTCATTCATTTCATTCATATCATTAATTTCATTTCAATAATTTCATTTCATTCATTTTATTCATTTCATTCATTTCATTAATTTCATTCATTTCATTAATTTCATTAATTTCATTAATTTCATTCATTTCATCCATTTTATTCATTTCATTCATTTCATTCATTTCATTCATTTCATTCATTTCATTCATTTCATTCATTTCATTCATTTCATTCATTTCATTCATTTCATTCATTTCATTTATTTCATTAATTTCATTCATTTCATTCATTTCATTCACTTCAAATCGTTGTATTCAATTTAATTTTTTTATTTTATTTCATTTCATCCATTTCATTCATTCAATTCATTTATTTCATTCAATTCATTTCATTTCATTCATTCATTTCATTCATTTCATTCATTTCATTCATTTCATTCATTTCATTCATTTCATTCATTTCATTCATTTCATTCATTTCATTCATTTCATTCATTTCATTCATTTCATTCATTTCATTCATTTCATTCATTTCATTCATTTCATTCATTTCATTCATTTCATTCATTTCATTCATTTCATTCATTTCATTCATTTCATCCATTTCATTCATTTCATTCATCTCATTGATTTCAACAATTCATTCATTTCATATCATTTGGTTTATTTTACTTTATTTTATTTTTTTTTTATTTTATTTTATTTTATTTTATTTTAATTTATTTTATTTTATTTTATTTTATTTTATTTTATTTTATTTTATTTTATTTTATTTTATTTTATTTTATTTTATTTTATTTTATTTTATTTTATTTTATTTTATTTTATTTTATTTTATTTTATTTTATTTTATTTTATTTTATTTTATTTTATTTTATATTATTTTATTTTATTTTATTTTATTTTATTTTATTTTATTTTATTTTATTTTATTTTATTTTATTTTATTTTATTTTATTTTATTTTATTTTATTTTATTTTATTTTATTTTATTTTATTTTATTTTATTTTATTTTATTTTATTTTATTTTATTTTATTTTATTTTATTTTATTTTATTTTATTTTATTTTATTTTATTTTATTTTATTTTATTTTATTTTATTTTATTTTATTTTATTTTATTTTATTTTATTTTATTTTATCTTATTTTATTTTATTTTATTTTATTTTATTTTATTTAATTTAATTTAATTTAATTTAATTTAATTTAATTTAATTTAATTTTATTTTATTTTATTTTATTTTATTTTAATTTTTTTATTTTATTTTATTTTATTTAACTTTACTTTTCTTTATTTTATAAATTTTTTATGTTATTGTTAAAAAATACATGTCTGTGAACGAGCTAATTTTATTGCGCATTTTTACTTGACAATGTAAGATTACAAATCCATATAGTAATCTGTTGGAACGAGTAACAACTGGAGCTTTTTTTTAGCACCGAATCGACAAATATTCCGGGTTTCGGTTTATATTTTAAGATTCAAGGGCCCATAGGTACTTTTGTTCCATATCTACATTTATCCACATTTAAACTTTATCATATCTGCTTAGCCAGCTGGCCAACTAAACAACAGAAAAACCAAGCAAACACGTACTTCACACACAGCTATCAACAGCGCTAAAGTGCTGAAAGTCTATGCGCTGCAGCACGAGTAGCACAAAAGTGATGATGGCACAACAACGCTCCGTCGTCGTTGATTCTAAAGTTCTTGTTGGCGTCATCATCGTCGTCGTCGTAGTTAGTGTCGTCACAGCACAACGCGTACATGGATATACCATCATGTATGAAATCTCGAAAGTGCTAAAAGAGGATATGTGTCCTGATGATGTCCCCCCCAAACTGTACGTTTTGTTGTTTGCCAACATATGTGTGTAGATGCATGTATGAGTATGTGTTATCGGGGTTACCAACTAAACCACATAAAATAGTTGGCAAATGGCTTAGACGTGTTAGAGGGGAGTTCTAAACCACACATCTAACACACACACGTACACAAAAAAGAAAAAAAAAAATATTGGCGAACAAGACACGCAGGAAGCGAAAGAAGAACAAAAATACAACAGTCATGGAAGGATATTTCATTAATAAATAATAAAAGAAAATTGCATGGAACCAAAAAAAAAATCCCGCAAACAAAGTATGTCGCCCAGTTGCCCCCTTCTATCCTAACATGGACATTAAAGCAGTCGATTGTCAGCGAAAATGAAAAGTTTTGAAAAATGACTACCACCAAAGGTTTGGAAAATAAAACGACGATTTGCATGAATTGCTTAAATTAACACAAGCCAATGAAAGAAAAACAATCAGAGATGTGAGCGGGGTTTTTGATAAATTTCTTACCAGAAAGGTTTGCACGAAAAATTTTTTCATAATGTGAATTTTTAGCGTATTGAATCGGTGATAAAAAGGGCAAACAACAAAAAATATCACAACAAGACAAACTTTCTTGCCGTAAACTATGTGACAAGTTATAGTCGTTGTATAACAGTAAACGTAATGATTCAAAAAGTGTTATAATGTCATATTAGGAGTTCCCACTATTTGTGAAGGCGAAGACTATGTCACGAGCTAGAGTCGCTGAAACGCGCCTCGGAAGCCGAGTTGGTAGCATGATGGGATTACCAGAGAGGGGGGATCGTGGGCTCGTTTTCCACCAGAGGTTTTGGTCTGTCGCTAATGTAGTACCACAATGGACTTAAAAATTCTCTAAGTGTGTCTGTAAAGTTCTGTCACTTTTACCTAACCTAACTAAGAGTCAGTGTATAATAATTAACGTAATCATCCAAAAAGAGTTATACTGTTATACATGTATATACCACACATCTGCATAGTCCGCAGTCAGAAGGCCTCGTATCACCTAAAACGTGATTCGTTCGCATTCTTACACTGATTCATTTGCATCCTGACGCGACTTGGAAACTAGTTCGCACCCTAACTGGGTAACGGGTTCGAATCCTAAAGCTGACTCGTTCGCATCCTAACTAGTTCGAATTCGAACGCGACTCGGAAACTGGTTCGCAACCTAACGCTGATTTGTTCGCATCCTACAGCGACTATACAAGTTAGAAGGACTCGAAGCCCCAGGATTTCATCACCGATAACGCGATTCGTTTGCATCCTAACGCGACTGGACAACTGGTTCGCATACTAACGCTGATTCGTTCGCATCCTTAAGCGACTATGCAAGTTAGAAGGCCTCGAAGCCCTAGGATTTCGTCACCGATAACGCGATTCATGCGATAACGAGACTGGGCAAATGGTTCGCGTCCTAACGTTGATTCGTTCGAGTCCTAACGCTGATTCGTTCGCATCCTAACGCGAATAGAAAACTAGTTCGCATACTAACGCTGATTCGCCCGCATCACAACACGAATAGAAAACTATTTCGCATCCCAACGTGACCCATTCGCATCCGTACTGTATTGCACATCCCTTTTCTTTTTTCTCTGCTCTTGTCTTTTCACACTCTAACCAAGGTAGCGGTGATATTGCGTATTAGCCAAATCTAAGCCCACAACCACCGTATAACAGTTAACATATTAATTCAAAAAGTATTATATTGTAATGCATGAATATTTGCACATAGCATATGGGAGCAAGCCAATTATAAAATAATGATTTGGAATTTGTAGATATGATTTAACTCATTATATCTGAAAGTATTGGGTTGCCCAAAAAGTAATTGCGGATTTTTCATATAGTCGGCGTTGACAAATTTTTTCCACAGCTTGTGACTCTGTAATGGCATTCTTTCTTCTGTCAGTTATCAGCTGTTACTTTTAGCTTTCTTTAGAAAAAAAGTGTAAAAAAAGTATATTTGATTAAAGTTCATTCTAAATTTTATTAAAAATGCATTTACTTTCTTTTAAAAAATCCGCAATTACTTTTTGGGCAACCCAATATAAACTGTTACACATGAATATTTGTATGAGAGCAATTGCATTCCTATTTTTTAAATGGACTCCTCGAAAACGAATGAAAATATTTGCCTTATAACATTCAAGGTAATGTAAGGAGTTTAATTTTCTTCACAACACAAACTTATCAACAAAATATGAGATGCCCGTTTATGAAAATCCTAAAAGTAAGAATACCATAACTTTAATTTTCTTTAATAGGAAATGTTATCCCCTCAATTGAGCTCTCCTAATAGCAAATGCCCTTAAAGGCTTAAGTATGTCATGGGCCAAAGAATCTTCTCGCCCAAAGCGAAAATGGAATTTCTTTATTTATGATCGATTCAATAAATTTTGTCTAGGGTCATTTACCCTGCAAAAGGTTAAGCTCTCCTAAACGCCGCCACCATCACACTCTACATACCCCATTCTTAGGTTAAGGACTGATAAAGCGTTTTGGTCAAACTATCAAAAATGCTAATGAATGGAACAAATATTTACCGTCACAAACATGAACAGAATTAATAAATTTCCAATTAAGGACCTTCATCGTGTAAAACCCCAAAGTGTGTATAACTCATAAAGTGAAAGGCAAACAATGAAGTTGAAAACGCTTGAAAAGGCGTTATGATGATGAATTTCATATTCAATTTGAAAAGGACTCAATGGCGGACTAAGAAGGCAAGCATAGTGGTAGAGGAGGAGAAGTTGTGTCACACACACACACACACACAAAGAAAACCTCAAAGGCTCTTGACAAAAAGGCCATTTTGTATACAAATGTTGAGGCTTCTACATGTCTGTTGCGGCGGAAACCACAACTTATTATCTCAAATGTAGTGCGGCTTGAGTTTTCAATTTATCCAATGTCTGGTAAGAGCTGCATGTCAAATATCCATAAATATTGCGAGTACTTCAAAGGCGGACAATTAAATTGTACTTCTGTTGGCAGATGGTACCATGAAAAATGAAACACATAGAAAAATTCAAAAGGCAGAATCTGGTGGAAAATGTGAAGTTTTTCTGCACAGCAAGGAAAGCAGAAATATGAAACAACAAACACTCCACTTCGACCCAAGTAAAATTGAGTTGCATTTGCATTGCATTTTGACTTTCTGTTGGTGGATGCTACACTAAAGAAAAATGTTCAACAAATTTCCAGAGCACAGTCTTTTTTGCAACATAGAGTTTTTTCTTCAATGAAAAACCGAGAATAAAACAAAAAAAAAAACACTCCACTTCGTCTCATATAAAATAAACTAAAATTTGTGCAGTTTGCATACAATGTATACTCTGATATATACCGTAAATGTTTCCTGGGACATTTTATGTGAATTAGTACATATTGATGTGTATGAACACTCCACTTCAATTAAAGCTATATTTATTTAAAATCTTATTTTCTACACTATTGACAATCTCAACTCAACTTTGGCGTTCACATGAGGTTTAGTAGTTTATCTATTCGTTTTATAGCCATCAGTTAGTATGAACACTCCACTTTGTAGAAAAGAAAAATTATGTACATTTTTTTTCAATTTTTTTCACCTAGACGCCAGTTAGGTAAACAACTAATGGTTGTTAAGTTATTTTTTCGGTTCAGTAGATAGTACCTTGTATGAACACTGCACTTCGTTCAAACCGAAAGTGAAAGAGTGATTAGTTTTCCTCAAATTTTTTTAAACTACACCAAAACTCTGAACTAAAGCACATTCTAATGTACATATATTTACATTTTTCAGGTAATGAAATGTTCATAGTAAAGAATACTCCACATCGTTCAAAGAAAAATGAAATAGAATATTTCTTTAAGACCGCAATCAGTCCATAAATTAAGTTTTTTGGCTATTTTATTTATGATTAAGCTATCAGCTTGCGTTTCTATGTTATTTTGTGTAGTCAATGGCTCTAAACACTCCACTTCGTTAAAACAAAAACTGAAATTAAAAGTACCTTAAACGATTTTCAGCATTATAAGCGAACATGATAACCTCTGTGCGACGGTGGCCTCCAAATGTTGTTTAGGCCTTTTTATATATTTCGTTGCTCCTGGCAAGTTTGAACACTCCACTTTGTTCAAACCGAAAGTGAAAGAGTATTTAGTTTTCTTCAAAAAACTGAAACAATTTTCTTCATCTTAATGAAAATTTTCAAGCAAATTATGTTTTCTGGTTAACTCTAGCTATGCGGTAATTATCAGCTATTGAGAGCACTTCACTTCATCCATAAACATGCCATAAAGGTATAGGAACAAACTTCTCGCATATTAGTGAGTGTTGTCCTATTAAAAGTGACTTCCTTTTTCAAGCCGAGTCCGAACGGCGTGCCGCAGTGGGACAGCTCATCGGCGAGAATTTTTTACAGGGCATAGCAATTCACAAATGTTGCCAGCATTACGAGGGAATAACTACCGCTGAAAATTTTTTTCGCATGTTCTTAACAGGATTCGAACCCAGGGATTCAGCATTATAGATAAACATTATAACCTCTGCGCTATGGTGACCTCCAAATGGTGCTTAGGCCCTTTTATATATTTAGTACCTCCTAGGAAGACCCTCCTAGGCACTCAACATTTTTAAACAAAAATTTTAGTAGTAAGCAAAGGCAAAAATCTTGCGGTGCCGAATCTATAATACACTGCACCTATCAAAGTGATAGCCATATCTAAATCTGCTCCAATTTTGATGTTCTCGGGCGGATGTTTTCAGATGAGCTGTTAAACAATCCGTATCAAATTTCGAGCAAATTTCGATAACATCTGTTAACAAATGACCACAATATTGCAATATTAGTCCAAATCGTCCATATTAGTCCACACACGTTTCGTGTTTTTTTTACTGTCAAACATTAATATAGCTCTTCAAAAATCAAACTTAATATGGGAGCTACATTCAAAAATGAATCGATTTTTTCCATTTCAGTAGGCTTCCTGTATTTTGTATACAAATTAACATAGACAGACAGATGTGCAGAGCTTTATCGAATCAGAAAGTGATTCTGAGTCGAGCTCCGTATACTCATCAATGCGTCTAGCTCTCCTTCTTCTGGGTGTAACAAACAAATTCATTAAGTTATAATACCTTGCACCACAGTAGTGGTGTAGGGTATTACTTGATAGGTAAGGTCAAATAAGGTTGAAAATAGAATGCAGTGCCACTTTGAACATACACTTAAGTCAGTAAACGGCTTGTTGTGCGCTCTAACTACTAAAAACCAGCATTAAAAAAAGAATGTCTAACACAGGAATTCTGTGCTACTTACAAAATCCCTAATTGCTTTCCATACGACGCCTTTAGATTGGTTAATGTCTGTTATTGTGTCACCACCGAAGTGCTGTTGTCTGTTAACCGCGAAAGCCGGTCAATGACATAGGAAATGCTCCAACGTCTCATTATCTTCCTCGCATGCTCTACACATGCTATCATTTACCGTGTCCCATTATTATACCGAAAGCTATACTGACCTCCTTCTAACTTGCTTCCAGAAATAGTCTCGTCCTCTTGCAATCCGGATCTTTCCATAAGATTGTCGTCATCCTACCGGCGTTCGTCGTCTATACCCTTTACTTGGTCTGCGTCGACCCAAAAGGATACCTTTACGATTATCATAGCCTTAATGGCATTTATTCAACCAAATGTTGTTTTCTAGCTAATTTTAGCTATGCAGTAACTATCAGCTAGTGCAAACACTCCACTTCATTTTAACCAAAAGTGAAATAAATATTTCTTTACATTATTTATCTTAATTTAATAAAATGATTATGTACAATAAAGTTTATAACACTTTGTTATATATTTCGTAACTATCATCAAGTTTGAACACTCCACTTCTTTGAAATCAAAATTTTATTAAAAACAGTGTTATCTTATTTTTTCTTACTTTTCAGATCAATCGACATAAAAATAACGTCCGTTTTCCTTGTTTCATTCATTTAGAAGCCTGCAGTTGTATGAACACTCCACTTCGTCAAACCAAAACTAAAATAAAATCTAGTTAAAATTCCTTTAAGACAATACTCCGGCATACAATTCACGATTTGAATGTTTGTTTTTTTAAACAGTACCCACGAACACTTCTTTTTGGGTAGAAAGAAGAAATAAGCAGACCAAGAGATATACCCGACCTACTAATATAACCAACACGATAAATGTTTTGTAGACCGTGTTTCTATTTCTGGATCTCACACTTTCTATGAACACTACACCTTATTCAAACCAAAATAGAACCTTAATCTTTCCTTACTCACTTTTTTTTCATTCAGAACGTTTTTATAAACTGTACCCATGAACACTCCACTTCGTTTAAACCAAAGAAGGAATAATCTGACCTAGAGACATACACGACTTAGAAATATAACCTACACGATAAATGTCGGTCCTATTCTTTTTTCTGCACCTTACACTTTCTATGAACACTACGCGTCATTTAAACCAAAATAGAGACAAAATCTTTCTTTCCCAACTTTTTTCCTTTAAACCGTGGAATACACATTCGATTTGTTTTAGGATAGGATATCATATTTTTTTTCTGTGTAAAGTCATAGCTCACAATTGAACAGCTTTAATGGTTATAAAGTCTGTTTTTTTTAATTATGCATATTTAACTGTTTTTTCAGTTTGCTTTATTTGTAGTGTGGCAAATATTGTTGCATTATTTGGGGTCATTTACACGAATGTTTACACCAAACCGTACCCTGTCATTTTCCTACTTGATTTTTTTCAGTCTTGATGTCTGGAGTCCTAGGGCCCACACTAACAGCAAAAAAAAAAAAGGACTGCTATGATTGTAGCATGAATTATGTGAGTTTCTGGCAATAATTGTTTGTGGCAGCAAAAAACAAAAAAAAAAAAGGTTTCAAGGAAGTCGGTTTCTGCCCAAAGTGTATAATTTGAATTTAAGTGTAGGAAGGACTTGCTACACTGCTGCATAGGCTTTGCTTCCTGTACTACCCCATACCATATTGAAGGTAATGTTTTAATTTTAGTAATTTCATAGTTCTATGTCGATCAAAGTTATGGTAAAAAGGAATTTTAAATGAAAATTTTATATGAAATAGACTCATCAATGGCAAAAGGTAACGGTAGTCGCATTAAATGGAAGTTTAAAGCAAAAAAAAAGATTTCTAATTCAATTTATTTGAATAAATCAATGCTCAATAAATTAAATTTCATTCTTCGTTAAAACATCTCTATCTCAATTACTGCGTATGAAATTTATGAATAGCTACATGGAGATGTCAATCTACATGTTGCTGGGTTCTCAGGTTTATGGTCTACCGAATTTTGTACTTTTTTGTTCTTCATTTTTTCTGGAAGGCAGCAAGTTGATTTATTTTTATTTTTCTGTTTTTTTTTTTTTTTTTTTTAATTTTAAATTGGAATTCATATTTATCAACAAATTGGCTTTCGTTCATCCAGAAGACCAGACTGAAATAGTTTATTTTCAAATTGATATTTTTGCATCGACAAATAACAACAAGCAACAATTTGGCATACAAACAATGTTAACATAGTTGCGAGTTTAAAGGAAAAACAATTCTTGTTTAGCATTTATTGAAATAGTTTGAACATCTTTTGCATTGCAAAACTTTGTGCTAAGCCTTGTAGGGTTTTTGGGTGCACGGAAAAAAATAAATCGCTTAAATGTAAAAGAAAAATGCTATGCAAACGTAATCTAAATCTCATCTCCCCGCCAGCAGAAGGTAAAATTAGGAGATGTATCGTAGCCAGTAGGGATTTGAACCTAACTCTGATTTCTCATTTCAAAGATGGAAACTTAATGGTTATGGCCCTGGAGAGGCCGCGCAAACCAGTACTGCTCCTGGTCTCCATCTATTTATCATATGATGAAGACAACCGCCCTCAGACAAAGAACAGAAGCTTGTGCTAGAGAGCCACTCCAATGCACACCAAAGTCTCTGGGTAAGCACCGATACCAAGCTTAGAGGTGATTCACTTTTTTATTACATTTTATCCATGGGCTTGGTTGTATGCAATTGAGGAAATGCTCCTACTTTCTACAACCGGATTAGGAAACAGGTTATAGATATAGGTTAGGTTAGATAAGGTTTAAGTGGCAGTCGGCCATCAGACTCACTTAGACGTTTTCGTCCATTGCGATACCACAGGAACAGAAGAAGGAAGATGCCTTCTAGTTGCTACCGTTGAACCATCCAGATCGCTTTAAAAAGCTAATAACTTGCGAATGTTCACATCCGCCAAATCAGAGAGGTTCTCAAAGTGAAACTCCTTCTAACTGCTAGTGCGGGACACACACACAGAAGGTGTTGTATAGTCTCTTCTTCTTCGATGTTCTCACAGCTTCTGAAAAAGTCGTTGCTGACAACATTCAGTCTGTCAGCATGATTTCCGATTAGACAGTGTCTTTTTATGATGGACACAATGACTGAGACATCTATTCTATCAAATGACAGCAAAGGGGTAGACCTCTTCAAGTCTAGAATAGGCCACATAGTTTTGGAATGCTCACAGCCCCCTCTTTGTGACTATCTATCATTCGTTGGCCTTCGGGCCTGGTCCTAAAAACTTAGCTTACATGTCGCTAGACACATACCCACAGATTCCAGTATACCTGGAAAGTGTAGGGTAGTTCCTAGTCTTAAAAGCTCATCGGCTTTACAATTCCCTGGGATATCTCTGTGGCCCGGCACCCAGAACAGATGAATTTTGAACTGTTCAGCCATCTCGTTGAGAGATCTGCGACAGTCGAGGGTGGTTTTTGTGTTCAGAAATACGTTCTCCAGGGATTTAATGGCAGCCTGGCTGTCTGAGAAGATATTTATGCCAATCGTCGTTATGAAATTATATCACAGCCATTCCTCCACTTCCTTAATTGCAAGGATCTCCGCTTGATACACAATGATAACCTTTTCAATATGTCTAGTTCTGGATCTCTAGAGTACACCCCAAAGCCCCCCTGGTCGTTTAGTATGGAACCATCTGAATAGAAGTCTATGTAACTTCTGCTACCAGGGATATCGTAGTTCGAATCGGTTCTATCAGGTTCTAATCAGGAATAGAATAGATATAACGCTTGTGACGTACAGTGACTCGGTGATGGTCCAGTGCTACTTTCAAACCACTATAGGACTTGTTTTCGTGTCTACCACGAGATGGGGAGAAAGAGACCATACAGAAATCCGAGAAGGACCGACTGGAAGTAGTTCAGGGAACAGATGAAGGAGCTGGGGCTCTCTGGGGGGCCTCTAAAGGACGAAAGGGGACTGGATGGGCCCGTGGCGGGATATCTAAGCAAGGCCTTTTATATGGCATGTCCCGCACAAGTATCGCCTAGTAAAACCAGCCAGTCATGGTGGTCACCGGAATTGAAGGTATTCAGTGAGACGAGAAGAGGCTTTTTAATAAGACCAGGAAAGAGAACACGGCAGAGGGCTGGGACGAATATGGCGAGGCCCTTGGCAAGCTAAAGAAGAGGACAAGGAAGGCGAAATTGAGTTCCTGAGCGAAATTCTGTGGAGAATAGGAAAACTCTAATGAAGCGTCTAGGTTGCCCAAAGCGCTCTCGAAGGATCTTATCTCGCCTGGCTCCCTGTGGAGGGAGGACTGGCCTTATGGCAGGAGAAGTCGAAAAACGGTGATACTGCTGATGGAGACGCATTTTCTGAGCGGCCAGAAAGAGGTCGGCAAGAGTCACCCTGCCCTGGCTAGAACAGATTTTCCGGGCGAGTCTGGCATGATCCTACATACCAAGTTCATGGAGGAAGGTCAGAGTGATATTTTGTCACCAAGCAGGGAAAAATTAATGACAGCACTACTAAAGATTATAGACCTGAAGGGGAAGATGTGTGGGCACTGTCTGTCCGCTCTTTTTGGCCATTTGTATATGCTGTACTTGATTGTATTATCCCGACACTGCTGCAGTAGTTCCTTGGAGTCTTCCTAGCCTGGTTAGAACAGATTTTCCGGGCGAGCCTGGCATGATCCTACAAACCAAAGCCATGGAGGGAAGTCAGGGTGGTCTTTATCGAAAAGGAAGGAAAAATAAATCACAGCACTCCGAAATATGATAGACCTGAAGGTAAGAGAGGGACTGACGCCGGAGTACTTCAATGGGGGTACAACACGCATATCTCAAATGCAGGTCTTTAGAGACGGCCTTCACAAAATAGTACGAAAGGCCGAGACACCCTTCCAGCACAGGGAGTAAACTATGGCGGTATTCTTGGATATTGAGGGGGCTCTATAAAGTAGAGATAGGATCAATGGTCACCCCACTGGACCGCACGGCTACAATGCAAATTTGCCAATGAACATTGCATTAAGGAAAATGGCAAACTTCTCACATATCAGTGAGTGCTGGCCGTTTCAAGTTTAAGCTCAATCATAAGGGGCCTCCTTTTCATATCCGAGTCCATGCAATGCGGCACCTCTTTGGACAGAAGTTTTTACATGGCATAGTACCTCACAAATGTCGCCATCATTAGGAAGGAATAACCACCGCTGAAAATTTTTCTAATGTTCTTACCAGGATTCGAACCCAGACGTTCAGCGTCATGTTAACTTCTGCTCTACAGTGGCCTCCTCAGTGACCGCACGGGTATCCACCCTATTATCTCACTGCGGACTATTAATATGCTTTTGTGGAAGAATTATTAATGCAAACCTGGGAGATAGTATGATCGGGTGACAAGAAAAACACCCCAGTGAGGGGTCTTCCCACCGATTCTGTGGAACTTCTTGATGAATGAAATTCTGTTGCATCTCGGCGAAGAGGGCACGTAGATTATCACTTATGCGTACGGAGTCGTGTTTCTGGTGCAAGGCAGGTTTATGTTTACGCGTAGGGAGATCAAGGAAGGATCAATGAGATTTTCAATAGGCTAGAGAAAAAGGGCTGTGAAACAATCACTCGCAAATACATGGTACCGGATTTCAGACTCCCGTCGTTGGATAGGCTCACCCTGCAGCTGTCGAAGAAAGCGAAGTGCATAGTCCTGGATTCCAAGCTATCCTGGAAGAGGAATACGCAGGATGTGAACCGTAAGCCACTGTGTGCTTTTTACTCATGCAGAAGGTAGGAGGTAAGGGGTATTGGATGTATGCGGCCACTGCCCTATGGGGCATTGGTATGGTGGAGGGCCGTTAATAAGAGAACTCGTACGAGGGTGTTCGAAAAGGTCCAGAGACTGGCCTGCGTCGGACTCATAGGGGCACTGAGATCCGAACCGCCGGCTGGCCTGGAAGCGAAGCTGGATATGCATCCCATGACGACGCGTAACCAGATCATGGAAGGGTCGCCGAAGAGATTGTTGCAATGGGCTAGCAGAAATGGGTTGAGAAGCAACCCAAGGAAGACGGAGTTGGGGTTCTTCACTCGCAAATACAAGATACCGAAGTTCAGACTCGTAGGACAGAATCAGACTGAAGCTGACGAAGGATGCGAAGTAGCTTGGCATAGTTCTCGATTCGAAGCTGTACTGGAAGAGGAGTACGGAGGAAAGAAGCCGTAAGCTACTGTGCACTTTTTACTCATGGCAGAGGATGTTCGATAAGAAGTGGGGGTATTGGGTGTATTCGCTAGTGTGAGACCAGTACTGACCAATGGGGCACTGGTATGGTGGAGAGTCGTGGATTAATGGAATCGCACGAGGGAGTTCACAAAGGTCCAGAGACTGACCTGCCCCAGAATCATAGTGGCACTGAGATTTGCATCGCCGGCTAGTCTGGAAGCGATACTGGATATTTGGAACTAAGGGTGTTTAGGCTGACGGTGCTCGGCATGTTGAAGGTGGACAGGTGAGGCCAAAGTTCTTTTCTAGATGCTATTGATGCG
The DNA here is from genome assembly GCF_963082655.1 of Stomoxys calcitrans. Lineage (NCBI taxonomy): Eukaryota > Metazoa > Arthropoda > Insecta > Diptera > Muscidae > Stomoxys > Stomoxys calcitrans. The sequence continues at coordinate 104,193,022 of NC_081555.1, read as the reverse complement.
GAGGGTAGACTGAGGTAAATCTCTGACTATCTGGCCCCGGTTCCGATTAGGACTAGAACATTCAGAATTCGTTTTTTCCGGCCTATATTTGGAACTGAGGGTGCTTAGACTAATGGTGCTCCGCATGCTGAAGGTGGTCAGGTGAGTCCACAGTTCTTTTCTTGATGCTATTGATGCGTAGGGTAGACTGTAAAGGATCTCCGACTATCTGGCCCCGGTTCCGATTAGGACTAGAACATTCAGAATTCGTTTTTTCGGGTAGGGAGAAATGGAGGGCGAATACTGTGTTTGAAGAGAATGAGACCTCGCCCACACTGATTACTCCAAGATGGAGGCAGAAAGTGTATTGGGGTTCTACTTTGATCCACTCAACATCGGTATGTCCCTGACACTACCGATCGAGTGTACGATCTTTTAGGCAGAGGTCTGTGCCTGTCCAATAGCTTTAAGAGAAATTCTGGTAAGGGATCTACCGCCTTAAATACTCAGGATTTATATGGTCAGTAGGAGGCGCTCAAAACCTTCGGTTCGAGAGGTCGAAGTGTGAGGCGGATTGTTTGGAGTCCCTGGATAGACTACGGGTTCACGATGTGCCGCAAATATGGGTTCACGGGCACGAAGGGCTTTCAGGGAATGAAGGGACGGACGAATGCCTCAGAAGGGGTTTGTCTGCACCGGGCGAACCATTAACCGGTCTTGCCTACGTGTCATTTGTTGAAACATTGAACAGAGTAGATAAGATGGCCAGGGCGGGGTTGGCGACGACATGGGACTCAGCGTCTGCTTGCTGGGCTGTTTAGGCGTTCTGGACTGACATCGACCGAAAGAAGATGAAAAAGTTATTAGCATTCGACTAGAAGTCGTTGAGCACATTGACAGGGTTCATTACAAGACGCTGTGCCCAAGGCCTCATGGCGGCGAGCTAGTAATACCGCACAAAACTTCTGCAGTAGCTGTCTGGGTGATCTTGCGAAAGAACCTCTGAGAGGTCTCCTAAGATTTATGGATGGGATGGGAGGGTTCCCAAGGAGGGTAGTGGTAAGACCCAACGAAGCCACATACGTACTTTAGTGAGGGATAGGCGCTTTCACCCCCCGCTATGGTTCTCCATTCTTCCCGTTTATTTTATTCGTATAAAACCCTTGGACATTATATGAGGTCTCACAACTGTTTTCTCTTTTCTTACATTCTAGGGTATTATAATGGGCAGAACTCACCAATGGTGGGCAACCCATTCAAACTTACCTAAACTGAGGAAGTGCAGCTTTCCTTCCTTCCTTTAAATTGGATGAAAAACAAGCTTTTTGTTATCTCATGATATGAAATTGGTTTCCAGGGAAGCTAGATTATGATTTGAACCTTTGAGTTGGAACTTTTACTAACCCTACTAAACTGAAACTCCCTGTTACCAAATTTTAGTTCGATTACTTTAATTTGCACGTATAATGACACGCCTTAAGAGGGCAGACAAACTTCGAAATATCTCAAATCCGTCAAAGATTTTTACCATTAACTCAAGTTTTTCTCTTCCCACATATTTTCTTAGATTTATGCTCTTAACTCATATTTCTCTCCATGTAGTTGTATAGATAAGCCTCTCCCAAATATTTTGCATTTTAACAAGCTACTACTACTACTACGGCTGCTACTGCTCTGGAAAGTACTTTCATAAAAGCCGAAAACTTTGGCTTCTTTTGCTGCTTTTCTGTCTTTTTATTCCTTTCTTTCATATTCTAGCCCACTTTTGGTGCTTTTCCTCGCAGACCAATGTTGTTTTTGTTTTGTGGGGTGTTCTTCTTTATTCGTTGAATTGGAAAACGATATTCCAAACAACTAAAAATATTTCTACATCAATATTTAAAGTAAGTTTTTCCCCCATCGCTTTTCTTTCGTTCATGGTTGTTGGCGTAGTGTTGCTAACCAACGTTCAGAAACAAGAAGAAAGAAAGGAAACTTTTGTCAGCAACACAAAGCCTTGATGATGTTCCCAAACAAGAAGCCCAAGAAGAAGTAGAAGGATGCAAATGCCAAAGGAACGTAGCATGCTTTCATTTCTATCTTTGAAAACGGTAAGTAAACGTCGAAGACAAAAGAGATGCAGAAACTTAATATTCATTGAATATTAAACTACCAAAAGATTGAAGTTTTATACCGGAGAAGAGCCCAAGAATTGGGTCGTTGCACAGTGGGGGGAGAATGCATGCGAAGTGAAAATGAATACAACAACCCCTTCAGTCAGGCTAAGGAGTGTTATCAAGCGAAAGGAGGAACGTTTATTCCACAAGAATAAGAGGCAGAATAAAGTCCGAATACTGACACATCCTCCAGCTGGAATAATGAACGAAAAAAGGTAACATATATATTGGGTTGCCCAAAAAGTAATTGCGGATTTTTTAAAAGAAAGTAAATGCATTTTTAATAAAACTTAGAATGAACTTTAATCAAATATACTTTTTTTACACTTTTTTTCTAAAGCAAGCTAAAAGTAACAGCTGATAACTGACAGAAGAAAGAATGCAATTACAGAGTCACAAGCTGTGAAAAAATTTGTCAACGCCGACTATATGAAAAACCCGCAATTACTTTTTGGGCTACCCAATAGATGCAAATATGCTCAGGATATGGAAAATAGCATCGGACAGTATGCGCCAGTTGCAGCTTCGAGGATACTACAGAAACGTCTAATCAAAATGAAATGGGTCAACTGCTACGCTTATGCCGGCTGAATATCAACAAAGCAGCAGGAGCCGAAGGGTGGCCAGCGAAACTATTTAACAAGGCGTATGTATTAGCTCTTCTCTGCAAAATCTGACCAAAATATTGACCCTTTGATATCCCAAAATTTTGCACACATTTTGGGATATCAAAGGAAATACCTTACGCCTACTTTCGTATAGATCGGACCAAAATTGTGACTACTATGACCTTAAAACCCCATATCGGATGAAAGTTTTATATGGAAGCTATTTCGAAATCTTATCCTATTTTGTTCAAAATCAATATCGTTCGTACTTTTACGACATCCGCACAACAAATACGACCTGTACCATGATCACAAGAACACATAGACAGACAGACAGACGGGCAAGTGTACATAACTAAATATAATCAGGAAGTGATTCTAAGCCAATCGGTACACTTATGAATGGGTCTACTTCTTCTCCTTCTTAGCGTTGCAAACAAATGCCCTGTAATACAGTGGTGCTGCAAAAATTCAAATTTTCCATTAGGGAACAGTGGTAAACTTCTCGCAAATCACTGAGTGATGTCCGATTCAAGTTTAAGCTCAATGATAAAGGGCCTCCTTTTTATAACCGAGTCTGAACGGGGTGCCGCAGAGCGACATCTCTTTGGAGAGAAGTTTTTACATGGCAAAGTTTGACATTAGGAGGGGATAACCACTGCTGAAAATTTTGTCTGACGTTCCCGCCAGGATTCGAAGCTAGGCGTTCAGCGTGAAAGGAGGACATGCTAACCTCTGCACTACGGTGACCTCTGGTGGTGGCGTAGGGCATGAAAACTAAGAGAGAAATATCGACACTTGCTACCTATTCATCGACTGCAAGTCCCCCTTTCACAGCCATAGAACTTGGGCAAACCTAGGAATCTCATCATTGAAAAGACAGAGATTTGCCTGTTCATTAGGAACAAACAAGGGTCTCCTTTTTATAGCCGAGTCCGAACGGGGTGCCTCAGAGCGACATCTCTTTGGGGAGAAGTTTTTACATGACAAAGTACCTCACAAATGCACCAGCATTAGGAGGGGAAAACCACCGCTGAAAATGTTTGTCTAATTTTCTCGCCAGGCTTCGAGCCAAGGCGTTCAGCATCAAAAACGGACATGCTAACCTCTGCACTACGGTGACCTCCGGTGGTGGAGTAGGGCTTGAAAACCAAGAGAGAAATATCGACACTTGCTATCTCTTCATCGACTACAAGGGCCCTTTTCACAGCCAAAGAACTTGGGTAACGGAGATCTGCCTGTTCATTAGGAACATGCAGACAGCTCGATACGAGAACATACGCTTCTTGAAGAGGCAGCACGGCGACGCCAACTATTACGTCACACAAATGTTGACAGGTCATGGCTACTCCGGGAAATACCTGCATAGAATGGGCAAAAGTTCTCCTGACGGGTCATAGCGGCCAAAAACATTTTTGTGCTTTATGACTTAACCTGATGCGGTTGTAACGTCCTAAAACGCCCAAAAACATTTTTGTGCTTTATGAATTAACCCGATGAGGTTGTAACGTCCTATATTTCTTTGGGCATTATAACCGGCCAAAAATCGATCAGAACGCCCATTGGGCTTTATAACCTTTTTTTTTTTTTTGATTAAAAAAAAACAATTTCTACTATTTTTATGAGAATACACAAGCACCTAATTATGCTGTCATCTTTGTTATTAGGCGTTATGTCCGCTTGTATGTAGAGCAGAACGCCTGAAAAAATTGGGAGTTTTGATATCCTCTAAAGCGGACATAATGCCCAAAAAATCGTTGGGCGTTATATCCGTTGGGCGTCACGATCGGTCACCCGAAAGCTGCTCTAGCAAGTCAATCAATGAGGAGCTAGAAGATGCGGACGATGTAGAACAGATTTTCCATAGCAAGCACTGGGTTGAAAGACGCAGGGGATTGGAAACAACGATTGGCGATGTTTCGCCTGGGAGACGTTTCGCCTGGGAGTCGTTTCGCTTGTGCGACATTAAGCCTGGGGCAAGAGTGCAGAGGATGCTGGAAGACAAGAAGAACTGGGAGGCGGTGGTGATATACGCCGAACAAGTACTGCGCAAGAATAATACTGCGTCGAACAAGTACTGCGCAGGAGAGACCTGGTCGCAACGGCGTATAGTATGAACAAAAAGGTCTAGACGCAGACATAATGAAGCTCATATGGATAATCACCAGATATGAGGTCCATCTCGAAGCGATGCGAAAGCGGTTCCGAAATGGAATTGACCACTGAGGATGACAAAGGGTGGGGTTTTCGCCGGTACCGTTGATAACAAAAAAATAGCAAAAGGCGAAAGACGCACTCGCCATATGCGCAAAGCATTTTCCCATTCTGACCCTCAAAAACACAAAAAAAAAAAAAAAAAAAATAAAAAAACAGCGTGCTAAGTTCGGCCGGACCGAATCTTATATACCCTCCATCATGGATCGCGTTTGTTAATTTCTTTGCCCGGTATATTTTTATAGGCAAACAAAACATAATGAATAAAAATTGCTATGCTATATTTTTCACGAAACCAACACGCAGGGGATGTCCCCTATATAAGAGTTGCAGTGCATTGCGTTGGCAATTAGGAATGTTAAGGGTTGGAGGGGGAAAACAGGGAGTAGTGTTTATTGATATTCGTCTTAAGGAGGTATGTCAGGTTATAAACTTATTCGGGCCATACTTGGCTTGGATGTTAAAGACAATGTAAGATCCCATTGTCCAAAATTTCAACCAAATCGAATAAGAATAGCATCCTAGAGGGATTTTAGAAGTAAAATGCGGAGATTGGTTAGGAGATTGGTTTCAGCCAAGTATCATTTAGTCATAAAGGGTCTAAAGACGTTTTTGAGGGGTGGCATGACCTTCTATACTTCGATCTGATTTTGTATGCCAGATTCGAAATCTACTCCCGAATACCTTTCATTTGAGCACCATATTGAAATGAACGTCCTGTTTGTCTGTTTTGGGGGAGTTTTGGCATTGGGGGCCCGCTGGGTATTTAGACTCAAATTTTAATACCATATTCGTATTCTACTCTCCAATACCTTTCATTTGATATCTATATTGTCCTGATCGGTCCACTTTTAATCTCGGTTGTCTTTTTGGCATAGGGGGTAGGGTCCGTCCCCCTTCCGATACCGAAAAATTATATAGCCTATGTTTCCATCCACACCAACCTACACAATACGCGAAAATTTCGAGAAAATCGATTCTGCCGTTTTTCAGTCTAAACGGAGCAAACAAACCGAGTCCCATATATCCATGGGAGGTATATCAGGTTATGAACCGATTCAGACCATATTTGGCACGTATGTTAAAGGGCACCGATAGACAGTTTAGGTGCCAGGCAATCCCTGCGGATATGAGACTTAAGGTGGTGGGCAAATGGAATAGAGCAGATCTGATAGACATTGTGAAGGGAATGTAAGAGGTTTCGGATCGGATACTAGTGGCGACACTTGAGGTATAGTGCGATGTTACCCCCCGCCAGCGACACAGTCATGGATTGACGGAATTCTGGTGTTGCCATCTGGAAGTTTGTGCTACACGGGTGGATCAAAGTAAGAGGACAAAGTAGGCCTGGAGGTCAACATTATGAAATCAGGGAATTTAATTTGTTTCCGACTGTCTGACCATAATACGGTCCTGCAAGCGAAGGTTTGGGCGAACGTGGAATACTTGAGGTATTATGGCGTTTACATTTAAACCTTAAATTTGATTAACTTTAAACCTTTTTTTGTTAATTCTATTTTCATATTTTTATTTCAAGTTTTTTAACCCCACCCTTTTAACAAACTCCATGATATTTTGTCTTCCACTGTGTGTTTATTTACACTATCGCAGGTGTTTCAATGGTATGTAGCTGTTTGTATGAGGCCATTTCCTCAAGGTTAATAAATCCATTACAAGTTGAAGATAGACTTTGTCGTGTTAACCCTTTCTAGCGGAAGGATAACAGGAAATATACTTTGAATTTATAAAGAAAGGTTAAATGGAATTTGCTTGTATTACCATGAATAGAATCAACAAGTTGCACACATACTCTCAACCTACGAGAAGGCTAATACAAAAAATATCGATTTGAACCTCAAGAGCAAAATATGAAAATGAGGTTCATATATGTAAAGTGAAAGTCGAAAAAAAAAATAAAACAAATTTAACAGGCCTTAAACAAAGAAATAATAGAGCTAGGGGAGGGGGTTTTCTTCTAAAAATTTAAAAACTAGAAAAAAAAAATAAAACTGCTAAACTCTTATACACTAAATAACAAACAACAATAAAAGGTATTTTTCTTAGAAAAAAAAAATATCGTTTAACTTTATGAATTACTAGCCGAACCGGGTCGGCTTCGCTGCGCCTTCTTTAACTCTCTAATATCTTTTAAGGGTGAGGACACTTCGCTCTGAATGCGGATATTCGAATTGTAGTCTATGACGCTGAACGCGTTCGAATCCTGGCGAGAGCATCGGACAAAGCGGTGTTTTTCCCCTCTTAATGTTGGCGACATTTGCGAGGTACAATGCCATGCATGGTCATTAGAAAAATTTTCCCCACAGAGGTGTCGCACTGCAAGACGCCTTTCGGACTTGGCTATAGAAAAAGGCCACTTATCATTGAGTTTAAACTTGAATCGGAAAAAACTTCGAATATACCTGTTTAGAGGAGTTTTGGGGTTGGGGCTGCCCGCTGGGTACTTGGACCCAAATTTGAATACCATATTCGTTTTCTATTCTCCAATGCCTTTCATTTGATACCTATATTGTCCCGATCGCTCCACTTTTGATTTTGGGTTGTGTTTTTGGCATCAGGGGGAGGGTTCGTCCCCCTTTCGATACCGAAAAATTATATAGCCTGTGTTTCTTTCCAGCTAAGGGGGAGGGTCCGCCTCTACCCGATATTTAAAAATTATCTAGCCTATGTTCCCTTCCAGATAAACGTACACAATCTATGAAAATTTTAAGAAAATCGTTTCATCAAAAATCGCATCAAATAGTCATAATGGGTCTAAAGACGTTTTTGAGGGGTGGCGTGATCTCCTATACTTCAATCTGATTTTGTATGCCATATTCGAAATCTACTCCCGAATACCTTTCATTTGAGCACCATATTGAAATGAATGTCCAATATGTCTGTTTAGGGGAGTTTTGGGGTTGGGGCGGCCCGATGGGTACCTAGACTCAAATTTTAATACCATTTTCGTATTCTACTCTCCAATACCTTTCATTTGATACCTATATTGTCCTGATCGGTCCACTTTTGATTTGGGTTGTGTTTTTGGCATAAGGGGGAGGGTCCGTTCCCCTTCCGATACCGAAAAATTATATAGCCTATGTTTCTTTCCAACTAAAGGGGAGGGTCCGCCTCTACCCGATATCTAAAAATTATCCAGACTATGTTTCCTTCCAGATAAACGCACACAATCTATGAAAATTTTAAGAAAATCGTTTCAGCCGAATGCCTTTCATTTGAGCACCATATTGAAATGAATGTCTGTTTGGGGGAGTTTTTGGGTTGGGGCGGCCCAATGGGTACTTGGACCCAAATTGTAATACCATATTCGTATTTTACTCTCCAATACCTTTCATTTGATACCTATATTGTCCCGATCGGTCCACTTTTGATTTTGGGTTGTGTTTTTGGCATATGGGTGAGGTCCGTCCCCCTTCCGATACCGGAAAATTATATAGCCTATGTTTTCTTCCAGACCAACCTACACAATATGCGAAAATTTCGAGAAAATTTCGAGAAAATCGGTTCTGCCGCTTTTCAGTCTATACGGAACAAACAAACCGAGTCCCATATATCCGTGATTGCACAATGTGCCCATTTTGGGCGTTTTTGTGGGGGTGGGGTGACCCTCTAAACTTCGACATGAATTTGTATGCTAGATTCGTTATCTACTCCCTCATACTTTTCATTTGATACCCATATTGTCTTTATTGGTCCACTTTTGATTTTAGGTGGTGTTTTTGGGGTAACGTTTGAGGGTCCGCCCCCTTCCGTTATCAATAAATTATAAAGCCTATTCCTACTTCCTGACCATATCCGTAATCTACTCCCGAATATATTTCATTTGAGTCCCATATTGTCGTGATCGTCATATAAACCTTATTTTAAGGGGTTTTGTGGCTGGGGCGGCCCCCAGGTACTTGGACCCAACTTTTATTATGAAATTCGTACTCTGCTCTTGAATACCTTTCATTTGAATGCCATATTGTCCCGATCGCTCCACTTTTATTTTTGGGTAGTACTTTTGTGGTTAGGGGGAGGGTCCGCCCCCCTCACGATATTAAAAAAATTATATAGCCTATGTTTCCTTCCAGACCAACCTACACAATCTGTGAAAATTTCAGGTAATCGGTTCAGCCGTTTTTGAGTCTAAACGGAGCAAACAAACAAACCGACAAACAAACACATATTGAATTTTATATATAAGATATCAGGTTATTGACCGATTTGGACCGAATTTGACACAGTTGTTGGAAGTCATCACATGCAAAATCTCAGCCAAATCTGACGAAAATTGCGGCTTGTAATTGCTCAAGATGCATAATCAAGAGAACGGTTTATATGGGAGCTGTATCAGACTACAGATCGATTCAGACCGTTATTGACACGGATGTTGAAGGTCATAAGAGAAGCCGTTGTACAAATTTTCAGCCAAGTCGGATATTGCCTGCGCCCTCTAGAGGCACAAGAAATCAAGATTCCAAATCGGTTTAGATGACTGCTATATCATGTAATGGACCGATTTGAACCATATTTGGCACAGTTGTTGGAAGTCATAACGAAACACGTCGTGCCAAATTGGATAATAATTGCCCCCTTTAGAGGCTCAAGAAGTCAAGACCCCAGTTCGGTTTATTTGATAGCTATATCTGGTTATAGACTGATTTCAACCATTCTCAGCATGGTTGTTGGAAATCATAACAAAACACCCCAAGCAAAATTTCCCCCAAACCAGATGAGATTGATTGACTGATAAATGGACATTTTATCCCGATCGAACAACACATCTTATTGAATGGTATTTAGTGGGTGGGTCGGTCCCAGACTCTGTCCCAAATGTGTGTACCTTTCATTCGATAGACTTTTTTTATGATGTTGGGTATTCATGCCCGTTCTGGAGGTTTTTGGGGTTGGGGAGGCCCCGTAGACAACATGTATCAAATCCCTATAACGGGGGTGTACTCAACTTCCAACCACCTATCATTTGATACCCTTATTGTCTCAATCGTTAAATCTACTAAATATGTCCTTCTGGGGGGTTTTGGGGGTGATAATAGCCCTCATACACCAAAAAAAATAAAAATTTTATGTCAGATTTGAATTCTACTTTAAAATACCTTTCATTTGATACCCATATTGCTCAACGCGGTTAAAGTGTTCTGTTGGGTGGTGTTTTTGGGGATGGGGGATGGGTTTGGTGTTTTTGGGGTTGGGGGACCCCCCGACACTTGGGATGACATTTTAATGCTAAGTTCATACTCTACACTTAAATATCTTTCATTTGATACCCATATTGTCCCAATCGGTAGATGTGCCCCTTCGGGTGAGTTTTGGGATGGGGCGTCACCCCCAGGTTTTTTGACCCCAACATTTTATACCAATTTCGTGTTTTCGGGGTACCATAAGGTGGCATGCAAAATTTCGCTTAAATAGGTGCACCTATACCCGTTTTTAAAAATTAGAGTATGGGGGAGGGTCCGCCCCCCTTTCGGATATCGAAAAATGTACCCTATTTTCAACGGGGGCTCAAATTCTACCATCTGTAAAAATTTCAAGATAATCAGTTCAGCCGTTTTTGAGTCTATTCGGAACAAACAAACACAAATTCAATTTCATATATAAGATTTATAAAGACAGACTCTTATGTTTTTTTTTTTTATAGAAAAAAAAATGGAAAAATATTTTTATGACTCTTAGTTTATGGGAAAATATTAAGCATGGTAATAATAAACCCCTACATTTGCAGCAAGCTTCAATTTGAAACTCAATTTAATCTTTTTATCTAACCAAATGCCTAACTTCCCCCAACTCATCTACGTAGAACACCATCAAGTGATTAAAAATATAAAATTTAGAAAAAAAAAACTATTATTATAAATAAATCCTAGTTTCTATAGCTACGCTTTGGTTGCTATCTAGAAAAACATGCTCGTTTCCAAATGTTTTTCGTTTCATTTCTTTCGTCCTTCCTTCTTTTTGCTTCCTTGCAATGTCTTCAACAAGTAATAAACTTAAATGTTTATTAAGTCCTTAAACAAACTTGTCCGGCACACATTCGGCTACTCGTTATTTAAAGAACAAATCCCAGCCCAGCCAGATAACAAATGAAAACACAATATTGTGTCTTCTTTAAATATTTATATAAAAAATTTAGCAAATACCATGTTCGATTAGGAGTCTGCTATGCAACCAACAAACCAACCGCCTGCCATAGCTTCTGCCAAACTTTCTGGGTGGACATGTGGGGGAAAAACATCCTCTATGGACTATGGAAGATTCAACTAAAGTGACTTAAATTTTTGTGTAAATGTTTGAAAGTGTGTTTAGAGAGTATTTTCTATGTGCTAAAGATTATGTAACGGTGCGTGTGTGTCCATGAATGTGCTTCTTCCTTAAGACGACCGATAACCGATAGTTGGAATTGTGTTTATTTTGCATTTAATGACCATTTTTGGTATTTGTCGGAAATATTTAACCCTCCGATGAGTGAGAAGGTCCCTAGGGACCTTTTTGCCTTTTCAAACTGAAATTACTCCTACTTCGGCCACTACAACCCACCCCCAAAGTTACTCGGAAATCAAGCCGATCGGATCATTACTTTAGGAGTTATAGAGGTTTTAGTGAGAATAGAACGCGGACTTGGGAATAGGTTCGTATGGACCTTGTACTGAGTTTCACTAATAAATGCATGTTTTTGGGCATCATTATTATTATTATGCTGAAGAGTCAGATGCCGAAACTGAAGGATACGTCGAGCTAAATGAAGATACTGATGACGACGATGATGAAGAGGAAGAAAATGATGGACAGGAAACGAATGAAAGTTAATATATTGGTAAAGATGGCACCCAATGGAGTAAAAAAGCACCACGAACATCACGCACTCGTTATCATAAGGTGGTCGACTTCAGAAGTAGGAAACCAGGACCAACAGGAAATAAACACGACCCCTATACAATAATGCGTTCAATCATGACAGAGGATATAATACACTGAGTGCTATGTGAAACAAATCATAAAGGCAGGGAGGTTACAGCTGCATGGAATTTGGCGAATCCCACGAAGAAAAAGGAGTGGAAGCCAGTGACAGTGAAAGAGTTTGAAGCCTTTGTAGCTAATCTTTTGTATGATGGACTCACAAGATCAAACCATGAACCAGCTATGGAATGATGGGACGCGACGCGTTGCCCAACTAACAAAGCTGCGTTGTCGTACGATAGCTTCATGTGTAGAAAGCAATTTATTCGATTCGACAATGGAAACAGTCGACTCATCAACAGCAAAACTGCGGCTATTGACGACATTTGGGAAAGGTTGCAACATAACTTGGCAGCAGCTTACACTTCTCATGAAGCACTTACAGTTGATGAGCAGTTGTTCCCTTACAGAGGCCGCACCCGCTTCACACAATATATTCCGTCAAAGCCAGCTAAGTATGGTGGTTATGCGACTAACAGAGTTATTATCCTGTGAAGGGAATGATATATTCTGGAAAACTGCCAGACCAACAATGGTAGATAAACCAAGGGCAGAACGTAGTGCTGGATCTTGTGGAAAAATATTTAGATACTGGCCGTACTACAATATATACGAGGATAATTTCTTTACCACTCTTGACTTGGCGCGTATTTTGCTGAGGAGGAAGACCGCATATGTTGGTACAGTGCGCTACAACAAAACATTCATTCCACAGGAGTTAAAGAAGAACCCGAAGCGCACCATCAATAGTACATTATTTGGGTTCAACGAGGGGGATATATCGTTATGCTCATACGTGCCAAAAAAAATTAATTGGTGAACGTGCTCTCCACAATGCACTAAACCTGCCTCGTTGACGAGCAAACCGAGAAGCGGAAGCCCTATGCCATATTTGATTACAACGCCAACAAATGCGGCGCTGATCCATTCATGGATCAAATGCTAGGCACTTACAGCTGCAAAAGAGCAACACAACGATGGCCGTTGGCCAAGTTTTATAATATGCTGGACGTCGCTGCATACGATTTACAACGAAATGAAGCCTATAAAAAGGAGTGACAGACGGCGGTCGTTCTTGGTACTACTAACGAAACAATTGACCACACCAAATATCGAAGAACGAGCCCTGAACAACCATATAACCTCCTATCCAAGGATACGCAATGCGATGGAAGCATTCGATGTCAGGGTAAGAAAACATCTTCAAATTCAAGAATAGAATACATTGGGTTGCCCAAAAAGTAATTGCGGATTTTTCATATAGTCGGCGTTGACAAATTTTTTCACAGCTTGTGACTCTTTTCATTTCAGGTATTACCAAGACCGTTGGAAGGCTAGGTCAAGTAGACCGTCATATAGGCTTTGCCGTCCTGAGTACGGGCGGCAGCGGAAAACGCGGGCATACTGCTTCGGCTGCGGCAACGCTGTTTGCGGAGAACATAGAACACTTTTACATCGCTGCAACGCTTGCGCACGGGGCAGGGGACAAGAAGTACACGCTCAACAACAATAATTTTTATACCCTCCACCATAAGATGGGGGGTATACTAATTTCGTCATTCTGTTTGTAACTACTCGAAATATTCGTCTGAGACCCCATAAAGTATATATATTCTTGATCGTCGTGACATTTTATGTCGATCTAGCCATGTCCGCCCATCTGTCCGTCCGTCCGTCCGTCCGTCCGTCCGTCCGTCCGTCCGTCTGTCGAAAGCACGCTAACTTCCGAAGGAGTAAAGCTAGCCGCTTGAAATTTTCCACAAATACTTCTTATTAGTGTAGGTCGGTTGGTATTGTAAATGGGCCATATCGGTCCATGTTTTGATATAGCTGCCATATAAACCGATCTTGGGTCTTGACTTCTTGAGTCTCTAGAGTGCGCAATTCTTATCTGATTGGGATGAAATTTTGCATGACGTCTTTTGTTATGATATCCAATAACTGTGCCAAGTATGGTTCAAATCGGTCTATAACCTGATATAGCTACCATATAAACCGATCTTGGGTCTTGACTTCTTGAGCCTCTAGAGTGCGCAATTCTTATCCGATCAAAATGAAATTTTGCACGACGTGTTTTGTTATGATATCCAACAACTGTGCCAAGTATGGTTCAAATCGGTTCATAACCTGATATAGCTGCCATATAAACCGATCTTGGGTCTTGACTTCTTGAGCCTCTAGAGTGCGCAATTCTTATCCGATCAAAATGAAATTTTGCACGACGTGTTTTGTTATTATATCCAACAACAGTGCAAAGTATGGTTCAAATCGGTTCATAACCTGATGTAGCTGCCATATAAACCCATCTTGGGTCTTGACTTCTTGACCCTCTAGAGGGCGCAATTCTTATCCGATTGGGATGAAATTTTGCATGACGTGTTTTGTTATGATATCCAATAACTGTGCCAAGTATGGTTCAAATCGGTCTATAACCTGATATAGCTACCATATAAACCGATCTTGGGTCTTGACTTCTTGAGCCTCTAGAGTGCGCAATTCTTATCCGATCAAAATGAAATTTTGCACGACGTGTTTTGTTATGATATCCAACAACTGTGCCAAGTATGGTTCAAATCGGTTCATAACCTGATATAGCTGCCATATAAACCGATCTTGGGTCTTGACTTCTTGAGACTCTAGAGTGCGCAATTCTTATCCGAGTGAAATGAAATTTTGCACGACGTGTTTTGTTATTATATCCAACAACAGTGCAAAGTATGGTTCAAATCGGTTCATAACCTGATGTAGCTGCCATATAAACCGATCTTGGGTCTTGACTTCTTGACCCTCTAGAGGGCGCAATTCTTATCCGATTGGAATGGAATTTCGCACGACGTGTTTTGTTATGATACCCAATAGCTGTGCCAAGTATGGTTCAAATCGGTCCATAACCTGATATAGCTGCCATATAAACCGATCTTGGGTCTTGACTTCTTGAGCCTCTAAAGGGCACAATTCGTATCCGATTTGAATAAATTTTTGCACGAAGTATTTCGTTATGATATCCAACAACTGTGCCAAGTATGGTTGAAATCGGTCCATAACCTGATATAGCTGTCATATAAACAGATCTGGGGATTTGACTTCTTGAGCTGCTAGAGGGCGCAATTCCTATCCGATTTGGCTGAAATTTTGCATGACGTATTTTATTTTTACTTTCAACAACTGTGTCAAATCGGTTCATAACGTGATATAGCTGCCATATAAACCGATCTGGGATCTTGACTTCTTGACCCCTAGAGGTAGCAATTATTATCCGATATGCCTGAAATTTAGTACGATGGATCCTCTCATGACCATCAACAAACGTGTTTATTATGGTCTGAATCGGTCTATAGCCCGATACAGATCCCATATAAATAGTTCTCTCTATTTTACTTCGTGAGCCCCAATGGGCGCAATTCTTATACGAATTGGCGGAAATTTTACACAGGTCTCCAACATATAATTTAATTGTGGTCCGAACCGGACCATATCTTGATATCGTTTGAATAGCAAAGCAACTCTTTTCTTATATTCTTTTTTGCCTAAGAAGAGATGCCGGGAAAAGAACTCGACAAATGCGATCCATGGTGGAGGGTATATAAGATTCGGCCCGGCCGAACTTAGCACGCTTTTACTTGTTAAATTTGTTTATAATAGTCTTAAGTAAATTCAAGCAAAAAAAAAAAAATTTAAAAAATTATTTTTGTATGTAGAATTTAGTTATAAACAATAAAAACAAAACAAAAAATCCAAAAAAAAATTATATGAAAAAAAAACATTATTTACCAAAAAGGTCCGTAGGGACCTTTTCACACGGCCGTGAAGTTTAGAACTGTCACTCATCGGAGGGTTAAAAGAGTGCTCAACTGAAATTTGGACATAGACAATTTATTTGCGGAGAAGCTTAAACAAAAGCTAATGTGAGGAGAAAAACATTGGTAGAACATAAGAAAAACAAGTAAATCGTGAACAAGTTCGACCGGGGCGAATCTTGGGAACCCACCAAGTGGATTCTGCTGAAAATTTAAACAAATTGAACTTCTTCAAAAGACGTTGTGGCATTTAACGTACCAATACTAATCAGGGTTGTTGGAAGTCATAACAAAACACAACGTAGAAGATTTAAGCCAAATCGGCCAACTATTCTTGTTTCTAAGGGATCAAGAAGCAAAATCGGGAGATTAGTTAATAAAGGAGCTACATCAGATTATGGAACTATTTGAACCATACTTGCTATGATAGCTGGAAGTCATAGTAGAACTTACTTACTTTACTTTAATTGGCTATGATAGAATATTTGTTCCACTAGTCGAATGTATTGGGTTGCCCAAAAAGTAATTGCGGATTTTTTAAAAGAAAGTAAATGCATTTTTAATAAAACTTAGAATGAACTTTAATCAAATATACTTTTTTAACATTTATTTTCTAAAGCAAGCTAAAAGTAGCAGCTGATAACTGACAGAAGAAAGAATGCAATTACAGAGTCACAAGCTGTGAAATAATTTGTCAACGCCGAGTATATGAAAAATCCGCAATTACTTTTTGGGCAACCCAATAGAATAGCATTCCAAGCGCCTCGATCTTCTGCGCTCATTCTAAAATCTCTGACACCAAGTTTCGAGGTGTCTCCCACCACTTGATCTACCCATCGGGCTTTTGGTCTTCCCGGTTTGCGGGTACCACCGTGTTTGCCTTCAAAAGACTTTTTTGCTGGGGCTTTTTCATCCATTCTGACAACATGACCTAGCCAAAGCAGCCGTTGGTTCATACGTCGCCTATATTCTCCATTAACGGAATCTGGTCCATATAATTTACGAAGAATCTTTCTCTCAAATACTCCAAGTACTGCCTCATCTGCTTTCACAAGTACCCATGCTTCAGAACCATATAACAACACGGGTAGTATCAGTGTCTTGTATAGTGTAATCTTCGTCTGTCGAGAGTTGGCCTTGTTTCTAAACTGCTTACTTAGTCCAAAGTAGCATCTGTTTGCCAGTATTATTCTTCGCTTTATCTCAAAACTGGTGTCATTCGTTTCGGTTATGGCGATGCCGAGGTAGATAAAGTTACTGACTGTCGCAAAGTTGTGGTTCCCAATTTTCCCCATTTTCTTTATCTGCTCGGTTATGCAAGGCTTTTTGAGAGTTGAAACCATACATTTTGTCTTATCTCCATTTACTGCTATACCCATTTTCACTGACTCTCTTTCGATTTTTTTCAAAGGCTGCAGTTACTACTTCCGGTGACCGACCTATGATATCGATGTCGTCGTCATAGGCGAGTAGCATGTGTTCTTTTGTGATTATTCACATCTGCATCTCGTATAAACTTGTCGCCTCCAGTCTTAAATAGTTCAGCGGGTAACCCGTCGGCTCCTGCTGCCTTGTTGTTCATAGTTGAACACCACGTGCAAAATTTCAGTCCAATCGGATTAAAATTGCAGCTTCTACATGCAGAATTAAAACGTTTGGGAAAATTTTCGGTAAACCAAATACTTTAACTACGAAGTTTTTCTTTTATTGTAACTGTGTAACGTTGCGCTTCAACATATCAAATGTAAGCCATAACCATAGCATTATTGAACGTCACTAACTTTGTTTATTGTATCAGCTTCACCTACACTGAACGCGCGCGGACCCTCCCCCTTAGCCCAATTTTCATCTCATGTTCGTTTGAGATATAGGTGATGGGAAGTTAACGATAGTATCAATGCTATCGATAGCTATTAAAAGAAGTATGGAAAATATCGAAAGTTTTAATTATCGGTAATTTGCCAGCTCAACTCCAGATGATAATACGGAAGATCGGTTTATATGGGAGCTATATCAGATCATATACCAATTTAGACAATACCTGGCTTGACCGTTAAAAGTCCTAACAGAACACTTGGTGCAAAATTTCTCTTTTATAGGAAAAAAATTGCATCTCTTGGGAGTTCAAGAACTAGAGCTGGCAAAATATCGATGTCACTATCGATATTTTATTTTATTGTCTGAAAATCGATTGAGATTTTTCCTGTCGATACTATCGGCAAAGTTCGATTTCTGCAAAATTTAACAAACGTTAGCGTTTGAACACGGAATGTATGCTCTAAGACACATTGCGCCTATAGAGGGCGCAATTTTGTTTATATAGAAATCGATCTACTGATTTTTGCTTCTAGTTTTCGTTTAAAATATAGGTGATGGGAAGTTCACAAAGCTAACTGCAACAATCAAATTTTAGCCAGGGCTTTATCAGTTAATTAGGAGGCTCAATATGTTAGTGAACCTGTCTGGTTGGGATTTGGAGTGAGTATTGGAGGACATAAGTATATTTCTTGTACCAATGCTCAAGAAGCCCACACAAGGGATATATCGGTTTATAAATCGATTCAGATTAAGTCCAAATGGAAGTCTCTGTGCCAAATATTAGCTGAATCGGATGAAAATGGAAGCTTGAAGGCGCTCAAGAAGTCAAAACCTGTAATCGGTTTATATGGGGGCTATATCAGCCTATAGACCGATTCGGATCATACTTGACACAGTTTTTCAGAATAAGAATTGAAGTGTTTGTTCTAAATGTCAACCAAATAAGATGAAAATTGGGGATTCTAGTGGCTTAAGAATAAAAAACATGGGATTGGTTTATATGGTGGCTTTATCCAAACTTGAACCGATATGGCCTTTTTGCAATCTCCAACGACCTACATTAAAAAGAAGTATCAGTTCAAAATTTAAAGCGGATATCTTCACTTGTTCGAACGCTATTTTGATTTCGACGAAAGAACTGACGGAGTTCGACTCTGAATGTCAAGATAATCAAGAATATATGGGATTTAAGGGTCTCACATATTTCGAGGTGTTACCAGACGAATGACTAAATCAGTATACCCCCATCCTATGGCGGTGAGTATAAAAAATCTTGATATTCGGTTTTTTTTGGACTTTTGTTTAAAATTAGTTATCAACTTTACAAACTAAGACTTTATTCTAAAAACTTTGCCATTTCAAGCCATTTCCCCCCCCTACGATATGCTTCAAATTTTCTTTACTCAACCGAACAGCCCTCAGGTATGCTTTATTTTTCCATCTTGAATTTTATTTGCTTCTCTAATTAAACTCATATTTCTTTTTGCACCTTAACTTCTGCTCACCCAATTCGCAAAAAATCTGGCAAATTGTGTTGTAGATTTTCTATGCAATTTCGTATTCCAACCCAAAAATTTTTCACCATTTATTTTATGTTGTAAATAAAATTTGGTAAAACTTTTACATTCCTAGCGCTTCCATGTTTTTGATTATAAACTTGTATTAACTTAAGTGTGTCTACAAAGGGGGGAAGAAGAAAAGGGGTAAAACGGCATCAGCAAAAGGTGGTGTACAGTAGAGAGTGGTACTTAAAACTACCAAGTTAACCACAAATAAAATGCTAGCAATTTGTAGCAATTTTTTCTGGGAACTAGCAGAGAAACCCCAAAAAAAACAAAGCGAAGCCAAACCAAAAAATACCATTTGGAGTTATAAGAATTTACTTTTGGTGCTGTTTGCAGTTTGTTTTGAAGTTGTATGCCAGGAGTTCTCATTGCAAGGAAGTATGAGAAAAGGCAGACGCTAGGCAAGAGAGTTACCAGCATTTGTAAAGAAAGCATGAAATTGTTAATTATGGCGAGGTAACGTTGCTGTCAGCGAAATTTATTTCTGTACCAATGATCAACATGTGCTTTCGAAAAGTTTGTGAAAACCAAACTTTGAAATCAGGTTGGTATTGTCTTGTAAGTTCCTTTAATGTAAAGCCTATGTTGTCTCGAACGTTTCATATTTCCGCTTCTTAAGTTTGGAGGGTCAACTAAGGTTAGGTTAGTTTGAAAAGAGAGGGGGGAAAAAGATCCGCCCCATGTCCTGATGGACATACACAACAAGCCGATTAGTGGCTCAGGTGTATGTCCAGCGGATTAATATCCGCACCCTTTCTTCAACCTAACCTAACCTAAGTGGGCCCTCCAAACTTTAGGCCTTAGGTTCGAATGGCGGTTTGAATTTTTATTCTTTACAATACCTATGACCACCCTATATGAATTTGGGCGCTCCACATGCCCTACTGAGGGAAATTGTGGCGATGTGGTGGACTAATAGCGTCATGGCTTCATATGGAAGAAACTACTCTCACAGATCGGTCTACTTGACCGCTCGGATTTTAAGGCAGGGGAGGTCCCCTCCATACTATTGAATCTTAACTTTCAGTTGAATCCCATATCGTCATGATCGGCCCACATGTCATCTTTAGGTTTATTTGAAGGGTTAGGACGGTCCCAGACACTCGATCACAAATATGGTTATCGTAATTCGTAATTTTCTCTCAAATGCTTTTTATGTGAATTCCATAATGTCATAATAGGCCTTTATGGCCGCTCGGATACTAAGGAGGGGAGGGCCCCTTTGATTTTTGATTAAGTTTCGCAATAGTGTTTTAGTTAAGTACAGGGTAATGAAAAATAATTCAGATTGTGTATGTATCACTCAGTTTCTTTTATTTGAATGACAGTTACATACTCTACTCTCAATCACCAATCAGATGTGTCCCACATTGCATGATCGGTCTACATGTCTACTTAGGATTCATGAGACTCAATTCCAATCTGGAGCAATCAGATTCATACTGTACTCTCAAATATCTGTTCTTTGATACCCATAATGACATGATGGCTCTACATGTCCGCTCCGGCATTTAGGGGAGGGGAGGTCCCCCATACTCTTTACGCGAAAATTGGTTTTCGAAATCATCTACTTTTCGTAAGTCCGTCTGTCTGTCACAACACACGCTTTGTTTCCAACGATTAGGAACAGATCAAGGCAGCGGAGTCGATTGGAGTCGAAGTCAAAGAATTGACTTGGAGTTGGAGACCAGTTCGGAGTTGAGCAAGCATACTTCGACTTCTCAGCTATAGATTAGACAATCGCTCACCAATCAGATGAGTCCCACATTGGATGATCGGTCTACATGTCTACTTAAGATCCCTTTAGGGGTTCAGGTGGCACCATTGTTTCCAACGAGTAGGAAAAAATCAAAGCAGCAAAGTCGACTGGAGTCGAAGTCTAAAAATTGATTTGGACTTGGAGACCAGTTCCGAGTTGAGCAAACTTACTCCATCTTCTCAGCTCTAGATTAGACAATCAAAATTTTGCTTTTATAGCAATGACTGCAAATGGGCCAAATCGAACCATACTAAATTTCCCACGAACATTTAATTAAGGAGCAGGGGCTCCATCTCTCACATCAATGAGTGCAGTTCGATGAAAGTTTAATCTCATTGATAAGAAGCCTCTTTTTTTATGCCGAGACCGAATGGCATGACGAGTAGCGACACCACTTGGTAGGGAAGTTTTAACATTCCAGGATACCACACAAACGTAGCCAGCATGGAAAGGGAATAAGCACAGCTGCGAATTTTTCTGATATTCATGCCGGGATTTAAATCCAGCCCTTAGCGTCATAGCATGAGCATG
Source organism: Stomoxys calcitrans (assembly GCF_963082655.1). Lineage (NCBI taxonomy): Eukaryota > Metazoa > Arthropoda > Insecta > Diptera > Muscidae > Stomoxys > Stomoxys calcitrans. The sequence continues at coordinate 104,171,620 of NC_081555.1, read as the reverse complement.
CTAATTTCTGCGACACGATGACCTCCATCGATCCATACAAAGAAATATTGTCTTAATTTTCAAGTTTTTTTTTGCCTGTTAGGGCGAAGATCGTTAAATTTTAAAATTTTTTGTTTGTTTTCCTATCGAGACGAGCTGAATGATTTGAGATTTTTCCATACAAATGGAAAAGGAAAGCCAGAGATCGCAACAAACACCAACCTCTATGGGGCGCGTTTTGTAATTTGGTTTGAATTACTGATCGATCATATTAGGTATGAAAGCTTCAAGGGTCGTACGTTGATATGTTGTACATATAGCGCCTCTATGATACAAAAACCACATTAATAACGCTCGACAGCCCTGACTATTAGCTGTATTTTTCACAATGCATGTGTTTTTGTGTAGCGGCAGTTTTTTTGTCCACACAATTACATTACTCCCATGGTATACACATGATTCTCGTTTCATTACCTGATATAGCCCCCATATAAACCGATTTCAGATATTGACTTCATCAACCGCTATAGGGCGCAATTATTAATCGATCTGGCTGAAATTTTGCATGAAGTTGTTTGTTCGAAAATCCCACCAAAGAATCAAACATCAAATCGATGGCTTTAGTGCAGGCATATCCTCCTGCAGGTACAAAGAGGGAAATCTGGCAACTGACACAGACAACATGCTGAGGATATGGAAAGAACATTTTACCCAACTGCTAGTGTCCGATGTTGGCGTCGAAGTGGATACCGCAGAATCAATCCCTGATGTTGGCATAGAATGTTTACCTCCTAGGCAGAATGAGGTTCAAGTAACAGTGACCCGAGTGAACAATAACAAGGCAGCAGGAGCCGACGGGTTACCCGCTGAACTATTTAAGACCAGAGGCGACACGTTGATAAGGCGTATGCATCAGCTTGTCTGCGCAATCTGGCCAGAAGAACGCATACACGATGATTGGAACCTCAGCATACTATGTCCCATACACAAGAAAAGAGACAAGACGGAATGTGCCAACTACAGAGGAATAAGTCTCCTCCCCATCCCATACAAGATACTCTCGAGCGTACTGTGTGAAAGATTAAAACCTAAAGTCAATGAGATAATTGGGCTCTATCCATGCGGCTTTAAACCTGGTAAATCCACCCTGGATACCCAGATATTCACACTGTGCCAAATCTTGGAAAAGACCCCAGAAAGACAAATCGATACCTACCATCTCTTTATTGACTACAAAGCCGCCTTCGATACTCCTTTACGTTCAAAGGTATTTGAAGTCATGTCTGAGTTTGGTATCCCTGCAAAACTAATAAGACTCTACAGGATGACATTTGCTGATACGCGTTCCTCAGTAAGAATAGGAAAGGATCTATCCGAACTATTTAATACCAAACGAGGTTTCAGACAAGGAGACAGCCTATCGTGTGATCTCTTTAAAATCCTGCTGGAGAAGATTATACGAGATGCAGAGGTGAATAGATATGGCACACTAATCACAAGAGAACACATGCTACTCGCCTATGCCGACGACATCGATATCATATTGGGTTGCCCAAAAAGTAATTGCGGATTTTTTTAAAGAAAGTAAATGCATTTTTAATAAAACTTAGAATAAACTTTAATCAAATATACTTTTTTTACACTTTTTTTCTAAAGCAGGCCAAAAGTAACAGCTGAAAACTGACAGAAGAAAGAATGCAATTACAGAGTCACAAGCTGTGAAAAATTTGTCAACGCCGACTATATGAAAAATCCGCAATTACTTTTTGGGCAACCCAATAGTTTGGTCACCGAAAGTAATAACTGCAGCCTTTGAAAGAATCGAAAGAGAGTCAGTGAAAATGGTCCTGGCAGTAAATGTAGATAAGACGAAATAGATGGTTTCAACTCCCAAAAAGCCTTGCACAACCAAGCAGAAAAAGAAAATGGAGAAATTTGGGAACCACAACTTTCAGACAGTCAGTAACTTTATTTACCTCTGCACCGCCGTAACCGAAACGAATGACACCAATTTTGAGATTAAGCGAAGAATAATACTGGCAAACAGATGCTACTTTGGATTAAATAAGTAGTTTAGAAACAAGGCCACCTCTCGACAGACGAAGATTACACTACACAAGACACTGATACTACCAGTATTGTAATATGATTCTGAAGCATGGATACTTGTGAAAGCAAACAAGGCAGTGCTTGGAGTGTTTGAGAAAGATTCTTGCGTTAATGGAGAATAAAGGCGTCGTATGAACAATGAGCTGTATGACGACGTTAGTATAGTTACACTCATCAAAATACAACGGCTAGGTTTGCTAGTTCATGTTGTCAGAATGGATAAAAAATCCCCGGCAAAGAAGTCTTTTGAAGGCAAACACGGTGTACACGCAAACCGGTACGGCTAAGAGCCCGATGGAAAGATCAAGTGGTGGGGGACACCTCGAAACTAGATGTGTCTTGAGAGATTTTATAATAAGTTGAGAAGATCGCTGCACTTGGAACGCTATTCTACCTAGTTCGCCTAGTGGAACAAATGTTCTGTCATAGCCAATTAAAGTAAGTGGTTTGTCTTGACTTCCATCAACTTTGCGAAGTATGGTCTTAATAAGTTCACAACCTGATATAGCTCCCACATAAACCGATCCTTCTATTTTATTTCTTGAGCCACTACAAGGCGCCATTCTAATCCAATTTGGACGAAACTTTGCCCAATGAATTACACTTAGGTCTCCAACAGCCATACAAAGTATGTCCTCAATAGGTTCATAACTTGGTATAGCTCAAATGGCATAGCAATTTTTATCCATTATCCTTTGTTGGCCTATAAACTGATATCGGCCTATAAACCAAAGAACTTGACAAATGCTATCCATGGTGGAGGGTATATAAGATTCGGTCCGGCCGAACCTTGCACCCTTTAACTTGTTTTTCAATAGATTTTCAACAAGTTTTCTCTTCTACCCTTTCCACCTTTCATCTGCGATAGTTTGTTTTGGCGTTTAACTTGACCCTTAAAAGGCAATCAAGGTAAAAGCTACTATTTTTCTCTTTTTAGTCGAAAATGTTAGACAGCAAGCAAAAGCCATTCATTCGCCTCTCGGCCACTACGGAGTCATATATAAGTCTCAATTTCGTAAAATCCACTAAAAATCGATTTTAAACAAATGTTTTACGTTTGTTGCTACAAATCTAAGCGATTAAATAAATGAAATTGAATTTGGCCAAAAAAAAGCAAAAGAAAAAAACCAAAAATCTGGCTGAAACGAAGACCATCGACGAGAAGCTGGAAAAAATTGCAAATCCTGAAAATCCTTAAAAACATATGTGCGACATAAAAAAAAAAACCTGCCGAAAAATACATTGAAAAGGCAGCTGAAGAAACAAATCACCGCTCGAAAGAAGATCTATGGGAAATTGCATACGAACTCTTGGGAAAGGTAGAATATTTAAGGAAGCTAGTGTAAAAGCAGGAAAAGAAATTCGAACTAACATCCTTGGCTAAAATTGCCATAGATTTTCTACAAGACAGGTACAGAAATAAGCTAGCAAAAAATTTCTATTGAATTTGATTATAGTGGAGTGGAGAAGATTTCAAGTGCGGCTTAAGTGAAACTGGAATGAAAATTTATGTTAACAATTTAAGAAAGTCGATAACGAGATTTTAAAAGAATACAAAAACTATGCATACCTCATCATGACGAACATTATGGTAAAGAAAGTTTGGAAAAAAACTTCAGCTTATGTCACCAGGACAAGGTCCTCCTCTGGCCAATATATGTGCATGCCTATGATTCGCACATACCTTCAAGGATTGGTAGAATGCAAGAATGGTTATAACACCCAACTCCAGCAAGGCTAGGTATGCGGCGCCAATGGCCTTTGGACCATAAGTCTTCCACCATTTCTACTCAAGACCATGGAGCGTAATTATTATCAGTAGGACAATTACTCAGATATAAGTAGGAAGCCTTTAGCCAAGTGCGATAGCTGGATACCAGTCGAGATTGTGGATAGGAAAGAAGAATTCTTTAATGTCAAGATTTCGATGTAGGCGATGCACAAGGGGTTAAACTATGTCAAGAATGAGAATATCAAAGCTAATGCCAGATTGGTCCTTAGCGACAAGTATTCCATATAAGAAAGAACAGGGGTACAAATTACGAGTATAAGAATAAAGGATAGAGTGTCACATAGCATGCCACAAAGGGGTCACTTGTATTCTCGAAAAGGTTCCTAAAAGCTAAGAAAGACCACTGGATCTACAGGAGCATGCTGTATGGTGGGCTGCTATGAAGAAAAGCGGCAACACAATAGCATTGCAAAAGGTGTTCAGTTGGTATTGGCGGGGTAATCTACTAAAACACAAGTCAAAATGTCCGCCCAATAGATATACAGAGCTAAGGTAAAGGTAAGAACGGGAAATATTACAGGATAATATTACGAGGTAAATATCGAAAACTTGGCCGACAGTTGGCTCAGTAGGCTTGGGTCATGTTATACAGATGGACCGACACGAGGTAAAGGTGGAGAACTTGGCTAAGTTATGTATTGATAGAACTCTTATATTGCGATGTGATAGGTCAAGTCATACAGATGTACCGATACTTCTTCGAAGGATCAGGACTGGTTGTCTACAATGAATATGCAGAAATTAAGTTCTGTTTCCGACTGCCAAACCTTAACACAATCCTGTAGTCGGTTATTCGGGCGGTTACAAAGTGAGTATGATGGTGTAGTACTAACACCAGATCCACTACCTTTTGGCCCCATAATGGTGATAACAACAACGAGAGTGAAGTCACTGACTGTCGAAGAATATAAGAAAGAACGCTTTGGCTTAATGCCGAATTGTCAATTTTGGAGTGAAGATCAGCCAGAAGCATTGCAAGGGCTACCTATGCATCCAGAAAAAGTCATAGTTTATTGCGGTTTATGGGCTGGTGGCATCATTGGATCGTACTTCTTCAAAGATGATGCGAATCGTAACGATACTGTAAATGGTGAGCGCTATCGTGAAATGATGTCCATTGTTTTTGCTTACAATGCAAGGGATTGATTTGCATGGTATGTGACGGTGCCACATGCTAGACGGCACGCTTAACAATGGACTTATTGAGAGGCGAGTTCGGTGAAAATTTTACTTCAAGTTCGGACCGGTCAATTGTACGCTTAGATGGTGCGATTTAACGCCTTTAGACTATTTTTTATGGGACTATGTAGAAGCTCATGCACTTTTTGGAGGACAACATTGTAGCATTTTTTGGTGAGATACCGGCCGAAATGTTTGAAAAAGTATGCCAAAATTGGACTAAGCGGATGGACCATTTAAGGCGCTGTCAAGGTCAACATCAGAAAATATGTTCAAACATTAAATTTTATGGACCTAAAAATTGATTGAAATAAAGATTTCATGCAATTTTCTGAATTTTAGGTGTTTTTGGTTTTGAAAAACTTTTCTATAGCTCTTAAAAAATTACCCTTTATAACTACACAAAAACACGATTTGGAGGCCAAATGTAATTCAATGAGGTCCACTTGAGTACTTGAGAGTATAGTACAATGTCCCTTAAGGTTCTCAAGTTGACATTTAGGCCAATTATGACAATAAAGGATTCAACTGAAAGGTGCGAATGTAGCATAAAATTGACAACCAACTAAAACGACCTGCATAAGATGTGCAGCGATTTAATTTCGAATAAAAACTTTTGGGGGGACCTTCCCTCTCGAAGATCCCGAGCAGACATGCAGACCGATCGGGACAATATGATCATCAAATAAAAGGTATTTGAACGAAAGTATACATCGCTCATTCCCGCTCGTATATGAGTTGAGCTTGTATAAACCTCAAGATATGGGACTCATATGATCTGAAAAGTAGCCATTTAAGAAATTTGCTTGTCCGTACTCATTAAATTAACATCAAGACACTGTTACAAATGGAATTTATAATCTAGGGAGATTACGTCCTGAGCGAAACACGTCTCGGTGAACCAGAAAGCACCTCCCCTTTTCCCTCGGACATAGGAGTCACTTTAGCCGCGAAAACTCGCCTGGGCCATCCGCCAACGACCACAACCCCGCGATTTGTAGCCGTGCTTATGATGAAAGTGAATCACGACTCGACCTACGACCACCAACCCGTGGGTTAGAGCCGTTCTCACGCCGTTAGTGAACCACGTCGCAGTGATTAACATAGCCAGCGTTTCGCTCCTTGTCCTTCTGGGATAAGAGCCGCCGAGACCGAAACTGTGCGACCGCGCTATCCGCCAACGTCCGCTTCCAGGTGGACGCCCTTCGCCCTTGTCTCTCTGACATACGATCCAAGAATCGGGGCCACGCCATCTGCTTACGATCGCCACCCCGTGTTTAAGAGCCGTTCTCACGCCGTTAGTGAATCATGTCACACTGATTAACAACATTTCGCCTTTGTCCCTCTGGGATAAGAGCCTATGAGGCTGAGAATCTGAGACCACGGTAACTTCTAGCGACCGCTTAAAGGTTATTTAGCGCCGTATGCCCGCCGTGAGTGAATCAGGTCTTAGTAATTAACATGACCAACAATTGGTCCTTGTCCATCTAAGATAAGAGCCGCTGAGCCCGATAATCTGCCACAGCGCTGTCTGCCAACAGCCGTATTCCGGTGATTGAGGGCCAAACTCACGCCGTAATTGAATCACGTCTCAGTGATTAACATAGCCAGCATTTTGCACTTGTTCCTCTGCGATAAGAGCCGTTGAGCTCGAGAATTCGCGACCGCGCAATCTGCCAACGACCGCATCCAAATGATTTAATGCCATGAGTGAATCACGTCCCAGTAATTAACATAGCTAGCATTTCGTCCTTATCCCTCTGGGTTAAGAATCGCTGGGCCCGCGAATCCGCGACCGCACTATCTGCTTAGGACCGCAACCCGGTTATTCAGTGTCGTAAGCACGCCCTTAATGAATCACGTCTCAGTGATTAACATAATCAGCAGTTCTTCCTTGCACAGCAGACACAGCAGCCACTGATCTACCTAGAAGAGCATCCCTGAGCCATGTCCACGCCGTGAGCAGACCACGACAACTTAACCGCGGCATTTAGCGGCCTAGAACATAAGTCAGACCCTATACCGTCTAAGTAAAGTGAAACTTGCTCAATAATATATATCAGAAACGAACATACATTGCCTCAAGCAGATTTTTTGTATAAATTTTTAAAACTTTGGAAATCGAACCATAAATGAAGATTTGGCAAACCGAAAAATTTTTCGAAATGCCGAGGTGATCAACTGAAGGGCACTGGCAAGAGGCGCCAGGTCCTTGGAAATTTGCACATGATCACGAAAACACTTCAACTCCAACCATTTTGAATTTCAAAGATTTATATCTCTCCGTTCTCAAATGAGCTACTTTTTCTTTTCGATTCTCTTCCACTGTGCGTCATTCGATCAGAATATGGTCCAGATCAGACCATATTTATTGTAGAAACAGCGGACTTATAGATCGTCCATCAATTATCGATTCGTCGCCGTTCCCAGCAATTGGGCCTCTATTACTCCACAATGTGGAACATTTTTCTCAAGAATTTAGGTATGAAGCCTTTCAAAATACAGCTGGTGCAAGAACTGAAGCCGAACGACCTACCGCAACTTAGAATATTTGGTGAATGGGTTCTTGGAAAGTTGGCCGAAGATCCACTTTTTTATGGAAAAATAGTGTTGAGCGACAATGCTCATTTTTTGCTCAATGGATATGTAAATAAGTAGAATTTTCAACTTTGGAGTAAAGATCAGCCAGAAGCATTGCAAGAGCTACCAATGCATCCAGAAAGAGTCGCAGTTTGGTGCGGTTTATGGGCTGGTGGCATCATTGGACCGTACTTCTTCAAAGATAATGCGAATCGTAACGTAACGTGAGCGCTACCGTGAGATGATATCCAACTTTTTTTTTACCAAAAATGCAAGAGCTTGCCTTGCATGACATGTAGTTTCAACAAGACGGTGCCACATGTCACACAGCACGCGTAACAATGGATTTATTGGAAGGCTGATTCGGTGGATTGGCCGCCTAGATCGTGCGATTTAATACTTTTGGACTATTTTTTGTAGGGCTATGTTAAAGCTCATGTCTATACGGACAAGCCCGCTTCAATTGACGCATTGGAAGACAACATTGAAGCATTTATTCGTGAGATACCGGTTGGAAAGAATATGCCAAAATTGGACTAAGCGGATGGAGCATTAGAGGGACAGTCACGGTCATGAAATAATCTTTAAACATTAAATTATATGGACAGTACTATCGATTTAAATAAAGATTTCATGCATTTTTCTAAATTTCATGTGTTTTATTTGAAAAAATTTTCTATAGCTCTTAAAAAATCACCCTTTATAAGAATTCTCTGAAGCGGAATCAAAAGCTATCCAGACCAGCCTCTATTTGTATACAACTATTGGTATGGTCGTGGAGTTATATTATAATTGGATGATAAATACATCCATGGTGGTGGGTGTTCAAAGTTCGGCAATGCCGAACTTAGCACCTTTTTACTTGGGTTCTTTTTTATGTCAAATCCGGCGATCGGTTTATATGGGAGCTGCGCCAATTTATGCACCGACTTGGACCATAGTTTGGCACCGCTTTGGAAAGCTAAATTTCAGCCACATCGGTTTATAAATAAGCCCTTTAGACGATCGAGAAATCAAATCGGGATATCAGTTTATATGGCAGTTAAAACGAAACGCCGCATGCAAAATTTCAGCCACATCTTATAAGAGTTGCGTCTTCTAAAGACTCAAAAAGTTAAGATATGAGATCGGTTTACATGGCAGCTATAATAAAAAAAACAGTAAGGAAGGGCAAAAGTCGGGCGGTGCCGACTGTTCAATACCCTACACCTACCCTATAAGTACAATGTGGGACCTATATCCAATTCTGAACCAATTTTGATGGACCTCGTTCAAATATGTTCGAGCTGTAAAAACTATGGTTGACATATGGCAAAATTGTAGCAAATTATGGAAAATTACCCAAAATCTGACGAACGTATATATGGGAGCTATATCTAACTCTGAACCGATTTTGACCAAACTCTATGTATATTGTGGTATCGAGAGTGGTCATCCAGGAAAGCGTTGTGCAATATTTTGGCAAGATTGATCTATAAATGCGCTTGCAGTGGCTCTTAAAGTGAAAATCGGGCGATATATACATATGAGAGCTATATCTGAATCTGAACCGATTTCTATTAAATTCAATAGTAATATTGAGAGTCATAACAAAATCCTTCCTGCAAAATTTCGACAGAATCGGATAACAGATGGTCACTTTTTTGCAATATTTCTCAAAATCAGACGAACATATATATGGGAGCTATATCTAATTCTGAACCGATTTCGAGCAAACTCCTCAGATACTGTGGCAGTCTTCGAGGAAAGCGTTTTGCAAACTTTTGGCAAGATGGATCAACAAATGCGCTTGCTGTGACTCTAAAAGTTAAAATCGGGCGATATATATATATGAGAGCTATATCTAAATCTGAACCGATTTCCATGAAATTCACCAGTAATATTAAAGAGAGAAGAGAAAATTCCTCCTGCCGAATTTCGATAAAATCGGTTAACAAATTACCATTTTATTGCAATATTACTGGAAATCAGACGAACATATATATGGGAGCTATACCTAAATCTGAACCGATTTCGAGCAAACTCCTCAGATACTGTGGCAGTCGTCGAGGAAAGCGTTGTGCAATATTTTGGTAAGATTGGCAAATAAATGTGCTTGCAATGGCTCTAGGAGTGAAAATCGGGCGATATATACATATGAGAGCTATATCTAAATCTGAACCGATTTCCATGAAATTCACCAGTAATGTCAGCAGTCGTAAAAAAATCCTTCCTGCCAAATTTCGAGAGAATCGGTTAACAAATGACCATTTTATTGCATTATTACTGAAAATCGGACGAACATATATATGGGAGCTATATTAAGATCTAAACCGATTTTTTCCAATTTCAATAGACTTCGTCTCTAGGCCGAAAAACATTTCTGTACTAAATTTGAAGACGATCGGATGAAAACTGCGACCTGTAGTTTATACACAAATTAACATGGACAGACGGACAGACAGACGGACGGACAGACAGACGGACGGACAACTCAAAACGAATCAGAAAAAGATTCTGAGTCGATCGGTATACTTATCAATGGGTATATCTCTCTTTCTTTTGGGTGTTACAAACTAATTCACCACAGTAGTGATGTAGGGTATAATGAGCCAATATCGCCCATTTAAAATCCCAACAGACCTACATCAGTAGGAAGCATTTGTGCATAACTTAGAATGTCTAGACGATCAAAAATGTATATACTTTGTTGGGTCTCAGATCAATATTTCCATGTGCCACAAACGGAATGACGAAATTTTTATACCCTTATCCTATGGTAGAGGGCATTCAAATGTCTATACCTAAATGAAACATTGTGCTATTAATTTGATGGTATGACCTAAAATGTTGGATTTCTCGCAAATCAAAAACTTGCATAAAATTTCCCCTTTTAAGAAGGGCGCCCCGGTAGCCGAATTGGTAGCGTGCTTGGATTACCAGTGCAGGGTTCGATTCCCGCCAGACGCCTTGGTCTGTCGCTACTGTGGTATCACAATGGACTTAAAACTGTCTAAGTGAGTCTGTTAAGGACTGCCACTCATACCTAACCTAGCCCTCTTAAGAAAAACACAAGTCAACAACCTTTTGACTTAAATTTGTTGAGTTCATATTAACCATTCCAAATTAATTGAAAAACTTTGCAAATCCTACTACCTTTCTACCATACAAAAATAGACTGCCAAAAAACTTACCGCAAAACCAAAAACACGAGTTAGAAGATGTCTTACAAATTAGGGCGAAACTTCTTGTATCTGGCCTTTCCGCATACATACCTGAAATGAAAGGAAGAAGTGAGAGAGTGAGAAAAACAACCAATTATGAAAAGTTTCAAATAAAGCCAAATTAATTGAAATAGTAAAAAAAAGGAAAATTCAGCCAAAAATAGAACCAAGCATTGTTCCTTTTATAATCCTTTTAAACCCCAAAGACCTTATGAAAGTTCGTTATGCCTTCTATTTTATTTGCTTTAAGCACCACAAAGCTAAACTTTCGTTCCAATCGAATGGAGTTGTGATGAAGTAGTATGGCACAAGCGAAAAAAAAACCGTATTGCCAATGGCAAATATATGAGAACCAATAGGAAGAGGAAAAAATCGCTCGCTTAACTCAACATCTGCTTAAAGTTATTAAATTACAATTTCAATTATAATTCTATCAATAACATTGTCCCCCCCTTTAGCCCCACCCCCTCAAAAAACCAAATCCATAAAACTCCCCGAGATTATGAGTTTGCCGGCAAGCAAAACCTTAGGGCCCGCAGCAGCATACACAAATCATGCAAAACTTGCTGCTTTAGTTTGGGTTCATATCTTCTCATCCGTGCGCTTTTTTGCACACTCTCTTATTTGGCCTACCAAACCACTGCTTTGACTAACTTACAAATCCTTGCCTTTTGGTCCATAGCCTAGAACGAAGCATGGCATTAAATCGTAGAAAGTTTCCTCCTCCCTGGCTGACTGCCTTCTTTTTGCGCAAACTTTATTGAGCATTCGCATGTCATGCTGTTCTCTGGGCAGGAGACAGTTGCAGAGAGTGCGAAAAAGGATTCGTACGACCGCAAATTAACTGAAGCATGAAAATTTCAATTAAACTTTTTGCCCAACAAATTAATAGATTTATGAAAATCCCCTTTTGCCAAACCAGAAATAACATACAAAACCAAAGTCGATAAAGTAACAAATGAATGGCCCTCTATGGGTGTATGAGTGTATGTGTGTGCGTGTATGTGTGTTTGCCTGGCATTGTTGGTTGTGGGAAAAAGTTGTGCAGCTGCAAAGTTTAAGGAAATTTAAGGAATTTAATAAAAATAATTAGTAAAAGGCGCTAAGGTTGGCTTAGGTGACTTTTCTTGAGCCAACACCATGAAGTCTAAGAATAATTTAAAGTGCTGCCTGCAACTCAGTGTCAAGGTTTTTATAGCATAGCGGGGATACTTCTCTCATATCCTGCTGTCCTATTCAAGGGATAAGGGACCTTCGTTTTATTGCCAAGTCCAAACGGCTTGCCGCAAAGCAACACCACTTAGTAGAGAAGTTTGCACGGCTGATTACCCTAGGCAATTACCTCACAAGAGTTGCCAGCACTAGGAGGGGAAACAACAGATAAATTTTTTTTTTCTTTGATGATCCTGCCAGGATTTGAACCTAGTGGTAATGCGTCAGAGTCAAGCATTTAACCTCTGAGCTACTCGCAGTTCCTCAACGGAATGTTCATGGGTAAATTTGCAATTCTTATTCTTAAGAATTTGTAGGCTAAGGTTTTGAAAGTCGTTCCCCTTCAAATTCCCCATACGGTTGTATTGGCCGGTGTCCGAAGAGACCTATGAGGCCTTTGACCCTTCAGTCTTTTGGAATAGCGAACATCGATTGTAGAACAAAGTTTTTTGGCTACGCAGAGTACAAAGGACCAAATCCTATGAACATGGAAGGGAACTGGGCGTATTGTAAAAAGAATTCACCACGGGGAGCCCCTATCTCAGATGGGCCGCTCCTCCCCACAATCACCCCCAATATTCCCCCAAACGGACACGTAGACCGTTCGGCCCAAAATGGAACTCAAATCAAAAGCATTTGGGAGTTAAATACAAATTTGCTATCAAAATTTCCCACCAAATCTCAGGAGGACCGACTTGGGAACGACTTGAGACACTATTGAAGTCCCAAGTCGTTCCTATTACCCTTTTTCTTCCTTTGGGTGTTTTTTGGGATAGTGGGTGACCCTCCTGAGATTTGGTGGCAACTTTTTACACCAGATTGGTATTGAACTTCCGAACACATTTAATTTGAGTTTCATTTTGAGCCGAACTGTTTACATGTCCTTTTGGGGGGTATACGGGGTACTTGTGGAGTGGGGTGGCCCGTCTGTATCTTTGGCTCTTCCTTTCATTAGCATCCCATATCGTTCCTAACACCCTTCTTCTTTCTTTGGGGGTTTTTGGGATAGTGGGGCTCTCCGTCATGAATTCTTTTTACAATACGCCCAGTTCTCTTCCATGTTCATAGGACCAAATGTACTCTGCATAGCCAAAAACCTTTTGTTCTACAATCGACGTTCTACAGGGTGGCTGATGAATATTGCTACAATGATGAATATTGCTACATTTTTTTTTCGGTGTATGGAATACATTTTTCTTTTATTCATGTTAAATTAAATTATTAAATTAATTATTAAATTATTATTAATTAAATTAATTAATTAATTAATTAAATTAATTATTAAATTATTATTATTAAATAGAAAAAAAGTTATTACATTTTTTTTTGGTAGCGGCTTTCATCAGCCACCCTGTATATTCCAAAAGAGTGAAGGGTCAAAGCCCTCATAGGTCTTTTTGGACCCCGGCCAATACATCCGTATGGGGAATTTGAAGTAGAACGACTCTCAAAACCTTAGCCTACAAATTTGGATGTCATCTTTATACTGCCGTACTTTGGAATACCATTTATTTTAGTCCCACATTCTGCATCGACACAGCTCACTGAGGGTCAGGGACCATCACAGAACTTTTTTTTGTCAGTGACACAGAATTAAAAGCAACACTTCTTAGACTATGCACCTGCCTCCTTGGGAGGTGAGAATGTTCCATTTACAGAAAGCGCAAAATCCCTGGGTGTTTTGCTGGAGAGGAAATTGAACTTCAAATCCAACATTTTGGAAAGGGCCAGAAAGGCAACTCTTGCCCTATACACCTGCAAGAGAGCCATTGGCAAAAGTTGGGGGTTTAGACGGCGCGTCATGCATTGGGTATATAATGCAGTTGTCAGACCTTTAATGCTATATGGTGTTGTGGTTTGGTGGACGGCGCTTCAAAAGTTCACCTACTGTTTAATAGTCCGGATCCAAAGGATGGCTTGTTTGTGCATCACAGCCGCACTGAGGACAACACCATCTGATGAACTAGATTTAATGCTACATCTTATGCCTCTGGACATTGTGGCTATCCAAATTGCAGCAACCACTGCGGTGAGGCTAAGGCAGCCTTCTCTTTGGTCATGTGACGACTACGGACAAAGTGTTATCCTTGATGTTCCAGGTAGTGTGGATTACACCCTACCTGAGCCGCTTGATATGATTTGATGATTTGTTTGATGATTGATTGAAGATTTGATAAAAAGTACTGTACCACTATTCCAGATAGAACCGATTGGAACTACGATATCCCTGGTAATAGAAGTTACATAGATTTCTATACGGATGGTTCCAAACTAGACGACCAGCTGGGCTTTGGGGTGTACTTTAGAGATCCTGAACTGGACATATCGAAAAGGTTACTCTACAACTGCATTGTGGATCAAGCGGAAATCCTTGCAATTAAGGAAGTGGAGTAATGGCTGTGATATAATTTCATAACGACGATTGGCATAAATATTTTCTCAGACAGCCATAAAATCCCTGGAAAACGTATTTCTGAACACAAAAACCACCCTCGTCTGCCATTAAATCCCTGGATAACGTATTTCTGAACACAAAAACCGCCCTCGATTGTCGCAGTTCTCTTAACGAGATGGCTAAACAGTTCAAAATTCATCTGTTCTGGGTGCTGGGCCACAGAGATATCCCAGGGAATTATAAAGCGGATGAGCTTTTGAGACTACGAACTACTCTACACATTCCAGGGATACTGAAATTTGTGGGTATGCCTCTAGCGACATGTAAGCTAAGTTTTCAGGACCAGGACCAAGGGACAACGAATGATAGTTGGTCACAAAGGGGAGGCTGTGAGCATTCCAAAACTATGTGGCCTTATGTAGACTAGAAGAGGTCTACTGCTTTGCTGTGATTGGCTAGAACAGTCATCTCAGTCATTATATTCGTCAAAACTAAGTGGCCTAATCTAGACTTGAGTAGGTCTACCGCTTTGCTGTCATTGGCTAGAACAAACGTCTTAATCATTGTGTCCATCACGACAGGTCACTGTTCAATCGGAACATGCTGACATACTTAAGGTTGCTAGCTACGACTTTTGCAGAAGCTGTGAGGACATCGAAGAAGAGACTGGTATTTGATGATTTTTCGGAGCGTGACGCTCGTGTCACCTTGTAGATGACCAAACAGACTATAGAACATCTTCTGTGTGTGTATCCCGCACTAGCAATCAGAAGGAGTTCCACTTTAGGTTCTCATTTCTTTTAGAACTTGTCTGATTTAGTGGATGGAATATACGCAAGTAGTTGGGCTTTGTAAAGCGGCCTGGATGGTTCAACGGTAGGAACTAGAAGGCATCTTCCTTCTTCTGTTCCTGTGCTATCATAATGAACGAAAATGTATAAGAAAGTCTGATGGAAGGCTGGCACTTTAACCTAATCTAACTACTGAGCTACGGAATCCCCGCTGTTCCGCAATGGATATACCTCTTATCCCATGTCCATAGGTCCAACTGTGATTTTCCCCTCCAAAACTTTTTTTCGACAATCGATGTTAGATATACCAAAAGAGTGAAGGGTTAAGGGCTTCATAGATCCTTGCTGACCATGGTCAATACACCCGTATGCGAGTTTTATATTGGGGCGATTTTCAAAATCTCATCCTTCAAATTTGTATGCCACATTTATAGGGTCATACTCTCGAATACTAATCATTTCTAACCTCTATTCCCATTAAGGTGCTTAAGGTGCCGCCAAAGGCGTCAGCGATACAGCTCATTGGGCGCTAGAATCCATCACATAATTTTTTTTTTAGTAAGTGATACAGAATTGAAAGCAGCATTTCCTAAACTATGCACTGCATTGTTAGAATTAATTTAGGGGCTGGGTTCTGAGGTCGTTAGCCTCATTCAAGGGCGGGCTGAAGACTGTAGTCAGTAGGGTAGATTATAGCCAGCCTAGGCTTGTATATCGGACACTGGTCAATATTCTAACAGACGTCGTGACTCACTGGCGACGTGACGATTGAACTACGCAACAGAGATGTATCATTGAGCAGACGAATATTACGAGTAGGCAATGGCTCAGTGGTTCTAAAGTCTGAGCGAAATTGGGGAAAACTCTGACTATTGAGGTTCCACTCACAGTGTGATAGAACTCCGGAACGTTTGTTTATGCGGAGGGAAAACACATGTGCTCAATAGTTTTAAGGAGTTCTATACCAGAAAAACACTGAGCTCGAAGCAGGCTTTAGAGTTGACCGAAACATGATTCGATCACGGAGTGTTTGTGGTGCTGGAACACTACGACGTGGGTAAAGACGAACAAAACGAATTCATAAACAACCAGTTAGTGGCTCTAGTATCCAAATGACGCTAAGCAATATGCCGCAGATTTCCCGCAAGTGTTTCAGTTACGACGAACGAAAGGTACACACAAACAAATGGCCCCAAGGTCTGAGGGACACTGAGCAAAACGCCGGCAATTTAGGCATCCCAGACTTGATTCGCTCACGACGTGATTGAGCCACTACGACACCGAAAAAAATGGCTCATTGGCCCCTGTGTCTGACAGACACTTGGCTAACAGCTGCCCATTAAGGTTTTAGAAAAGTGATTCACTCACGACGCGATTGAGGTGATGGGGCAGCGGGACACGGGTTTAGAAGAAAGATGCGCACGCTCAAACAGTCGCTCATTAAGGTCTTAAAAAAGTGATTCACTCACGACGCGATTGAGGTGATAGGGCAGCGGGACACGGGTTTAGAAGAAAGATGCGATCGCTCAAATAGTGGCTCCTGATGGACACTAGGCAAATGGCTGGCTATTTAGGTTTCCGAGACTTGATTCACTCATGGCTTGACTGAGGCGCAAGGGCATCGGTACGTGGGCTGAAAAGGGCGATACGTACGTACAAACAATGGCTCAGTGGTTACTATGTGTGAGGGACACTATGCAACACACTGGCTAATCACGTGGATATTTATTCACGGCACAATTGAGGCGCTAGGGCACAGACTTGCGTGTGTAGACGAGAGAAACGTACGGCCAAGACATGGCTCAGTGGCTCAATATCCTCAAAGGCACAGGAGTTGCTATTCAGATTACCAAGACCTGATTTACTTACGACTTTATTGAGGCTCTGGGGTACCGAGAAGTGGGCGAAGATGAACAAAAAGGCTGCAAAAGCAATGGCTCAGTAGCTTCTATGACAGAGTCACTGGGCAAAATACTGGCTATTCAAGTTACCGAGAAGTGATTCACTCACGGCGTGATTGACGCAGTAGGGCACTGGCACATATGTGAAGGATATTGAGCAACATGCTGGCAGTTGAGCTAACTACACTTAGCGAAATCTGTTATTCATAACAGCAACAAAAATCGGCTAAAACAACAGTTTTTGTTTATTTTATTTTTATACCCACCACTATAGGATGGGGGTATACTAATCTAGTCATTCCATTTGTAACACCTTGAAATATTTATCTTAAGTCCTCATACAGGGTGGCTGATGAAAGCCGCTACCAAAAAAAAATGTAATAACTTTTTTTCTATTTAATAATAATAATTTAATAATTAATTTAATTAATTAATTAATTAATTTAATTAATAATAATTTAATAATTTAATTTAACATGAATAAAAGAAAAATGTATTCCATACACCGAAAAAAAAATGTAGCAATATTCATCATTGTAGCAATATTCATCAGCCACCCTGTAGAGTATAAATTCTTGATCGCCTCGACGTTCTTAGTCGATCTAGCTATGACCATCCGTCCACCCATCTGACGAAATCATGATAGCGGTCGACTGCGTAAAGCTGGCCGCTTGAAGTTTTGCACAGATACTTAATATTGATGAAATGCTCAAATACAAACACCATGACTATGTCAAGGGCAGGTCGGTGGAGACTGCCCTGCACGAGGTTGTGTATAAAATAGAAGAATCCTGCGATGCCAAGATGTACACATTGGCGGTTTGCATTGCCATCGAGGGGGCGTTTAACAATGTGCGGACTGAAACCCCATTGGTTGACCATAAGAAATGACCTATAACGCATGCTGATTGAGGTGGGATTTGAACCCGTCTACTATACAGACTTTGCTTTAATGATCCTTAGGGGTAAGGATCCGAATCAGCTTGGCAGAAGGGCCGAAAAGGTCGTGCATATGACATATGACTGGGCTAGACCCAGGGGTCTCAATGTTAACCCAGAGAAGACTGAAATATGTCAATTCATGAGAAAGACGAAGGCGGACTGAAACCCCATTGGTTGACCATAAGAAAAGACCTATTACGCATGCTGACTGAGGTGGGATTTGAACCCGTCTACTATGCAGACTTTGTTTTAATAATCCTTAGGGATAAGGATCTGAATCAGCTATGCAGAAGGGCCGAAAAGGTCATGCATATGACATATGGCTGGGCTAGACCCAGGGGTCTCAATGTTAACCCAGAGAAGACTGAAATATACCTGTTCACGAGGAAGACAAAGGTGGGCCAATTTGACGCACCACGTTTCCTTAACAAAACGATTTCGATATTTGACAATGTCAAATATTTAGGAGTGATCTTGGATAGGAAACTTAATTTGGAATGTCACATTCAGGAGCGTACTGAAAAGGCTCACAGTTGTTGTGCACTATGTAGACGGCCCGTAGGCTCAAAATGGGGCCTTAATCCGAGGATAGTCTACTGGCTCAACAGAATCGTTACAAGACCAATACCTACTTACGTCTCAGTAATTTGGTGGACTGTCATGGAGAAAAAGTGCAACATAAGGACCATACAAGAGTTTCAGAGAACATGTTGTCTTGGCATAGGCGAAGCGATGAGGACAACGCCCATTAGAGCACTGGAGACTATTCGAGATATCGGACCTAATTACATACAGATTAAGTGTGAGCCAGCCACTGCAACTATGAGACTTAAGGCGTTGGGAGCAGCTCATACCATCGCGGTATAATCGAGGCGACGATTGAGCCTAGAAGGAAGGAAGGGAACAGGTTTCCGATCGGATACCTGAGATGACACTTGAGGTCGAGTGCAGAGCACTGATGCCATCGGCATAGTCTTGAATTGACGGAACCCTAGCATTGCCATCTGGAAGATCATGCGGCACGGATGGATCAATGCTAGAGGACAGCGTCTACATTGAGAACCGAAGGACTAAGGTCTGTATTTAACTGCCTGACCATAATACTGTCCTGCAGGCGGAGATCCAGTCGATCACGGAATGCGTGAGGTGGTGTGGTGCTAAAGCGAGGATGTCGAGTGTGAACATCTTTACGGATAGTAAAATGGCCATAAGGCCAAAAACATCCAGAACTATTAGGTCGCGAACTGTTTTGAAGTGTAAGAAGGAGATTAACGCCTTCTCTGAGGATGGCACAATCCGCATCGTTTGGGTGCCGGACCATAACGGAGTAAGGGGGAATGAAAAAGCAGACGAATTGGCAGTGAAGGCCACAGTAATGCTGTCAAAAAACTTGGCAAACCCGAATCCTTTCGAGTCGATGCAGTTCGAGTTAAGGGCGTGGGCGACGAATGCGACGAATGTAACACTGTGGAACAGCGAAACAGTCCGTAGGACGGCAAAAATCCTATAGGGTGATCCAGATCATAAGAGGGCGAGGCTATTACTGAAAGGAAGTAAGAAGGAGGTCAGTATAGCTATGGGTGTCATAACGGGACACATAGGACTAAGAGCTCGCTTATGCAAAATCTGTGCAGCAAGTGATGGCATGTGTAGGACATGTGCGGAAGTATATGAGACGTTGGAGTATTTCCTATGTCATTGCACGGCTTTCGGGTCAAACAAACACCGGTACTTAGGTGGGGACACAATACCAGACATGAACCAACTTAGGGGCGTGGCATGGATAGCAATTAAGGATTTTGTAAGTAGCACCGAATTCCAAACTTAGATTTTCTTCTTCGCGGTTACTTTTATAGTATTTAGAGAGCAACCCAAGCCGACTACAGGAAGGGGGTATGTCCATAGTGGCATGGGCCGGATTAATATCCGCACACTCTTTTTAACCAACCCTAATATTGATGTAGGACGTTGAGGATTGCAAATGGACCATATCGGTTCAGATTTGGATGTAGCTCCCATAGAAATCGATCTTCCGATTTCACGTCTTGAGTCCTTACAAGCTGCAATTTTTGTTCGATTTGGCTGAAATTTTGCAGGTAGTGTTTTGTTATGACTTTCAACAACTGTGCCTAGTATGGTCCAAATCGGTCTATAACATGATATAGCTCCCATGTAAATCGGTCTCTTGATCATCCTTGTTCGTATCCCAGAGGACAGGATTTGACAGGATTTTTGGTTTATATAGAATCACCTGCCAAGGTAATTTTTTTGAGAACTTGTTTTTGATAATCGTCATCAGGGAGAGGGTTCTTTCGGTTAGTATTATTCGTTTTTTTCAACTTATTTTTTGTTTTTTGCACCCAATGTGTCACTTTATCATTTTGTCCCCCCAACCTTCCTTCCGTTGGTATCTTTTAAATTAAGAGCTGCAAAATTTGTCACACCAAAAGTATATTGGTATGCGGCTTGCTTGCCTAATCTAATGTCCTTTTTAATGGTCTTATTTATTTTCCAACCAATATATGGCAGTAAAAATATTTTATTCGCACAAACTTTGTAATGAGTTTTGAGCACAACAAAATGAGGAAGGATCATCATTCTCATCATCATCAGGGTGTGAGACTTACTTATGGCTCATCACAATATTATCTGGGGTATATGTGTGTGTGGGTGGGTGTGTAGGTGTAGGTGTGCGAAAGGACAATAAAAATCACATCAGACAGTGCTGGGCAAACAAACGTGCAGGCACGCATGCAAAACGTCTACACACCCTTCCCTCTCAGCTTTGATGAAAGATACAAACAAACACACACACACACATACCTACTCACGTACGTATAAACATCTCTCATGACATCACATCACATCATAAAATTTAATGTGTCATCAAACATCACAAGTATGTCCTCATGCACAACATATCCTTGCGGATTTTAACTTTTGACACCCATACACCCTCATACAGCCACACAATGGGCTGCTATTATTTTTTGCGGTAGTGAAGTTATTGGTGGTGTTTTGGTTATATCAAACGGAAGGAAGTCAGGTGTATTACTCCACTCTAACATGCTGCCATGTACATTGAGGTCTGGCAGCGGTAATATAGGACTAACCAAAACACCAAAAAAAAGAAAAACAAAATATTTATATGACACCGGAACAGGATATACGCAGGCAGGCAAACATTCATGCGTTTTTTTCGGTTTTTGGTTTTTGTTTTTTGGGTAAACCAGCAAAAATGAAAACATGCAAATATTATGTTAATTTTATGAAAATCCAAAAACATAGGCTTCCCAATGACAACAGGAACCACCAACACCACAACAAATCCGCAAAGCTAACACATATTGGTTTCAATACAAAAAACAGCCAACATTTATGTGAAGGACATTGGGATGGTACAGAAATCAAAAATTTAAAAAAGATTTTTTTTAAATAAATTATTTGTATAAATTTTTGTCAAATTTTATTTATATAGAATTTTATTTCTAACCAAAATTTTGTTAATTTTTTTCTAACGAAAAAATTCTTAAATTTTTTTCTAACGAAAAAATTCTTAAAATTTTTTCTAACGAACAAATTCTTAAATTTTTTTCTATAGAATACCAGCCGAACTATACCCGCTCTGCTGCGCCTTCTTTAACTTGCTAATACCTTTTATTTGAGCCTTTTTAGGTTGGGGACATTTCCCCCTGAATATGGATACCGAATTCGTGGCACCAGAGCTCATGTCCGCCAATGACGCAAAACGCCTGCGTCCGCATCCTGCCGAGAACATCGGAAAAAATTTTCAGCGGTGTTAATCCCCTTCTTATGCTGGCGATATTTGCGAAGTACTATGCCATGCATAGAAATCATGTAAAAACTACTACCCAAAGAGGTGTCGCACCTCTTTTTATAAAGCGTTAGGACTCCGCTATAAAATGAGGACAGAACTCATTGATGTGGGAGAAGTTTGCCCTGCTCCTTAATGGAATAATCGTGGGCAAATTTTTGCTCTACTCCCAAATACTTTTTTTATACCCACCACCGAAGGATGGGGGTATATTCATTTTGTCATTCCGTTTGCAACACATCGAAATATCCATTTCCGACCCTATAAAGTATATATATTCTTGATCAGCGTAAAAATCTAAGACCATCTAGACATGTCCGTCCGTCTGTCCGTCTGTCTGTTGAAATCACGCTACAGTCTTTAAAAATAGAGATATTGAGCTGAAAATTTGCACAGGTTCTTTTTTTGTCCATAAGCAGGTTAAGTTCGAAGATGGGCAATATCGGACTATATCTTCATATAGCCCCCATATAGACCGATCGGCCGATTTAGGGTCTTAGGCCCATAAAAGCCACATTTATTATCCGATTTTGCTGAAATTTGGGACAGTGAGTTGTGTTAAGCCCCTCGATATCCTTCGTCAATTTGGCTCAGATCGGTCCAGATTTGGATATAGCTGCCATATAAACCGATCCTCCGATCTAGGATCTTAGGCCCATAAAAGCCACATTTACTCTCCTATTTTGCTGAATTTTGGGACAGTGAGTTGTGTTAGGCCCTTCGACACCCTTCATCAATTTGGCTCCGATCGGTTCAGATTTGGATATAGCTGCCATATAGACCGATCCTCCGATTTAGGGTCTTAGGCCCATAAAAGCCACATTTATTATCCGATTTTGATGAAATTCAGGACAGTGAGTTGTGTTAGGCCCCTCAATATCCTTCGTCAATTTGGCCCAGATCGGTCCAGATTTGGATATAGCTGCCATATAGACCGATCCTCCGATTTAGGGTCTTAGGCCCATAAAAGCCACATTTATTATCCGATTTTGATGAAATTCGGGACAGTGAGTTGTGTTAGGCCCCTCAATATCCTTCGTCAATTTGGCCCAGATCGGTCCAGATTTGGATATAGCTGCCATATAGACCGATCCTCCGATTTAGGGTCTTAGGCCCATAAAAGCCACATTTATTATCCGATTTTGCTGTAATTTGGGACAGTAAATTGTGTTAGGCCCTTTGATATCCCTCATCAATTTGGAGTAGATCGGACCAATTTTGGATATAGCTGCCATATAGACCGATCTCTCGATTTCAGGTTTTGGGCTCATAAAATGTTCATTTATTGTCCGATGTCGCCAAAATTTGGAACAGTGAGTTAAATTAAGCCCCTCGACATCTATTTAAGGTTTTGGGCCCATAAAAGGTGCATTTATTGTCCGATGTCACCGAAATTCAGGACAGTGAGTTAGGCTAAGACCTTCGACTTCCTTCTTCAATATGGCTCATATCATGGGTTCATAAAAGGCGCAATTATTGTCCGATATCGCCGAAATTTGGGACAGTGAGTTGAGTTAGTCCCTTCGACATTTTTCTGAAACTTGGGCCAAATCGGTTCAGATTTGGATATAGCTGCCATATAGACCGATATCTCGATTTAAAGTTTTGGCCCCATAAAAGGCTCATTTATAATCCGATTTCACTGAAATTTGACAAAGTGACTTATGTTAGGCTTTTCGAAATCCGTGTCGTATGTAGCTCAGATCGGTTTATTTTTAGATAAAGCTACTTAAAAGACCAATATTTTGTTATACACAATTGAACAATGACTTGTACTTATAAGTATTTGGTCCAAATCGGAACATATTTTGATATAACTGCTATGGGACAAAAGGTATACAATTTTCACCGGATTTTGATGAAAGGTGGTTCACCTATATTCCCGAGGTGGTGGGTATCCAAAGTTCGGCCCGGCCGAACTTAACGCCTTTTTACTTGTTTGAGTCTTATATTACCATAGAGGGTAAATATGCCCGGTTTGGGTGATATTTTGGGGGATGGGTGTCCACACTGACATTAGACCCTTATGCGCCACTCTCAAACACATTTTATATGAGCCCCATATTGGCATGGCCGGTAAATAAGTCCTGTTTATCCCGAAAGTGGGTAAACATGTCCGGTTTGGGTGGTATTTCGGGGGATGGGTGGCCATCCTGACACTTGGCCCATACAGTAAAAAAAAGTTGTATGCCCTACTCCCAAACAAATTTTATATGAACCCCATATTAGCATGGCCGGTAAATAAGTCCTGTTTATCTCGAAAGTAGGTAAATATGTCCGGTTTGGGTTATATTTTGGGGGTGGGGTGGCCACCCTGACACTTGGCCCTTACGGTAAAAAAAAGTTGTATGCCCTACTCTCAAACAAATTTTATATGAACCCCATATTAGCATGGCCGGTATATAAGTTCTGTTTATCCCGACAGTGAATCAATTTCGTACTCTACTCTAAAAACAGTCTTATATGGGATTTGGGATGTATTTTGGTGTGGCAAGGTCCCCAAACACATGGCTCCTCAATTGGTTATCAGTTTCGTTTTTATTCTCACCATCATAAGATTGGGACTTACTAATGTAGTCACTCCGTTTGTAGCACCTTGAAAAATTGACCTGAGACCCTATAAGGAATATATAGTCTTGATCAAGCCATGTCCGTCCGTCCGTCTGTCCATCTTTCGAAATCACGATAGCGTTCGATCGAATAAAGATATCCGCTTTAAATTTTGCACAGATAATTTCTTATCAACGTTGGCCATATGGGATAGCAAATGGTCATAGCGATTCAGATTTGGATAAAACCAGCATATAAACCGATTCCTAGTTTTGACTTCTTGAGTCCCTTCGAGACATAAATTTTCATACGATTTGACTGAAATTTGGCACAAAAACTTCCGGTCGGACTTCAAATATCAGTGCCGAGTATGATCCGAATCGGTATATAAACTGATATAAAAATTCAAATTTGCCGATGAACATTCCACTAAGGCACAGGGGCAAACTTCTCACATGCTGTCCGATTCAAGTTTAAGCTCAATGATAAGGGACCTTCTTTTTATAGCCGAGTCCGAAAAGGCGTGCCGCACTGCGACACCTCTTTGTGGAGAAGTTTTTACATGGCTACCATGCAAAATGATACAGTGATTCCCAAATGAACACCTAGAAGTCTCAATTTTCATCTAAATTGGCTGAATTTTGACACAAAGACATCTGCTATGTCTTCCAACATCCATGCCAAGTATGAACCGAGTCGGTCTATATACTGATAGAGTCCCATACATACCGATCCCCAGATTTGACTTCTTGAGCTCTTAAAGGCCTTCACCTGATTTGGCAGAAATTTGACACGACGGCTTCTGATATAGAGACCACCGTAGAGCAGAGGTTAGCATGTTCGCCTATGACGCCGAACGCCTGGGTTCGAATCCTGGCGAGACCAAAAGAACAAATTTTCAGTGGTGGTTTTCTTCTCCTAATGCTGACAACATTTGTGAGGTACTATGCCATGTATAACTTCTCTCCAAAAAGTTGTCGCACTGCGGTACTCCATTCGGATTCGGCTATAAAAGGAAGGCCCCTTATCATTGAGCTTAAACTTGAAGCGGACTGCACTCATTGATATGTGAGAAGTTTGCCCCTGTTTCTTAGTGAAATGTTCATGGGCAAACATTTGCATTTGGCTTCTGATATGACTTCCAGCATCCGTGTCAAGTAAAAGATCCGAGTCCATACATATACTGATATAGGTCCCTTAGATACCGATTACTCGATGTGACAGCTTGAGACCATAACAGCAGCAACCAAATCCCGATTTTCAAATAGGAACTGAGTTAATGAAAGCAAATTTTTTTAGCGGAATCCATGACGGTGGGTACCCATGACACAGTTTGGCCGAATTTAGCACATTTTTACTAGTTTACACTCAAGCACGTTTATTTGAGCCCTATATTGAGCGGATGTTAGGCTCCCCTGCGGCACCCGACCCAAATAATTGATACCAAAGTTTTGTAGTTTTAGGTATTTTTAAGAGTGTAAAAAAAATTCGAAAGAATCGCATAACGCATCCCCGAGATCTGGTGATTTTGAAAATCGGGGTAATAAGGGGAAGTTTTTGGGGGAGGTATGGCCCTTGAACATTTCGTCTTAAATATGAATGTCAAATTTATGCTCTACTCCCAGATTTCTGTCATTTGAGCCCCATATTATCATGGTCGGTAAATATGTACGTTTTGGTGGGTGTGTTGGGCTGGGACCGCAACTCCGACACTTTGCCCCGAAAATAGATATCAAACTCGTTCTTTACTCTCAAATACCTTCGATTTGATCTCCAGATTGATTTGAACTCAGTTAAGGTGGTGCCTTAGGTCGAAGCCCCAAACGCTTGGCACCAAAATTGGATGTCAGATTTCTACTCTCAAATACCTTTCATTTGAGCCCAATATAGTCATAATGGGTCAATGAACCTATTTGACTTATTTTTGGAAACAAACGCACCACCTTGACTTGAACACAATTTTTAATGTCATTTTTGTAATCTACTCCCAAATACCTTTCATATGAGTCCCATATAGACATGTTCGACTTATATGCCCATTTGGGGATACTTGGGGGTGGGGCGACCTTCCATTACTTGGACCTAATTTTTTATGCCATATATGTAATCTACTGTCGAATACTTTTCATTTGAGGCCCATATTGACAGGAACATCGAATATATCTGTTTAAAAGAATTTTTTGGTCAGGGAGGCCCTCTGGGTACTTGGATCCAAATTTAAATACGATATTCGTTTTCTAGTCTCCAATACCTATTATTTGATACCCATATTGTGCCTATCGGTCCACTTTTGATTTTGGATGGCGTTGTTGGGGTAAGGGGGACGGACCGTCCCCATCCGGTATCTAAAAATTATGTAGTCTACGATTTCTTCCAGACACACATACACAATATGTGAACATTTGAAGAAAATCGGTTCAACCGTTTTTGATTCTACGGAACAAACAAAAAACCGATTCCCATATAGTCCTAATGGGTCATATGCCCATTTAAGGCGTTTTTGGGGGGTAGGGTGACACCCTATACTTCAATCTGAGTTTCTATGCCAGATTCGTAATCTAATCCCGAATACCTTTCTTTTGAGCCCCTTATTGAAATACACGTCCAATATGTCTGTTTGGTGGAATTTTGGGCTTGAGGCGGGCCAATGGGTACTTAGTCCCAAATTTTAATACCATATACGTATTATATTTTCCAATACCTTTCATTTGATACCCATATTGTCCCTATCGGTCCACTTTTGATTTGGGTGGTTTTTGGGTAACGGTCCACTTTTGATTTTGGATGGTGTTTTTGGATAACGGGGGAGGGTCCGTCCCCTTCCGAAATCAGCAAATTATAAAGTCTATTTCACTTTCTGACCATATTCGCAATATACTCCCGAATATCTTTCATTTGAGGCCCATATTGTCATGATCGTCAAAAAAACCTATTTTAAGAGGTTTTGGGGTTGGAGAGGCCCCCAGTTACTTGTATCCAATTTTTAATACGAAATTCGTACTCTACTCTTGAATACCTTTCATTTGAGTCTCATATTGTCCCGATCTGTCCACTTTTATTTTTGGGTAGTACTTTTGGGGTTAGGGGGAGGGTCCGCTCCCCCTCCGATATCAAAATATTATTCGTATAGAAATGTTTGTTGCAGCGCCATCTACTAGAGCATATTCGTAACTAAAATAATTTACACATATTCACCGATTTGTTCCCATCAACATAATAGAATATTTGATTTCCTTGTACTTTCTTTTTACCTTCTTCAACTTTAAGCCAACATTTATTTGCCTTACCATTTCACCCTAATAAACCTAAATAATCCCTGTATGGGATACTATTTATGCTTAAAGCTTTGTATTGCCTGACAGAATTAAAGTTTGTTAGGTCACATTACATTACATGAGAGGACAATGTGAGGAAGGAGAGAAACAGATAGCTACACAATTACATATGCATTTATGCGTACACGCAACCACATACGCCCATACTGGCATCTAGCAGGTATGTATTTGTGCGTTGTACCACGAAATTATTTATGACAAAAAGGCAGGTTACCCATATCCTCCCAATATTTAACACTCCCAGCCCCCTTTTAAATGTAAAACTTCACACATTTTGTATTTTGTTGATGTTTGTGAAGGGGTGAGAGGGGGGAGGCGGATTATGAACAGATTGGTAGACCATTGAGTAAGGACAAATATCAGTATTTAATAACAACAACAACAACACATTAGCTTAGAATATATTTTATGAACATGTTTAGACATGTATTTATGTGTAATCATAACATTTAAACACCACTGCGGTGATACCACACACATAGACATAGATATACACCACCACTTGTCTCTGCCTAATGGAACTCAATAACTTCACACAGTGGGGGAATGAAATTTAAAGGGAGATTAAAAATAAGCAAAATAAATAAAATTAAAAAAAGTAAAGGCATGGTAGGTTCTGTCGGTCCGAATCTTATTGTATATATCCTTCACTATTGCTCGCATGTGTCAAAATCATTGCGCGGTATTCCTTTATAGGCAAACAAAGGATAATGGCCAAGAAGGCAAATAAAGGATAATGGCCAAGAATTACTATGATATTGAAGCTTTGTCAGTTAATGAACGGAGTCTTGCCATATTTGGCTGGAATGTGTCAGTGCGCAAAATTTAGGCCAAATCGTATATGAATTGCACTCTATAGGGGCTCAAGAACTCAATCGGGGGATCGGTTTATATGGGAGCTACATTAGGTTATGAACCGATTCAGACTATATTTGGAACATACTTGTATGTTAAAGGTCATAGAAGAAGTCGTTTTTCAAAACTACAGCACTGAGAACTCTAGTGGGCTCAAGTGCAGTTTTGATTGTAAATGGGTTTTTGAAGAAATTCTGAAATTTTTGATGATGTCCCGAATTAAGGCCCATTTCCCTCTAGGACCCAATGTTAGTAAGATACAGCCATTTTTAGTTTTCCCAAGTGATATTTTGATTTTTATAGATTTTCGAAGAAATTCTGAACTTTTTGATAGAGTCTCGATTGGAGGCCCATTTCCCTCTAGGACGCATAGTTTAGGAGATACAGCCATTTTAAGTTTTCCAAGTGAATTTTCCATTTTTAATGGATTTTCGAAGAAATTCAGATTTTTTTGATGTAATTACGATTTAAAGCCCATTTCCCTCTAGGGCGCCTAGGTTATCAGATACAGCCATTTTAAGTTTTCCAAGAAAAATTTCGATTTTTAATGGATTATCGAAGAAATTTTAGATTTTTTGATGTGGTCACGAATTAAGGCCCATTTCCCTCTAGGGCGCCTAGTTTATCAGATACAGCCATTTTAAGCTTTCCAAGAAAAATTTCGATTTTTAATGGATTTTCGAAGAAATTTTGAATTTTTTGATGTGGTCACGAATTAAGGCCCATTTCTCTCTAGGGTGCATAGTTTAGGAGATACAGCCATTTTAAGTTTTCCAAGTGAAATTTCCATTTTTAATGGATTTTCGAAGAAATTCAGAATTTTTTGATGGAATTACGATTTAAATCCCATTTCCCTCGAGGACGCATAGTTTAAGAGATACAAGCATTTTAAGTTTTCTAAGTGATATTTAAGGATTTCCGAAGAAGTTCGGAATTTTTTGATGCAGTTACGAATGACGCCCATTTCCCTTTAACACGCACAGTTTAGGAGATACAGCCATTTTAAGTTTTCCTAGTAAAATTTTGGTTTTTAATTGATTTTCGAAGAAATTCTGAAATTTTTTATGGAGTCAGGAATTAAGGCCCATTTCCCTTTAACACGCACAGTTTAGGAGATACAGCCATTATAAGTTTTCCAAGTAAAATTTCCATTTTTAATTGATTTTCGAAGAAATTCTGAAATTTTTTATGGAGTCAGGAATTAAGGCCCATTTCCCGCTAGGACGCCTAGTCTAGGAGTTACAGACATAATAAGTTTTCTTAGTAAAATTTAGATTTTTTCGGGGATTTTCGAAAAAATTCCGAATTTTTTTGAAGGAGTCACGAATTAAGGTCCATTTCCCTCTAGGAAGCATAGTTTAGGAGATACAGCAATTTCAAGTTTTCCAAGAGAAATTTTACCACCTATGGTGACGATATAAGTGGGTGGTCCAATTGATTCCATTTAGCACTGATAAAGGTTTCAAATGATCCAATTGCGAACCATTGCGGTTGGCGATAACATTTCTACCAAAGTCGTGTTTGAAGACAAATGGACCGATGATGCCATAGCCCAAAAATCACACCAAACTGTTGTTTTTCAGAATCCATTTAGCCTGGAATGAACCTCAATGCTGAACATAAGTTTTCGATAAGCCTTTGTTGTTGTAGCGATATTTTCGTATAAGGAGATTTCAGGAGCTTGTTTAGGTCCAAGGGACCGATCGCCAAGGGAATATCATGGCCTTTGGTTTTTTTTTTAGGCTCCAATAGCTCGCCTTGTCATATTGAGTATCATAGTCACTTTGTATTTAAGCAAGAGCCGGTAGTGTCCGACTTCTTACTTAG
Organism: Stomoxys calcitrans; assembly: GCF_963082655.1. Taxonomy (NCBI): domain Eukaryota; kingdom Metazoa; phylum Arthropoda; class Insecta; order Diptera; family Muscidae; genus Stomoxys; species Stomoxys calcitrans. The sequence continues at coordinate 104,141,135 of NC_081555.1, read as the reverse complement.
ACTGTGGACTAGATATCGCTGATTGTCCGCGACTGCAATTGCAGCTACTATAAATACGAAGCATCCCATCATCCGCGCCCGGTAGATCCCAGCTGAGCTTCTAGTTATGTCAATAAAATCCACACAAATCGGAGCTCACAGTTCCATTTGGTGTATTTTACAGAGGACCATTATGATAATAAATTTATCCGATTTGCACAAATTGCTCGCTTGTGAGTTTTTACATTATGAAATGGCAGAGTATACTGAAACCTTTTCACACAATTATAAACCAGTGCTGCCACGGCGAAAAACTTTCACAAAGGACAAATTTTGATTAGAGATTTCAACGATTTGCACTCGTTGCTCGTTTGTGAGTTTCTACATGCTGAAATGGCAGAGTATAATGAATACTTTTCACAAAAGTATCAACCAGTGCAGCCACGGCGAAAAACATCGCCCAAAAAAAAATTCACTGTTTAGAGAAAAATGGCAAATCGCCACCCTGTTTGAATTATTATTTCATACATGCCATAGGGTATTGTCACTGAACACCTGAGATCGAATCCTGGAATCCAGGCAAAACCATCAGAAAAACATTTTCAGCTGTGGTTTTCACTTTCTATTGCTGGACACATTTGTGACATTCTCTTCAGAGAGGTGTCGCACTACAGCACGTCGTTTGGGCTCGGGTTTAAAAAAGGAGTTCAATTATCATTGAGCTGAAGCTTGAATCGAACTTCTTGATATGTGATAAGTTTGCCATTGTTCCTTAGTGGAATGTTCATGGGCAAAAATTGCAATTTGGATACACTTGTCTTGGACTTCGTGACAAACGAAGTCTTATTGGCTCTCGATAAGGATGGCAAGAGACTAATCGCATATTCGGACATCAAGTTACTGATTCGAGGCAAATTTCTTGAGAACTTGCACCAGAAAAATGGAGCGCTTCACACATACAGGATTATGGACTCCCATCTTTGGAGGGGAGCTCTCAGCGATTATCGTAGGACATCAAATACCTGGGTCTTGTTCTCGAAGCAGATGGAATACCTAGGCCTAGTTCTCGATTTTAAACTGTCCTGGAAGAGAAAAACTGAGGAAAGAAATTCTGTAAAAAGCAGGGAGCTTACCCAATACATCCATAATGGAGGCCACCTTGGCACAGAGGTTAGCATGTCCGCATATGACGCTGAACGGCTGTGTTCGAATCCTGCCGATTCGAACTGCAGTGGTTATCCCTTCCAGCTATGTAAAAACTTGTCCCCAAAGAGGTGTCGCACTGCGGCACACAGTTCGGACTAGGCTAAAAAGGAGGTCATATACCATTGAGCTTAAACCCTGTCCCTAATGGAGTGTTTATGGCCAAATTTACAATTTTTACCCGTAGTGCGACCAGTTTTCGAGAAGGATGTTCGAGAAGTTGCAAAAAGTGACCTGCGTCGGAATCACGGTAGCAATGTGGTTCACAGGCGAGCTTGGCAGGGAATACTTCTCTCATATTAATGAGTGCAGCCGGATTAAAGTTGTAAGTTCAATGCTAAGAGGCCTCATTTTTTATGACGAATCCGAACGGCGTGCCACCACTTGGAAGAGAAGTTTTAACATCATCATATACCTCACAAATGTAGCCAGCATTAGTAAGGGGTATTGTATTGAAAAGGTTTTTTTTTAAACAAAATTAATTTTTTCAGTTGTGTATCCCCAAAAATCCATTTTTGTAGATATGTTGGCAACATTTTTAGTTTCCCACTGTGCCAAATATTAAGCCAACTCTTCCATCACACCACAGGTGTAAATAAATCCCATGATATGGCATAGAGCATACGATATATGCCAGCATACCTTCATATATGCAGATGAATGTTTGAATTTTATAATGACACCAAAGATAGTCAACAACAACCAAACTCCAACTCCAACACCATCAACAACAACAACAACGCCCACAATAACGACAAAGACCACCAATTTATAACCTATCAAAATAATCACAACATTGCGAAAGGTTTATTTAAACAAATAACTGAAGTCCGATCAAAAACTTCTCCAACCCCCTTTCAAAGCCAATACAAAAGGACTGTATGTCCCTTTACCACCACCATACTTTGCAGAGAGAAAGGACACATAAAAGGAAATTTTTCAAATTTATGACCCTGCATGGATGGGATGGCGGTTGAGTGTGGACTAAATGTTTGTGTGGGCGTAGTCGTCCCCAACATTACCGACGTGTGACCGTCGCGTGTGTTTTGTTAATCAGAGTTACATATTAAAAGGCCAATTGGGAGGTTTGTGGTTTATGGCTTAACCTCCTGCCTCCGCTTTCTCACCATCATAGAGGAAAACCTCATCCATTTTGACATCAGGTGCCGTTCGCGATTGGGGGCTTATATGACACAGAACAACACGTAATAATGTTTACACATAGTTTTCCCAGATTGTCTGTAGCAGTGGTAGGTCAGTCGGATGGTTGGTCGCCAGCTATTCGGTCGGTGGTTATTTGGGACTGTATCGTGTGTAGTTGATTTGAGTTATTTTTCGGTTGTGGTCAGCAGCGTTGTTGTTTGTGGTGCCGTTGGTGGCAGCCGGCTTGTTGATTTTGATCATTAGTTGTTAATTTAAATAATAGCGTTGACGGCAACCAAATTATAGTTGTTTGTTATTTTTTTGGGGGAAACAAACTGACATTAGTAATTAGAAGTGATTTACACAAGGTTAGACTCCAATGTCCTAGCCCGGATGGAGTTGTGTTATTGTCATTGGAAATACATTTACAGGTGCATGTTTTGTTTTGGGTTTTTGCAGTTTTTGTTTTTTTTCCCATTCTTTGCAGTGCAAACTAATTCGGTAGTGGTGATTCTTCATATGAACACCAATCATATGAAATGACCATAATAACAGTGATTTCATCCTGGGGGCATTTGCAACAAATATCAAATTGTCATAGGGAGGCAACACTTTATGATAATCATGACGTTGATTTAGTGCCATAGTGTGACCTCTCATGCGAGCAAAATTTTTGACACAATGAACATGAAACACAAAATTGCTAATGTCAAGGGAAGGATTAGGAATGACTATTTGCCCCATTTTGATGTCATATATATAGAGAAAGTTAAAAATAAAAGAAAAAAAGAAACAAGTAAAATCTCTTTAAGTTGAGTCGGGCCAAAACTTATATACCATCCACCATGGATTGCATGTGACAAGTTCCTTGAATAACTCTTTTCAAATAAATAAGAGCTATATCAAGTTTTAGACCCATATTGACTGTACTTGTCATGGCTGTTGAAAGTTTTGACAAGTAAAGGCGTGCTAAGTTCGGCCGGGCCGAATCTTATATACCCTCCACCATGGATCACATTTGTCGAGTTCTTTTCCCGGCATCTCTTTTTAGGCAAAAAAAAGGATAAAACAAAATATTTTCTCTGCTATTCGAGCGATATCAAGATATGGCTTGGTTCGGACCACAATTAAATTGTATGTTGGAGACCTGTGTAAAATGTCAGCCAATCCGAATAAGAATTGCGCCTTTTGGGGGCTCAAGAAGTAAAATAGAGAGATCGATTTATATGGGAGCTGTATGAGGCTATAGACCGTTTCAGAGCATAATAAACACGCATATTGATGGTCACGAGAGGATACGTCGTACAAAATTTCAGGCAAATCGGATAATAATAACGGCCTCTAGAGGCTCAATAAGTCAAAATCCCAGATCGGTTTATATGGCAGCTATATCAGGTTATGAATCGATTTTAAACTTATTTGGCACAGTTGTTAAAAGTCATAACAAAATATGTCATGCAAAATTTGAGCCAAATCGGATAGAAATTGCGCCCTCTACAAGCTCAAAGAGTCAAGTTCCCAGATCGGTTTATATGGCAGCTATATCCGGTTATGCAGAGTTGTTAGATATCATAATAAAACACGTAGTGCAAAATTTCATTCCAATCGGATAACAATTGAGCACTGTATAGGCTCAAGAAGTCAAGACCCAAGATCGGTTTATATGGCAGCTATATCAGGTTATGAACCGATTTGAACCACACTAAGCACAGTTATTGGAAGTCATAGCGAAACACCGCATGCAAAATTTCTGCCAAATCTCTGCGCCCTAGAGAGGCTCAAGAAGTCAAGACCCCAGATCGGTTTATATGACAACTATATCAGGTTATGCACCGATTTGAAGCATACTTGCACAGTTGTTAAAAATCATAACAAAATACTTCGTGCAAAATTTCATTCCAATCGGATAAGAATTGCGCACTCTAGAGGCTCAAGAAGTCAAGACCCCAGATCGGTTAATATGACAGCTATATCAGGTTATAGACCGATTTGAAGCATACTTGGAACAGTTGTTAGGTATCATAACAAAACACGTCGTGCAAAATTTCATGGCAATCAGATAAGAATTGCGCCCTAGAGAGGCTCAAGAAGTCAAGACCCAAGATCGGTTTATATGGCAGCTATACCAAAACATGGACCGATATGGCCCATATCGGTCCATGTGCCAACCACACTTGGCACAGTTGTTGAAAATCATAACAAAATACATCGTGCAAAATGTCATTCCAATCGGATAAGAATTGCGCACTCTAGAGGCTCAAGAAGTCAAGACCCCAGATCGGTTTATATGACAGCTATATCAGGTTATGCACCGATTTGAAGCATACTTGGCACAGTTGTTAAAAATCATAACAAAATACTTCGTGCAAAATTTCATTTCAATCGGATAAGAATTGCGCCCTCTAGAGGCTCAAGATGTCAAGACCCAAAATCGGTTTATATGGCAGCTATATCAGGTTAGGCACCGATTTCAACCATACTTGGCACAGTCGTTAGATATCATAACAAACAACGTCGTGCAAAATTTCATGCCAATCGGATAAGAATTGCGCCCTCTAAGGGATCAAGAAGTCAAAACCCAAGATCGGTTTATATGACAGCTATACCAAAACATGGACCGATATGGCCCATTTACAATCCCAACCGACCTACACTAATAAGAAGTATTTGTGCAAAATTTCAAGGGGCTAGCTTTACTCCATCGAAAGTTAACGTGCTTTCGACAGACAGACGGACGGATGGACGGACAGATGGACGCACGGACAGATGGACGCACGGACAGATGGACGCACGGACAGATGGACGCACGGACAGATGGACGCACGGACAGACGGACGGACATGGCTAGATCGACATAAAATGTCACGACGATCAAGCATATATATACTTTATGGGGTCTCAGACGATTATTTCGAGTAGTTACAAACAGAATGACGAAATAAGCATAACCCCATGCTATGGTACTTTGAGGCAAATCGAGTATTAATTGCGTGCTCCAGAGGCTCAAGAAGTCGAATCGGAAGATCGTTTTACATGGCAGCTATATCAGGTTGTGAACCCATTTGGACCACACTTAGCACAGTTGTTGGAACTCATACCGAAAACACCAGGTGCACAATTTCAATCCAATCGGGTGTTGATAGCGTTTTCTAGAGGCTCAAGAAGTCAAATCTGAAGATCGGTTTATATGGCAACTATATCTGGTTTTGAACCCATTCGGACCATACTTGACACAGCTGTTGGAAGCCACGAGCAAATTTCAGCCAAATCGGATAAAAATTATGCCGTCTAAAGGCTCAAGAAGTCAAAATCCAAGATCGGTTTATATGACAGCTATATCAAATGTATGGAGGCCACCCTAGTGCATAGGTTAGCATGTCCGCCTACGACGATAAACGCCTAGGTTCATCCTGGCATGAACATCAGAAAAATTTTCAGCGGTGGTTATCCCCTTACTAATGCTGGCGACATTTGATAGGTACTTTCGCCATGTAAAAACTTCTGCCAAAAGAGGTGTCGCTCTGCGGCACGCCGTCCGGACTCGGCTATAAAAAGAAGGTCCCTTATCATTGAGCTTAAAATTGAATCGGACAGCACTCAGTGATTTGTAAGAAGTTTGCCCCAGTTCCTTAATGGAATGTTCATGGGCAAATTTGCATTTGCATATCAAATGATGGACCTATATGGACCGACCATTTATAATTGAAACCGGCCTACACTAATAGGAAGTATATGTGCAAAATTTCAAGCGCTTAGTTTTACTCCTTTGTGCTTTTCGACGGACAGACATGGCTGAATAGATATTGCGCTGGAACTTTGCCCATATTCTTTTTTTGTCCATAAGCAGGTTAAATTCGAAGATGAGCTATATCGGACCATATATTGATATAGCCTCCATATAGACCGATCCGACGATTTAAAGTCTTAGGCTCATAAAAGCCACATTTATTATGCGATTTTGCTAAAATTTGGGACAGTGAGTTGTGTTAGGCCCTTCGACATCCTTCTTCAATTTGGCCCAGATCGGTCCAGATTTAGATATAACTGCCATATAGACTGATCTCTCAATTTAAGGTCTTAGGCCCATAAAAGGCGCATTTATTGTCCGATATTGGCTAAATTTGGAACAGTAAGTTGTGTTTGGAACTTCGACATCCTTCTTTATTTTGGCCCCGATCGGTTCAGATATGGATATAGCTGTCATATAGACCGCTCTCTCCATTTAGGGTTTTGGGCCCATTAAAGGCGCATTTATTTTCCGATGTCTCCGAAATTTGGGACAGTGAGTTGTGTTGGGCCCTTCGACATACCCCTTCAATTTGGCCCAGCTCGGTCCAGATTTGGATATAGCTGCCACATAGACCTATCTCTCGATTTAGGGTTTTGGGCCCATAAAAGGAGAATTTATTATCCAACTTCGCCGAAATTGGGTACAGTGAGTTGTCTTAGGCCCTTCGACATCTTTGGCCCAGATCAGTCCAGATTTGGATCTAGCTGCCATATAGACCGATCTCCCGATTTAAGGTTTTGGGCCCATAAAAGGCGTATTTATAGTCACTATTTTTAGTTTTTTTTTAAAAAAAGACACATACTTTTCCTATTCATTGAGAGCAATGACGTTTTGTAGTATATTGCTAAAGAAGCAGAGTTGCCCAAGATTTTCGAATATTTTTACTGTCGTTCACAAGGAGGTCATCCATTCCACTAATTTCGTTACTATGTTTTCCGGTTCTTTGAAAACATTCGACATTCGGTACAACCACTTGATTGGGTAATTTTTGTGTCTGTGTCTCGATTGACATTCACCGGCTCTATAAAAAAGTATTGTCTACTTACTATGGCTCCATTGCAAATTGAGTCATTGTAATCACTTAACTGTGACGATAATATTTTATAACAATTATATTGTGGCTGTTGGTTAAGCTTAGTGCTGCTGCACATGAACTAAATTCCTTAGGAGATACAAAATGCTGCCACTCTGCTTCACTTTGCTAAGGTGAGTCTCAAAGTGTGTAGAGTGGTCTGCTTGGTTTCTCTTTCGCTCTCTGTGTATGCCTTCGCAATTTCGTTGTTGCTTATTTAAGCCAAGGCATGCCGCCACATGTTGCAAGTTGTAGCCGCTATTACCACACTTTTGCCATTCTGTCGTAGCCACCGCTGTTGGCCGTATATCTTTCACACAGAAATATGGTTGACTGTGTTTGAGCACGTTTTTGGTGTTACCATTTGTCTGGTTTACTACCAAATTGTAAGCAATTTTTTTTTTTTGCTTCTTTCCTACTTTTTGCCGCGGGATATTGTTTTTGGACTTCCTCGAATGCCTATGCTGCAGTTGAAGCCGCTGCACTCTCATGTTTGAGTATGGCTATGATGGTGTAACGCATGTCACAATGCAATGCGGTGTAGTGTGGTGTGGAACGGTACCATGCCGTATGCTGCGGTTATTGTTGATGTATGCGTCATAGCTTTAGTCGGTGCTTGCAGCAGACAACGCTCTCTTTGTAAATTACTGATAAACATTGGCAACATTTTTTTTTAGAATGCAATGAAGCCATCAGAGCTTAAGAGGCAGGAATGTGAATTAATTTTGGAAAAATTGATTAAAAAATATTGTATTGTGGATTGGAAGTTGGAAGTCAACATGTAGCCAGCATTCGTAAGGGGAAAGGTAAGTTCAGGTTAGGTTTAGGTGGCAGTCTGCCATCAGACTCAGTCAGACGTTTTCGTCCATTGTGATACCACAGGAACAGAAGAAGGAAGATGCCTTCTATTTCCTACTGTTGAACCATACAGATCTCTTTAAAAATCCCAATAAGATGCGAATGTTCACATGCGCTAAATCAGACAGGTTCTCAAAGAAATGAGAACCGAAAGTGGAAATCCTTCTGACTGACAGTGGTGGACGCACCCACAGAAAGTGTTCTATAGTCTCATCTTGTTTGATGTCCTCACAGCTTCTGCAAAAGTCGCTGCTGGGAATCTTCAGTCTGTCAGTATGTTTTCCGATTAGACAGTGACCTGTCATGTCGGACACAATGACTCTTCTGGCCAATGACAGCAATGCGGTAGACTTCTTCAAGTCTAAATTAGTCCACATAGTTTTGGAATGCTCACAGCCTCCTCTTTGTGACCATCTACCATTCGTTGTCCTTCGGGCCTGTTCCCGAAAACTTAGCTTACATGTCGCTAGAGGCATACCCACAGATGAACTTTTCAGCCATCTCGTTGATAGATCTGCGGCAGTCGAGGGCGGTTTTTGTGTTCAGAAATATGTTCTCCAGGGATTTAATGGCTGCCTGGTTGTCTGAGAAGATATTTATGCCAATCCTCAGTGCGGCTGTGATGCACAAACAAGCCATCCTTTGGATTCGGTGAAGTATTGAGCAGTAGGTGGACGTTTGAAGCGCCGTCCACCAGACCACAACACCATATAGCATTATAGGTCTGACAACCGCAGTATATACCCAATGCATGCATGACAGGTGAACTAAACCCCCCACTTTTGCCAATGGCTCTGTTGCAGGTGTATAGGGCAAGAGTGGCCTTTCTTTCCCTTTCCAAAATGTTGGATTTGAAGTTAAATTTCCTGCCCAGCAAAACATCCAGGTATTTTGCAAGTGGAACATTCTCTTCACCCAAGGAGACTGGTTCCACTGCGGGCAACTTGTATCTCCTGCTGAAAAGAACTACTTCTGTCTTGCACAGATTTATACCTAGACCACTTTCGGTGGGCCACTTTGCTGTTGCACGAAATTCAGGTGTCCTCTAGATACATGAGCAGCTGAGCCAGTGACCACGCTTACGACCCGCAACTGACGACCGCGTCCAGATGACCTTATACTACCGACACCCCTTGAGTGACTCACGACTCAAAGATCCACAAAGAGAGCGAACATTTTGCCTTTAATCTTCAAATGAATAAGCCGCTTAGCCCGCTAACACACACTTGTGCAAACTTTCCACGATTACACCCCTCGATTCAGTGCCGTACCCACGGCGTGAGTGAATCACGTCACCGAAATCCACATAGCCAGAACTTTTCCTTTGTCCATCAGACATAAGGGCTACTGAGCCCGCAAACATTTACTCATGACGTCTGGCAAGGACCGTCATCTCCTGATTTAGTGTTTTAGCCACTCCGTGAGTGAATCACATCACCTAGATACACATAGCCTGCACCTCCTCTCTGCCCTTCAGACATAAGAGCCACTGAGCCCGCGGACATATACTCATGCCGTCTATCTAGGACCGCTATCTCTTGATTTAGTGTCTTATCCACGCCGTGAATGAATCACATCACCGAGACACGTAGCCAGCACCTTGTCTATGTTTGCCCGGCACTAGATAGCTGTGAGCACTGCACAGGCTGGAACATTGAGGTCCGATTTGTAGGGTGTTCATTGCTGTCACCAGAAGCTTAGCTGCGAGCTTCCACAGGTTGTCGATAGTGGAATACTCCTTACGGAGTAGCTGCAGTCATAAGAGCCGCTAAGCTTGTATACACACACTCGTGCCATCTATGCACGACCACCACCCCGTCACTTAGTGCCGTGTCCACGCCGTGAATAAATCATGTGTCGTTTGTACACGTAGCCAGCACCTCGTCTCTGTTCTTTAGATATAAGAGCCGATGATCCCGCGAAAACACACTCGTGCCATCTGTCTAGGACCGCCACACCGTGATTTAGTGTCGCATCCACGCCGTGAGTGTAACACATCACTGAGTTAAACGTAGCCAGCACCTCGCCTCTGTTCTTCAGACATAAAAGCCGCTGAGCCCACGAACACACACTCGTCCCATCTATTTAGGACCGCCACACCGTTATTTAGTGTCGCATCCACGCCGCGAATGAAAAAATGACCGAGTTAAACGTAGCCAGCACCTTGCCAAAACCCCCACACTGTGACTTAGTATCTTGTCACGACGTGAGTGAATCACGTCATTGATATCTACATAGCCAACACTTGGCCATTTTCCTTTAGACATAAGAGCCGCTGAGCCCTCGAACACACACTCGTGCCATCTGTCTAGGACCGCCAAACCGTCATTTGGTGTCGCATCCATGCTGTGAGTGAAAAACATCACTGAGTTAAACGTAGCCAGCACCTCGCCTCTGTCCTTCAGACATAAGACCCGCTGAGCTTGTGTGCACATACTCGTGCCATTTGTGGACGACCACCACCCCGTCACTTAGTGCCGTGTCCACGACGTGTATGAATCATGTGTCCGCGATACACGTAGAGCCGCTGAGCCCTCTACCACACACTCGTGCCGTTTTCCTTCGACGGCAACACCATGGTTTAGTGTTGCATACACTCCGTGAGAGAAAAACATCACTGAATTAATCGCAGCCAGCACCTCGCCTCTGTCCTTTAGACATAAGACCAGCTGAGCTTGTGTATACATATTCGTGCCATCTGTGTACGACCTGGTGGTCACTCCGTCACTTAGTGCCCTGTCCACGCCGTGAATGAATCATGTGTCCGTGATACACGTAGCCAGCACCTCGCTTTTATCCTTCAGACATAAGAACCGCTTAGCGCGCGAACACCTCGTGCCATCTTTCTACTGCCGCCACACTGTGATTTATTTTCGCATACACGCCGTGAGTGAAACACGTCAACGAGATAAAAGTCGCCTCTGTCCGTAAAAAAGGGGGCACATCTTGAGGGAGAAATTTTTACATGGTATGGAGGGGATAAATTGTTTCTGATGTCTAGGAGGGTACCTTGGCGCAGAGGTTAGAATGGCCGCCTTTGACGCCGAACGCCTGGGTTCAAACCCTGGCGTGAACATTAAAAAAATGTTCAGCGGCGGTTATCCCCTTCCTAATGCTCGGTGTCCCGGTAGCCGAGTTGTTAGCGTGCTTGGATTACCAGTGCAGGGTTCGTGGGTTCGATTCCCGCCAGAAGCCTTGATCTGTCGCTACTGTGGTATCACAATGGACTTAAAATTGTCTATGTGAGTCTGTAAAGGACTGCCATTCTTACCTAACCTAACCATCTCCTTACTAATGCTGGCTCATTTGCGAGACTTCCTGCCATGTTAAAACTTCACTATCAAGTGGTGTCGTTATGTGGCACACCGTTCGGACTCAGCATAAAAAAGGAAGTTTCTTATCATTGAAATTTAGTTTAGTTATGAAGTCCAATATTCGAAGCCAGGCGTTCAGCGCCATATTAAACTCTGCGCTACGGGTGTATGGAGAGTGCTATGACCCTTCTATTATTCTACGCTCTCAAAAGGTGTGTATGTTTGCCAGAGAAGGCCGTTGGCCTAGCCAAACTGTTAGCATATGTAGACAAGTTAGGGCGGTCTGGAGCTTAAGACTCTAACTAGGTGTCTTCGAGCGAAGCTTTGTGCACCCATTCAACCAGTCATGGTCGCATAGCAGACAACATGTTATGGCCTGATACCACCACCACAGCTGTTCTGTCTTCGTAGTCCATTCTAAGCGTAATAACGGGCTCCAGATTTAGCGCTTCACTGGAAACAGACGCAGACCGGCAGCCGTCTAAGTGATAACACAATTGTAGCTATCCTTGAGTCAGGAGCGTAGTCAGGATTTTATTTTGGGGGATAGCATCATTTTGTTCCTCAAAAAAAAAATTGAAATGTACCCTCAAAAATGTATTTCGGGCTACCTCGACGCCTTGAGTGGCTGTAAAAGTTATTCAGTAACAAACGCTCTAATCAACGATTAAAGCAAAACTGTCATGCTCTATATAACTGAAATAAATCAGATAAGGGAATCGACAATCAGACTTCAAAGGGCTTATACTGAATGGATATTTTTTCAACCATAAAATTTTGAGGTATTTAGATTTCAAAAACTCTAATATGGCTAGATCGTATCCGTATGCCCCTATTTATTTTGTAATTATCCTTAAGAAATGTAGATATTGAGCTGAAACTTTACTACTTTTCATCAAATTCATATTTATCATTAAAATTTTCCTTCAGAAAAAACTTCTGTAAAATTTAATTGAAAGACTTAATTTTAGTAAAAGTTTCTCCATTTCAAGTATGGTTTACTAAGTTAATGTTGTCGGTAATTCTACGGAAAAGTTCGGCCTATTGGAGCCACTTCTACTCTTATAGCCCCATACATGCACAACCCGGCTCGCTAATAACGGCCTCGTTATTTGGTAACTGCACTATTTAGTGCACTATTCCCTATATGTGGATGGCGGCGTTGGTGTTACCGCTGGTTGTTGTAACTCTTTGCTCTCTATGTTTGCATTAAAGAGCCGTTGTTCACGGTGAAAGTAAATCTACATCAGCTGTACCAAAAAACCAACACACACACACACACATAAACAACAAGTACTAGTAAACTAAAGCCAACTAGCATGGAAATGCAGTACAAGTTACTGGTGCAACGACAGTAACATGAGTACTCGTATAACTTTTGTGTTGACCAAAGACCAAAGACATTCGCTACAAATCGACTGCATGGTGATTGTGGCAGCAGTTGGTGAACGCGAAAGGGTAGACCAACTGGCATTCATACACATGCATGTAGGTACGTGGAGACTTCACACTCTTAGTTCGAATGCATTTTGTGAGATAATGCACATTTTGCCAAACACAATGTAAATAAAGAGACCGGGTATTATGTAAGCAAATAGTACTGGCGAAACTGGGCTGATGGCTGCTGTTGACTGCCGACTGTGGACTGCCTTTTGGCATGGTATGCCAGGGTATGGCAAATGCAAAAAAAAAAAATATTATAACGCGTGTTGTCTTATTTTGCCAAATGGACAATGGCAACACTGAAAGAAATGATGATCATGATAAAGTATTAGGATAATGAATTGGCATTTTTAATAAAGGAAACTCATATAAAGGAAAAAAATCCAAGCAATCATAGATGTCTGTTAAAAATGATCTAAATTTCATTGATGGGCGTTTTACTTGTGTTCATTGGGACCAAATTTTTTTTATTAGTTTTGAGATCGGTTTATAGGGGAGCTGTATTAGGCATTAAACCGATTCAAAACATATTCGACACGTATGTTAAAGGTCATGGGAGAAGCCGTTGTACAAAATTTCAGCCAAATCGGGTACGAATTGCGCCCTCTAGAGGCTCAAGAAGTCAAGACCCCAGATCGGTTTATATAACAGCTATATCAGGTTATGGACCGATTTGAACCATAATTGGCACAGTTGTAGCAAGTCATAACAAAACACCGCATGCAAAATTTCAGCCAAATCGGGTAGGAATTGCGCCCTAGAGAGGCTCAAGAAGTCAATATCCCAGATCGGTTTCTATGACAGCTATATCAGGTTATGGACCGATTTAAACCATATTAGGCACAGTTATTGCAAGTCATAACAAAACACCGCATGCAAAATTTCAGCCAAATCGGGTGGGAATTGCGCCCTCTAGAGGCTCAAGAAGTCAAGACCCCAGATCGGTTTATATGACAGCTATATCAAGTTATGGACCGATTTGAACCATAATTGGTACAGTTGTTAGAAACTATTACAAACCATCTCATGCCAAATGAGATAAGAATTGCGTCCTCTAGTGGCTTAAGAAGTCAAGATGCAAGATCGGTTAATATGGCGGCTATATCAAAACATGAACCGATATTGCCGATTTACAATCCCAACCGACCTACATTTATAAGAAGTATTTGTGCAAATCAATTTGTGTTTGTTTGTTTGTGTGTTCGTTATAGACTCAGAAACGGCTGAACCGTTTTCTTGAAATTTTCATTGATGGTGATCCCGTGGTGAACATAAGGAACTACTTTTTTTGATATCTAATGGGGGAGCGGACCCTCCCCCTTACCCTAATTTCAGAAACGCCAGATATCGGAGATGGGTGGTGCGATTTAAGCGAAGTTTTGTGTGCTCTCTGATAGTAAACTACAAAAAAAGAATTTGGTATCCAAATTTTGGATAGGGTACCTAGGGGGTAGGGGGTAGGGGGTAGGGGGCATCCCAAAACCCAATCACGACAATATGGGACTCAAATGAAAGGTATTTAAGATTAGAAAACGTATCTGACTCAGAAACGGCTGAAGCGATTTTCTTTTCTTCTCTTTCACAACAGATGGTGCATAATGATCCCGTGGTAAAAACTAGGTACTGCATTTTATGATATCTGAAGGAGGAGCGGACCCTCCCCCTTACCCTAATTTTAAGAAACGCCAGATCTCGGAGATGGGTTGTGCGATTTGAGCGAAATTTTGTGTGCTCTCTTATAGTAACCTACAAACAAAAATTTGGTATCCAAATTTCGGATAGGGTACCTAGGGGGGGCGCCCCACCCCAAACCTACCAAATATATATATATATATATGTATATATATATATATATATATATATATATATATATATATATACCCCAATCACGACAATATGGGATTCAAATGAAAGTTATTTGAGATTAGAAAACGTATCTGATATCCAATAGTCGGATCAAGTTTTGGGGGTCCACCCCAACCCCGAAAACACCCCTAAATCGGACATATTTACCGACCATGGCAATATGAGACTCAAAGGAAAAGTATTTGCGAGTAAATATCCATCCCTTCCCCAAACACCCCCCTAACATGACTTATTTGCTGACCATGGGAATATGGGGCTTAAACGAAAGATATTTGAGTGTAGAATACGAATCCAGATGTAGGACTAACTGTTTGAGCGGCCGCCCATCCCCGAGAACGTCCCCCAAAGAAGACGTCCCCTTCCCCAAAACAACCCCCAAACAGGACTTATTTACTGGCCATGGCAATATGGGACCTAAATAAAAGGTATTTGAGTGTAGAATACGAATCTTATATCCAGATGTAGGACCAAGTGTTTGGGTACCGCCCATCCCCGAGAACGTACCCCAAAGAAGACAAATTTACGACCATAGCAATATGGGTCTTAAATGAAAGGTTTTTGGAAGTAAAGCACGAATCTGATATCAATTTTCGGGAAAGGTGTCTACGGGGCCACCCCACTCCCATAACACCACCCAAATAAGAAGTATTTGATGACCATTGCAAAATGAGGCTCAAATAAGAGGTATTTTAGAGTAGAACACGAATCTGATATACATTTTCACAGCCAAGTCACTGAGTGGCCGCACTATTGCCCAAAACACTCCCCAAACCGGTCATGTTGGCCGACTATGGAAAAATGGAGCTCAAGTGAATGGCATTTGGGAGTAGATCATGAATCTGACATCAACATTCGGGACCAACTGTCTAGAGGACGTCCCATCACCATAACAACCCCCAAGTAGGACGTATTTGCTCATCGAGACAATTTGGGTCTTCAAGACAGTGGAGCTCGATATTCATAGTTTTTAGGGCCCATACCCCAAACCGGACATTTTTGGTGGCTTTTCAATAAAGCGTTTAAGTGAATGGTATTTCAGATTAGAAAACGAATTTGATATCCAATTTTGAGGCCAATGGCAATATGGGGTTCAAATATATGAAAATAGAGCACGTTGTTGATTTATTTTCAGGGCTTAGTGATTGGGGGACCACTCAATTCCCCTAAATCGGGCATATTTAACGACCATGTCAATGTGGGGCTTAAATGAAGAACTGATACCCACTTTGGGGACCAATTTTCTGGCGTCCTACCTCTTTCCCAAAATACCACACAAAGAACAGTTTTTTACTGACCATTGCAATATGGGGCTTAAATAAAGGTATTTGGGAGTAGAATACGAATTGGATATGCAAATGTAGGACCATGTATTTAAGGCATTACCCCTTCCCAAAACACCCCCAAAAGGGTAAAAATTTTTGAAAATGTATCTCTATATGAACCAATTAAAACCATTTACGCCTCTAAAATAAAATTTATATCCAGGAAAGTTAATCCGATTAGTTTACCGGTTTAAAAACGGGAGCATGTTTAACAGATGGACGGACATCACAAAATTGATGTCCGTCCGTCTGGAAGACAAGACACAAATTTCAGTTTGATTCAATTCGAAAAATATGTCACAAATTTTTTCAGATGTTTAACTATGGCTGGCTCACTGCCAGCCTATTTGTCTGTCACTCCGTTCACCTGCTGACTAGTACAGAGTAATGCAGTTATTGTCAACCCGCTAATGATGAAACAAGGCTAACTATGGTAACATCGACCTAAACAACTAGACAATGCAATTTATTTCCTTAAACATATCACATTGTATGATTAAGCGTATCCGAGGCAAACATTTTAATTGAATTTAATTGAATAAAAAAAGAAAAAGTGTTTCAAATCTTGCAATTGTGGTGAAGTGTGCCAATAGCATGATTTTTTTTTCTTATTAAAAAAATGTAATGCGGATATAAGGCCATGGTATATAAGGCAATGTTAACAATAAATTAAAATTATTGTTGTCTTGCCATTATATGCCACGCCATGAATTTGAAGACCTCATATTTTTTTTTGAAAATTTTCAAAGTTCAAAACTTTATATACTTTGTTGGTATATAAAGTCGTTACTCATACCGTTGGCTTTTCTGTGACCATGTTGACGCTGCCAAGATGAAAAAGTTTCTCTCGAAAACCCATGTCAAAACTGAAACGTTTGTAGACGACATGGGAGTCAGAGCAGAGATAACGGAGGACATGCCGAGGCTTTTTATGAAATCCCATTTTCCTCAGGATACGACGGGACTCACGGATACACCGGCATCTTGGAATAATGAGATCGATCGAAGGCTTATCATAGCGGAATTTTTAGTCAATGAAGCCCTGAGGAGTTTCAAACCTTTTTAGTCACCCGGAACTGATGGAATATTTCCGGCGTTAATACAAAAGGATCTCTACACACAGATCGCCCGGATCTCTACCTGCAGAATATGATCCATATAGGATCATATGTAGATATAGATGCTACCATAAGTGTAGAAAGGCCTCTGGGAGGTAGGCTTAGCACCCCCAGTATAGTTTTACCATAAACTGGTCTCTCGATTATCCTTGTTCGGCTCCTAGAAGCTTTAATTTTTGCTGGTTTGACAGAAGTTTGGTATGCAAATGCAAAATTTTGCCCATAAACATTCCACTAAAGAACAGGGGCAAACTTCTCACATATCAATGAGTGAAGTCCGATTCTAGTTTTAAGCTCAATAATAAGGGGCTTTCTTTTTATAGATGAGTCCGAACGGCGTGCCGCAGTGCAACACCTCTTTGGAGAAAAGTTTAACATGGCATAGTACCTCACAAATGTTGCCAGCATTAGGAGGGAAAAACCACCACTGAAAAATTTTTCTGTTGGTCTCGCCAGGATTCGAACCTAGGCTTTCGGCGTCATAGTCGGACATGCTAACCTCTGCGCCACGATGGCCTCCAATCAACTCATGAAACTTACTATTCAATTAATCGATTCTTACGTGTGCTGTGTGGCTTGAGCCACAAACCACATGTCGTCCAGGTCCATATCTTCCCATTCAGGTCAAAAATAATCAGTGAGCATGGTGCGGTAGCGTTGTCCATTCATGATAGCGTGACGTTTGGCGTCGTCGAAGAAGAAGTATGGCCCAATAACGCCGCCGGCATGCAAACCGCACCAAACAGTTTTTGTTTTTTTTTAGTACATGTGGGTCTTTACCTGACCAATAACTCATAGTTTGCTAATTTGCAAACCCATTAAGTCAAAAATGAGCTTCGTAACTGTAAAGTAGCGGTAACCGGTCTCGAAATTCGCCAGTGAATTTTTATGATTTTCAAATAACGCCACTAGGTTATGTTTTAGATTTCGCCTTTGGAAATACCACAGGAACAGGAGAAGGAAGATACTTTCTAGTTCCTACTGTTGAACCACCCAGATCGCTTTCGAAAGCCCCACAACTTTCAATGTTCACATCCGCTAAATCAGTGAAGATCTCCCAGAAACGAGAACTTAAAGTGGAACTCCTTCTGACTGCCAGAACGATGCACATACGCAATAAATGATCTATGGTCTCTTCTTTCTCGACGGCCTTATAGCTTCTGCAGAAGCCTTTACTACAACCTTCAATCTGTCAGCATGTTTTCCGATCAGACAGCGACCTGTCATGGTGGACACAATGACTGAGAGCGACCTCTTCAGGTTTAGATCGAGCCACCTTAATTTGGAGTGTTCATAACCCACCCTTTATGGCCATCTGTCATACGTTGGCCTTCGGGACTAATCCTAAAGATTTAGCTTACATGTCGCTAGAGGCGTACCCACAGATTCCAGTTCCCCTGGAATCTATAAGCTAGTTCCAAGTCTCAGAAGCTCGTATGCTATACAATTCCCTGGGATATATCTGTGATCCGGTATTCGCAACAAGTCTATTTTAAACTGTTCAGCCATTTCATGGAGAGATCTGTGACATTCGAAGGTGATTTTTGAACTCAGTAATACATTCTCCAGATATGTGATTGCTGTTTGGCTGTCTGAGAAGATATTTACGTCACTAAAGCGACAGATATTTTTACCACAAGAACTCAGGGTGGTCAAAAAATGCGTGCCCACTACAATAGCATGGGGCATACCAAACTCATCAATCCGCATCTAGCACCTCGATGTATCGACCTGTGACCTTGCATGTTTGCCTATCTATGTGTTTGTATTGGGTTGCCCAAAAAGTATTTTTTCATATAGTCGGCGTTGACAAATTTTTTCACAGCTTGTGACTTGTGTAATTGCATTCTTTCTTCTGTCAGTTATCAGCTGTGACTTTTAGTTTGCTTTAGAAAAAGTGTAAAAAAAGTGTATTTGAATAAAGTTCACTCTAAGTTTTATTAAAAATTCATTTACTTTCTTTTAAAAAATCCGCAATTACTTTTTGGGCAACCCAATAGGTTCGTCTGTCTGTTTGTTTGTTTGTGTGTCTGTCTGTGTGTCTGTCTGTTTGTCTGCTTGTTCGTCTGTCTGTTTGTCTGTCTGTTTCTCTGTCTGTTTGTCTGTCTGTTTGTCTGTCTATTTATCGGTCTATTTGTCTGCCTGTTTGTCTATTTATCCGTCTATTTGTCTGCCTGATTATCGGTCTTTTTGTCTGCTCTGACAAATACACGTCTGTCTGTCGGTCTGTTTGTCTGTATGTTTATCGGCCTATTTGTCTGTCTGTTTATCGATCTATTTGATTGCTTGTTTTTCTGTCTATTTGTTTGTCTGTCTGTTTGTTTGTCTGTTTGTTTGTCTGTCTGTTTGTTTGTTTGTCTGTCTGTTTGTCTGTCTGTCTGTTTGTCTGTCTGTTTGTCTGTCTGTTTGTCTGTCTTTTTGTCTGTCTGTTTGTCTGTCTGTCTGTTTGTCTGTCTGTTTGTCTGTCTGTTTGTCTGTCCGTTTGTCTGTCTCTTTTTCTATCTCTTTGTCTGTCTGTTTGTCTGTCTGTCTGTCGGTCTGTTTGTCTGCCTGTTTGTCTGTCTGCTTATCGGTCTGTTTGTCTGTCTGTTTGTCTCTCTGTTTGTCTGTCTGTTTGTCTGTCTGTTTGTCTGTCTGTTTGTCTGTCTGTTTGTCTGCCTGTTTGTCTGTCTGTTTGTCTGGCTGTTTCTCTGTCTGTTTCTCTGTCTGTTTCTCTGTCTGTCTGTTTGTCTGTCTGTTTGTCTGTCTGTTTGTCTGTCTGTTTGTCTGTCTGTTTGTCTGTCTGTTTGTCTGTCTGTTTGTCTGTCTGTTTGTCTGTCTGTTTGTCTGTCTGTTTGTCTGTCTGTTTGTCTGCCTGTTTGTCTGTCTGTTTGTCTGTCTGTTTGTCTGTCTGTTTGTCTGTCTGTTTGTCTGTCTGTTTGTCTGTCTGTTTGTCTGTCTGTTTGTTTGTCTGTCTGTTTGTCTGTCTGTTTGTCTGTCTGTTTGTCTGTCTGTTTGTCTGTCTGTTTGTCTGTCTGTTTGTCTGTCTGTTTGTCTGTCTGTTTGTTGTCTGTTTGTTGTCTGTTTGTCTGTCTGTTTGTCTGTCTTTTTGTCTGTCTGTTTGTCTGTCTGTTTGTCTGTCTGTTTGTCTGTTTGTTTGTCTGTCTGTTTGTCTTTCTGTTTGTCTTTCTGTTTGTCTGTCTGTTTGTCTGTCTATTTGTTTGTCTGTCTGTTTGTCTGTCTGTTTGTCTGTCTGTTTGTCTGTCTGTTTGTCTGTCTGTTTGTCTGTCTGTTTGTCTGTCTGTTTGTCTGTCTGTTTGTCTGTCTGTTTGTCTGTCTGTTTGTTGTCTGTTTGTTGTCTGTTTGTCTGTCTGTTTGTCTGTCTTTTTGTCTGTCTGTTTGTCTGTCTGTTTGTCTGTCTGTTTGTCTGTCTGCTTGTCTGTTTGTCTGTCTGTTTGTCTGTTTGTTTGTCTGTCTGTTTGTCTTTCTGTTTGTCTGTCTGTTTGTCTGCCTGTTTGTCTGTCTATTTATCGGTCTTTTTGTCTGCTCTGACAAAGACACGTCTGTCTGTTTGTCTATCGGTCTGTTTGTCTGTATGTTTATCTGCCTATTTGTCTGTCTTTTTGTCGGTCTGTTTATCGGTCTATTTGTTTGCCTGTTTTTCTGTGTCTTAGTCTGTCTGTTCGTCTGCCTGTTTGTCTGTCTGTTTGTCTGTCGGTTTTTCTGTCTGTTGGTTTGACTGTCTGTTTGTCTGTCTGCCTCTCAGTTTGTTTGCCTGTTTGTCTTTCTATCTGCTTGTTTGTGTGTCCATCAGAACCTTCCCCCATATTTGCCTTCTTAAGGCCCTAAAAGCGACAAGTTTTACACTATAGGGCTGAAATTTGGTATACAAAGTACGCTTGTCACTCCAACACCACCACACAAACTTTCCTTTGTTATACAGTAAAGAGAAAATCTTCTTTCGGCTGCCCACAATCCAGCTGCACTTATTCTCTCTTAAAGTTGACTTTTTGCATATATTTAAGTTTCAGTTTTGGAAGCTCTACACTTTGCTACCAATCGCTGCAGTGCTGACATCTCCACTATTTTGCCTACAACATGGGGGAGTTCTTTGTTGGTTTTTGGCTTGGACTCAAAATGTGTTATCAAGGCTACTGCCATCGATGACGATTGACGATATTGACTGAATGCAAATACCACTCAAAAGCAATCGCATTCAATGGCTTTTCAATATGGAGCCATCCAAAAACCATTCTATGGAGATAACGACTTTTTCTCCATGCTTTTTCTTTGTTTTTTTTTTTTTTTTCTTGTCAAGTGATACTACTTCGCCTTGTCCTGATTTTAGCGAGGCAGCGTAAAAACAGAAGGAAACACTTTGAAACGTGCTTAACGGCTAAATTTCTTAATGGAATTGCATGTTATGGTTTTAATGGCTTTGTCAGGGGAAACAGAAGCGAATTCCAGAGGATAGAGGGGAATAGAAAAAGTATCAGTCAACGCATTTGAAGGCTACGCAAGAAAAATGGAGCAAAACAGCAGCCAAATTGGACACGTGGTGGAGATGAGGTTTGAAATGCGGCTAAGAAAAGTTTTGATTAAGGAAAATTTTTACTATCTAATGGCAGAGACCTTTAAGGTTTAATCTGCAACAATGCAGAGAAGGACTACATTACTGATATATCACAGATAGAGATTGGAGATAGTTTACGGCATTTAATATATTCTTTATTTGGGTCTCTAGTCCTTTGATTTTTCTATAGCACCTAACTATTGCCTCATAGTGCCTTATCACCATTCAGCTGTGTTGGTTAATACAGCCAACTATCTCACACACACACACAAAAGTTTCTTTAGCATATACTTTGTGCATATTGTCTAACTTATCGAGTTTGCGGGCACACATACTCGTATAAATGTCAAGAGTTTAATATGGATATCGGTAAACAACATCCAAAAAAAAAAAAAATCCATTCAACTAAAGTTCATAAAGCAATACGACAAAAGGCAAACAACGATAGTTGACTAGCAACAACTAGGCACCAACATAGTTCAGCTGAAAAAAAAAACGGCACCACCAACCAAAATTAACAACATTCAAAAAAGGAGTGCTTTGAAAAAAAAAAAACTTATGCAATCAGCGATAAAAATAAATATGCTCACTCGTACGTTTGTGTGCTCACAAAAAAATGGCAAAGTGAAAGACCATCAAAATGGACAAATAAATCGAAAGGCTTTTGAAATGAATAAAAAACAAACTCACAAACCAATTTTTACCACATAAAACAGCTGGAGCGTGAAGACTTGTTAGGCACGAGATAGCGGCTAGCTGAGTTTGGATTTAAGGGGGGTTTTGGGACTCAAAAAAAAAAAAAAAAAAACAAACCTGGACTAGCTGGTCCTAGTCAGTTGTCATCGATTCAAAATAAGTTTCTGGCAGTTATCTGATATAGTGTTTGCTTTTTTTTTTTTTTTTTTGTTTATACTGCAACAAATTGCAACGATAAAACTTAACAGTTTTTTTTAAGCAACTCAAATGCAAAGTTTATTGACTAGCTTAAATCGACTAAACGAAAATCGTCTATAACATAGGCGAATATGAAAGAGAGCGACAGATGTAGAATTAACATATGTTGGCGGTTTTATACCCACCACCCGTACTGATAAAAAAATACTGTACCACTATTCCTGATAGAACCGATTGGAACTACGATATCCCTGGTAACAGAAGATACATAGAGTTCTATCAGGATGGTCACAAACTAAACGACCAGGTGGGCTTTGGGGTCTAGAACTGGTCATATCGAAAAGGTCACCCGACCACTGCAGTGTGTATCAATCTGGGATCCTTGAAATTAAGGAAGTAGTAGAACGGCTGATATAATGTCATTACGACGATTGGCATAAATATCTTATCAGACAGCCAGGCAGACATTAAATCCCTGGAGAACGTATTTCTGAACACAAAAACCGCCCTCGACTGTCGCATATCTCTCAACGAGATGGCTAAACAGTTCAAAATTCACCTCTTTTGGGTGCCGGGCCACAGAGATATCAAAGGGAATTGTAAAGCGGATGAGCTTACGAGACTAGGAACTACCCTGCACATTCCAGGTACACTGGAATCTGCAAGTATGCCTCTAGCGACATGTAAGTTAAGTTTACAGGACCAGGCCCGAAGGAAAAAGAGGGGCTGTGAGCATTCCAAAACTATGTGGCCTAATCTAGATTTCAAGAGGTCTATCGCTTAGCTGTCATTGGCTAGAACAGATGTCTCAATCATTGTGTCCGTCATGACAGGGCACTGTCTAATCGGAAAACATGCTGACAGACTGAAGGTTGCCAGCAACGACATTTGCAGAAGCCATGAGGACGCCGAAGAAGAAAAGACTGTAGAACACTTTTTGAGTTTGTGTCCCGCCCTAGCAGGCAGAAAGAGTTCCACTTTAGGTTCTCATTTCTTTGAGAACCTGTCTGATTTAGCAGATGTGAACATACGCAAGTTATTGGACCTTTTAAAGCGATCTCGATGGTTCAACGGTTGGAACTAGAAGGCATCTTCCATCTCAATGAGTTTGATGGCAGACTGCCACTTAAACCCAACCAATTTTATTTTATTTTATTTTATTTTATTTTATTTTATTTTATTTTATTTTATTTTATTTTATTTTATTTTATTTCATTTCATTTCATTTCATTTCATTTCATTTCATTTCATTTCATTTCATTTCATTTCATTTCATTTCATTTCATTTCATTTCATTTCATTTCATTTCATTTCATTTCATTTCATTTCATTTCATTTCATTTCATTTCATTTCATTTCATTTCATTTCATTTCATTTCATTTCATTTCATTTCATTTCATTTCATTTCATTTCATTTCATTTCATTTCATTTCATTTCATTTCATTTCATTTCATTTCATTTCATTTCATTTCATTTCATTTCATTTCATTTCATTTCATTTCATTTCATTTCATTTCATTTCATTTCATTTCATTTCATTTCATTTCATTTCATTTCATTTCATTTCATTTCATTTCATTTCATTTCATTTCATTTCATTTCATTTCATTTCATTTCATTTCATTTCATTTCATTTCATTTCATTTCATTTCATTTCATTTCATTTCATTTCATTTCATTTCATTTCATTTCATTTCATTTCATTTCATTTCATTTCATTTCATTTCATTTCATTTCATTTCATTTCATTTCATTTCATTTCATTTCATTTCATTTCATTTCATTTCATTTCATTTCATTTCATTTCATTTCATTTCATTTCATTTCATTTCATTTCATTTCATTTCATTTCATTTCATTTCATTTCATTTCATTTCATTTCATTTCATTTCATTTCATTTCATTTCATTTCATTTCATTTCATTTCATTTCATTTCATTTCATTTCATTTCATTTCATTTCATTTCATTTCATTTCATTTCATTTCATTTCATTTCATTTCATTTCATTTCATTTCATTTCATTTCATTTCATTTCATTTCATTTCATTTCATTTCATTTCATTTCATTTCATTTCATTTCATTTCATTTCATTTCATTTCATTTCATTTCATTTCATTTCATTTCATTTCATTTCATTTCATTTCATTTCATTTCATTTCATTTCATTTCATTTCATTTCATTTCATTTCATTTCATTTCATTTCATTTCATTTCATTTCATTTCATTTCATTTCATTTCATTTCATTTCATTTCATTTCATTTCATTTCATTTCATTTCATTTCATTTCATTTCATTTCATTTCATTTCATTTCATTTCATTTCATTTCATTTCATTTCATTTCATTTCATTTCATTTCATTTCATTTCATTTCATTTCATTTCATTTCATTTCATTTCATTTCATTTCATTTCATTTCATTTCATTTCATTTCATTTCATTTCATTTCATTTCATTTCATTTCATTTCATTTCATTTCATTTCATTTCATTTCATTTCATTTCATTTCATTTCATTTCATTTCATTTCATTTCATTTCATTTCATTTCATTTCATTTCATTTCATTTCATTTCATTTCATTTCATTTCATTTCATTTCATTTCATTTCATTTCATTTCATTTCATTTCATTTCATTTCATTTCATTTCATTTCATTTCATTTCATTTCATTTCATTTCATTTCATTTCATTTCATTTCATTTCATTTCATTTCATTTCATTTCATTTCATTTCATTTCATTTCATTTCATTTCATTTCATTTCATTTCATTTCATTTCATTTCATTTCATTTCATTTCATTTCATTTCATTTCATTTCATTTCATTTCATTTCATTTCATTTCATTTCATTTCATTTCATTTCATTTCATTTCATTTCATTTCATTTCATTTCATTTCATTTCATTTCATTTCATTTCATTTCATTTCATTTCATTTCATTTCATTTCATTTCATTTCATTTCATTTCATTTCATTTCATTTCATTTCATTTCATTTCATTTCATTTCATTTCATTTCATTTCATTTCATTTCATTTCATTTCATTTCATTTCATTTCATTTCATTTCATTTCATTTCATTTCATTTCATTTCATTTCATTTCATTTCATTTCATTTCATTTCATTTCATTTCATTTCATTTCATTTCATTTCATTTCATTTCATTTCATTTCATTTCATTTCATTTCATTTCATTTCATTTCATTTCATTTCATTTCATTTCATTTCATTTCATTTCATTTCATTTCATTTCATTTCATTTCATTTCATTTCATTTCATTTCATTTCATTTCATTTCATTTCATTTCATTTCATTTCATTTCATTTCATTTCATTTCATTTCATTTCATTTCATTTCATTTCATTTCATTTCATTTCATTTCATTTCATTTCATTTCATTTCATTTCATTTCATTTCATTTCATTTCATTTCATTTCATTTCATTTCATTTCATTTCATTTCATTTCATTTCATTTCATTTCATTTCATTTCATTTCATTTCATTTCATTTCATTTCATTTCATTTCATTTCATTTCATTTCATTTCATTTCATTTCATTTCATTTCATTTCATTTCATTTCATTTCATTTCATTTCATTTCATTTCATTTCATTTCATTTCATTTCATTTCATTTCATTTCATTTCATTTCATTTCATTTCATTTCATTTCATTTCATTTCATTTCATTTCATTTCATTTCATTTCATTTCATTTCATTTCATTTCATTTCA